>NC_092140.1:66890585-67193616 GCF_043159975.1 Macaca nemestrina
GAAGTATTTCCCCACCAAGTTAATAATCAGGTTTGAATTTTAATAAGTAATTATAAATTTTTAGCAGAGGAAAGGCATTGGTCATCAAAGCATATGATGCTATTTTTCCCCTCTCTCTTTTACCTTTGTAATAAGGCTTTTTTCTTAAGTTGCTTTCTGCTGTTTAAAACGGTAACATTCGTGTTCTAGCAATAATTGTAGAGGTTTGGGTTATTATAAACTTTGAATATCAATTCCTCCCCTTCTGTGACAGTTCTACCACTAGGGAAGTCAGGCTTGCAAGGTCTAATTACTGCAGCATTTTGATATCCCTAGCTACAATATTGGCAGGAATTTAAGCTATGGTAGAATTCACTGGTGACACTGTTGTAACTAAAAAGCACAGAATCTGTTTTCAAGCCTGTTCAGTATGGAATCAAGTATTGGATGATGTCAAATAGTCTTGCTGCAAGTTCAGAAGTTACTTGGATGAATCCAATAGGAAATGCTAATTATTTGCAATAGAATGTAAATAAGGTGGCACTAAGTCTTATTTGCAGTGACTAATGAAAGCTGTTGTACTATAATCATTGAGATACAGAATAACAGGACAATTCATTAGGAAAACCATAGTTGACAAGCAGTTAATGCATGCCAGTCTGGACTTTTCCTCTTGCTTCTGTTTACTTCTATTATTTCTTCTTGATAATAAGAAGTCCCATATGGAAACATATAACAAGGATAAGAAACTAGCAGCTAAATTTTGCCAAGCTATGCTGAATATCTACAGACTGTAAGTCTTCCTTAGCTTTTCTTTGCCTATGAAAAACAACTGCCATATTAGGCTGATTGAAAATATAGTCATTTTCTAGTCAGCAAATTGCTAGTCTGAAAATTTTTCATGTTCTCTCTCCAGACTTGAGCAAAACTTAGCTATGCTGCAAATTATTTTATTTCCCAGACATATATTACATTTCAAAGTTTAGCCACATTTTCACTTCTCAGATTTTAGCAGTAGAACACTTTTAACAACTAAAAACAGTGAATTGCTTGATACAGCTCTCTTCTATGTATTATAGAATACAGGCCTTGGTAAATAAAAGTTGAAACTCTAAAATAACTTTTCTGTTCTGGGGCATATTCATCACAGCAACAACAGTGCAAGATACTACCCTATTTTCAATTCGTATAGCCAAATTTTGAACTTATAGAGAATTAAAGTAAACAAAGTATTTTCTATTCCCCAAAGATGTAAAAATTAGAAAGGTGATTTATATTATGTGTAATTTTCAGAACTATTTATTTCACTATCTGTGACTACCATAAAGGAAAGCCAGCTCATTTGACTCAATCAGCAATTTATGGCCCATCCTCTTTTGAAAGGATTTCAGGTAGCTTATCTTTTTAAGGATGAAGAAGTGAAAAGTTAATACTGTGATTTATTTTTGAGCTTCCTAACAGCCAGGGGAAAAAGAGGAAATAGAGCTGGTTATAGAGTGCCGAAACTTGGGCTGCATCCTCTAGGCAAATGCATACTTGAATTTAGGCTCAAGGAAATAAAACCCAAGAAATACCGAGAGTAAGGCCAACCAAGAGTTTCATGTACCATTTGTTCCTCATGATTTATAAGGCCATAGATTACCCATACTGAGCTCATTCTTTCTATCTGAAAATGGGTGTCTTAAATTCTTTAGACAGTCTCAGGCTCCCAAGCTGGTGTGGAATAAGATCATTCTGCAGTGATAGTTCACGCGAGAGTTTTTCTACAACTAGGGACCAGATAAAACATAGAAATGTCAGTTAAATTTGAATTTCAGGTAAACAATGAATAATTTTTAATATAAATATGTCCTAAATATTGCATAGGGTATACATATACTAGAAAGTTATTCATTGTTTATCTAAAATTCATATTTCACTAAGTGTACTCATTTTTTATATTGTTTTATTTTGCTAAATCTCGCAACCCTACCCACACTTGCTGTTGAAGCCCCTCACAGTGTCTAATAGAGAACTATTCCTTTATCACAAAAACTGAGGACCCATAGTGACAGCCAATCATATATATATATATTTTTTTAACTTTTAACACATTGAGGTGAACAGATAGAAAGACTATCTAATTTTCTGGCTGGGTGCGGTGGCTCACGCCTGTAATCCCAGCACTTTGGGAGGCAGAGGCAGGCAGATCACAAGGTCAGGAGTTCGAGACCAGCCTGACCAACATAGTGAAACCCCATCTCTACTAAAAATACACAAAAAAATTAGCGGGGCGTGGTGGTGCGCACCTGTAATCCCAGCTACTAGGGAGGCTGAGGCAGGAGAATTGCTTGAACCCAGGAGGCGGAGATTACAGCGAGCCGAGATCGCGCCACTGCACACCAGCCCAGGCAACAGTGTGAGACTTTGTCTCAAAAAAAAGAAAAGAAAGACTGTCATTTTCTATCAGTGACACTTAACAAAGAATCTAGACAGAGTACAATAAAACAAAAAAACTTTTACCAGGAGACTTGAATACTTCAAGGGAGCTGTGGATTGGTGGGGAAAGACCACACACACACACACACACACACACACACACACACACACACACAGAGGATATAGTTAAGTTAGGTTTCCACTTTCATTAGCCAGTGGTATAACATCTTATGGAAAGTTGGATGACTGCATAACAGGAACAGATGTAGCATGTCTCGGAACCCATTGCCTCTAGAAATGAATGGGCACCTGCAGCTACCAGGACACTGTTGCTAGAAAATAGGGTCTCACTGACTCTAAGAAGCTTAGTTCTTACTGCACTACTGTCCTTTTATACTTGGGGTTTACATTCTAGAAGTACACTAACAATCTGGACACCTCGGCTCAAGCAAATACTTTAAACATTGAGCTCTCCTGGTCCTGGAATATATCTCAGTGTCACCAAGAACACATCTTCATTCAGAGTGGGGGAAAGAGTTCACACCCATTAGTCCCTGAACATTATTCTGGAGAGTTATTTTTCCTATAGACTTTTAGAACCTCCTCCTCATCACTACAAAATAGGAAATCCATTTCTTGTAAGGGGTATATATGTGCTGGCACACTGTATAGGTCAGGATTCTGGCTCAGAGACTAGAATCCAGTTTAAGCAGTGAAGTATTTAATCATGATATTGTAAGTGGATTCGGGGTTATTAGGAGGACTGAAGAAACAATTTAGATCAAGCTTTGATGAGCTACATGTAAAGCCCTAACACAGGCTACCATGGCATTTGCTCCCCGCTCTATGATACAGAAACTGCCTGCTGAATTGGGTAGTTGCTGGCTCCAGAACCTCACTGCCACTCCCTAACAGGAAGTCCCCATGATCAGGAAGCCACCACTGTTACTGCCAGATACAGAACCTTGCAGTGCCTGTTACAATTCCACACCAGCATAACAGAGAGTTGTCTTTCTGCCTTTTAGTACTACCCAGCTAGTGACTAGATACAGGGAATGCTGCTGGTGCTATGAGAGGAAACCAAATGCTTCCACAGTCACACTTGCAAGCAAAACCCACAAAAACGTGGCCTCCACCTTACTTCCAACATCCTAATTTTGAGCAGTTTGAAGACTGGCCAAACCAAATCACATCCAAACTGCATGGGATCTCTGATGTGGTTTTTAGCTTTCAGCCACTGCAGTACAGGAAGACACTCTAGTAGATGGTTAAAAATGGATGTTGAATGTCAGTCCACCATAACTAGGACCCATTACCTGTTCACAAGTAATAATCACATTTTATTAATTCCTTTGAACCCTACAGAAGGGAAAAATCAATAAAGGCCATGTCATAAGGCTCTCAGACTCTTTTTGAAAAATGTTTCCGAAGGACCTCTGTAGGTTAAATCATCATTATTTCCTTCTATAAGGACGTATACCGATTCTTGAAGAGTGGCAAGCTTTTTTTGTGGCTTTGAATTCCTAAGGGCTCTGAATGCAGAACCTTTGACAGGGATAATTAGATGTTTTATGGACAATATTTTGACAGCAGCTTTATATAAAGTGTAAAAGCTGCTTCATATGGTTATATCTTTATTCAAAAGCTTTTATCTTGCTTTTGCTGCCAGGTAAAGCCCTGCTTCTGAAAGAGCACAAGCAGCCAGTATCATTCTGACCATTACTTTGGTGGTGCCCAGAAGCTGCTTTCAAAACTCCCTATTATCGTCCTTGATTAGTTTTGCTCTTGTTCCTCTGGACACAAGCAACCCAATGGGACTGGAATTCCTTCCCTCTTTCGCCTACTGTCATGTCTGGATTGGTGCCAAATGGGACAAACTCAAATCCACCCACATTTTGTTCTGTGTATGGTACAACCTCTTGCCCACTGTCGTTACCATTATTTTGTCAGATGAACATAAAATGAAAAGGATCCTAAGTCAGTGGTGAAAGGCAAATAGAGTAGAATTAGTGACAATCCACAAATATTTATAGGGCTATTACACTCATTGCTTTTCCTTGGGATTTTTTATGATTTAGAACATAGAGAAACTCATGCTGTCAATTCACCTAGTTCTTATGCAGATGAAGAGACATTGACAAATAACTTTAAAAGAAACATGAGTTAACAGCTTGAGTACTGAAATATGGTTCTTCCTCTTATGTTACTTGAAGAACCATGCTTGTATAAAAATCACCATGCAATAAATGCAACAAAATCATCTTTATTTATCAAAATAACATTTATTACCAAGACATGAAAAATGAAACCGACAAATTAAGTTACATATCCCTATCAATCTTTTGAAAGTTTTATGCATTTGCTCAGTGAAAAGTCCTTACTTGCCAATTCCATTTGAGCTGTTCTAATCAAATTTTCATATAAGCTGGTTATAATTGTTAACAATCCCTTTTGGGAAGGTGGGTGATTTTTGTAATAGAACTACCCAAAAAAATATGTGTTATATATGTAAACTATCAATCAAAATTCTTGATTTGTGTAATGGTTAGCGAGTTATTTGCAGAATTTTACAGTATGAAAATTTAGCCAAGTGTGCATTTAGTTGTATTCTTTGGGTTGTTTTAATAGAATACAAATATTAGAAAAACAAAAATCATGGAAATTAGGCTAAATTCCTACAGTGCTCCTTTAACGGCAGCTCTCCACCCCACCCTACATATATACTTTTAAACTTTCACTTGGGGATTATTACATATGCCAGATAGTCAGTGAATACTTGCAGAGGAAAATGAGTTATTGGGGCAGATAAATAAATGGGCTTATAATGTTTGCTTACTAGCTTAAATGACTGCCAATAACTGTGTTCTGCTAAGCTTCTTCTCAAAAATTCTAATCTTTCTTTTTTTCTGTGTTTGCCCAAAATCTTCCTCATATATTCAGTTTTATAGATAACTGTCAGGCACATACAGAGGACAGCTCTTTGCAATGGGGATATATTTTACAGCATTTTATTTGTTCAACCGTCATTTACAAGCACCAGCCACATGCAGAATACCGACTGGATGTTCTAGTTGCAAAGATGAACACAATGTTTCCCATCCTGATAAAATTCTCAGTTTTGCAAAAGAAATGATTATAACTTATATCACATTGCCCATGTTTATTAAAATAAATATTTTATGTTCAATTTTTTTAGAACTTTTTCACAAAATAAAAATATTTTAATAATTTCTAATATTTTGAGCATAGTGTTTTTATGGCTTTTAGAATTTAGTTTTGGACTAAGTAATAAATATGGTTCAAAATTCAAGTTTTGAAAAGAAAATATAGTCATATACCACATAATGACACTTAGGTCAATGACAGACCCAATATACAGTGGTGGCCCAATAAGATTATAATGGAGCTGTCCTATACAGGTGTACCATTTTTATCTTTTTTTTTTTTTTTTTACTGTACCTTTTCTGTGTTTAGATACACTTAGATACACAAATACTTATAATCGTGTTACATTATAGCCTAGGGGTATAGTAGGCTATATCAATTACGTAAGTATAGACTATAATGTTCCCATGACAGCAAAATCGCAATGACACATTTCTTCAGAACATAGCCCATTGTTCTCCAAGTATACAGTTTCTCCTTCCCAACTATCCAGTTTCTCCTCCTCAATTGTTTAGGATTAAGTTCAAGTGCATAGGAGAGAATCCTCAAATTATTATTGGCTTTTATACTTCATTTAAACGGAGAAATTCAAAGGTAGTCTGATGCTTGTATGGAGGTTCCAAAATGTCATCACAGACTTGGGCTCCCTCTGTCTTAAAGCCTACCCTCTTTATCCTTTAGCTTCTAATTCCCAAGTCTGCCTCTCAGTCCAATTTCACCACTAGAGTGCCATCTATCATTTCCTTATTCAGAGAGGAAAAAGAAGACAGTAACAAATAGGTCTTTAAAGAGCTTTCTCCAACACCAAGAAGAAGAGGTATAGACACAAATTCAGGTCGCAGGGTACTTCACATGAAGGAATGTCTTTAGTAGATAGGCCATGAGCAACATGAGAGAACCCATTGCCTGGAATGTTTCTTCAGTAGCTGCTCATGGCCTAACCAAGGAAAACAACATCCAAAGCAGGCTTCATTTAATTCACCTTTTTGCTTAGAGCCAACCTCTCTCCATAAGTTTTAAGTATCATAGCTTTCAAATTAATCCATTCTTCATTAAATCAGTGTTTTATTTCTTACGTAAAATTTTACCTAGAAATAGGAAACAGAACTAATGCTAGTATTGTATTTGATAGATATCTTCTCTAAGTAAAAATGTGGCTCTCTTCATTATATGTTCTACAGTTGAACTCAAATCACACAAATATGTTTGTCCCCATTCACTAATATATTGATTTTCAAGCAAGACATTTTATTTTATGGCTTAATTTCAAAGGGAAAAATATTCTGGAAGGAAGGCTTTATATGGTATGTCAGAAGAAAAAGAGCAGTCTACTGTTTTGTTTTGTTTCGGTTTGTTTCTAAAGAAAACTGAGTGCTTTTTAGAAACATGCATTTCCTTATCAGAGGCATACCATGAGCTAAATCTTAGGGAAAGAAATGGACTATCCATCATCATTATACTGTGTTTGTTTTCAGGTTATATTCTGAATATATTTTCTTCAAGTTATCAGTTAGGTGGGGGGGGGGTACATTTTGAGGTGGCATTGTCATTAAAATATATGAATTTGAAGTATCTGTTACATCTCTGAGAAGCCTTAATAAAATATACAGAAAGATATTCCCCAACCTTTGTGATGATTGAAAACTAGTTCAAGATATTGCTTTCTTGGAATACAGCCTACCAAAAGGATTCAACAAATAACAATTACTTTAAAAAAAGAAGTATTACATTTTCCTATTTCAACATTCCACCATTGAAAATGTCTCAATTATATATGTCGTATAGTACATGTGTTAATATTAATGTCTCTTTACAAGATCTATTATTAGACGACATTATAATTTGACTTTGGAAACTTGCTTCTGGTGATCCCCTTTCTACCTTGTATCATCTTAACAGGCACATTAACCTAATTCATTAAGTTCTTTATATTCAGTAGCTATGAATAGGATCAGAGAGTGTGTTTCATTTAGTCCAGTGACATTTTGGTGTTTATAATTTATAATGATTTGCCTTGAGTAAAACACTATTGCTGTTTCTGAAACTTTGAACAAATTGTCAAGTGCTAAACATCTGATTTTCTTTTTGAGCTATTCAAGGAGACTTCAGAACAAGAATTTAGCTTTGTAATGACAAGAACTTTCCATAGTAATTCCTCTAAATACTTAGGACCTTATTAGGGTGGCTTATGTTCTGTGATATTCTTTTTAAAGAAAGGAAAGTTTAGTGTGAGCTTTTTCCTCACCACCAGCAGCATGGTATCAGGGAGGTGGCCAAGGGTCTGACCTTGTGCCTTTAAGACTGTTTTCTCACCTGTAAAACTGGAATAACAATTCCAACCATGAGAGGCTGTGATAAGTCTGAAACGGAATAAATAATGTAAAAGGACTTGGCTAGTGCCTAATATATACAGTACCAGCTCAGTAATTGTGAATTTTTCTGTCATTGTGTTGTTAAAATTACAGGTTGTATGTTTAGTGATTTCTGTATCGGTGATTAGAAATAAAAAGTTCAGTACAATTGATGACAAATAAGATTGTCCATTTTAACAGTCTGTCTCTTTTTTCTTTTTCTTTGTTTGTTTATTTTTTTTTCGTTTGTTTGTTTGGTTTGGTTTGGTTTGGTTTGGGGTTTTTTTGTTTGTTTTTTGAGTGGGGTAGAATGGAACTCCAAGGGTAGCATTTCAGAAGATTTATCCTCCTATACCTATAATTTTCTTGGTTGCCACCTAACAATGCTGAGGTGGATTTACAGTTATGTGGGAAAGCCAACCAGTATTTTGCACAGATAACTGAAAACAAAATCTAATCATTTATGGAGTTTTTAAAAGTTCTTTAAATACAGTATTTGTGTTGTAAAATCATTTGTAACCGAATAGGAGGCAAGTGGCTAGAAAGTAAGATTTATCCCAAATGGTCTGAGTGAGTGGTCAGACTGTACTAACTGGCCTTGGTTGGACCAGGAAGAGTGGGCTGTTGGGTGGCAAATTAATGCAAGACTTGAAAGTAGAGGAAGCAACAGAGACCAGAAGTTCCTGCCACCATGGATCACTGGATGGCACTGAAGGTAACTAGTTGGCTGATGGCTACTCCATCTGCACACTGTTAAGTAGGCCCCTGAGAAGATACTTCAAAATACTTGAAGTATGGAAAAAGTACTTAAAGCTTAATCAGTATGTATAGATACCATTCTTATTTAAAAATTTAACTGACGTATTATAAATTCTTAACATTTGAATGATTTTTTAATTCCTTCACAAACTCAGAGTAGTTCTAAGGTATCATTAACTTACTGGGCTTAATATTTTTTTTCTAATGTCAACCCTCCTGGACTGCTGCATTGCAGATCTTTTGAATATATTTTGTCAGTGTTTTTAAGACAGTATGTACGTGCTTGACACTATACTGTTCTTTGTTTCTGTTGTATTTTGTGATAGTTAACACAGTACATGAAATTTTAAAAAAATTAAGTGAGATTTTTTTATTCTTACTACTTTTATTTTTTTAATAGGTCCATCTGTCATTGTAGTTACAGAATCATCACAAAAGAGAGCTGACGTAATAATGTATGCTACCAAAGAGTCAGGTATTCCCCTGTTGATAATCTCATTTAAAGCAGAATTTAGTGAGTAATATATTTTAAACACAGTAATTGTGTCAGACCCACCCATTATATGTATTAAGGAAGCAAATAAAGGGAGTCTAACACCAAAGAACAGATTTCAAATCCAGCCTCAGCTGCTTACAATGTGATTGAATTATTTAAGTGATGTTACATTCACTTTCATATTTGTAAAATGGAGGTGATAATAATGTCTACTTCAAAAGAGTTTCCGAGCACTGGAAGCTATTCAGCATATGAAGGGTTTAGTGTATTGCCTGGCACAGAGCACGTCTCCATGAGAGGTACCTGTATTTTTGTTGCCGATACCTCTTCTTTGTCATCTCTTTTTAAAAAAATGTTTCTTGGATATACAAGCCCAGCATTATTCCTGTGAATGTAAGAAAGGCAGAATCATGAATATTAATGCATTTTAACTTAAAAATAGTCATCAAAAGATTAGCATGTCCATAGCCAACTGCTTACAATATGTAGCTGCAGTTGTCTATTAAGTGACATTTTTGTGCATTAAGACTTTAAATATATTTAACATTAATGTGGCATGTCCACTTAAAAATTTTTTTTAACTTTCATCTTTCTGTAAAGGGTTATCCTTAGAAGTGTTCAGTGGTATCATTATCTTCTTGCATACCTTAAAAAAATGTTTTATCTGCAAGCAGGCACTGCGTACTTTCACTTACATAATCTCACTTATTTCTGACAATAAGTGTGGCAGGTGAAGATTATCCTCATCTTAGAGAAAGAAAAAAATGAATCTCAGCAAGATTGTGCGCCTTGTTCAAAGTTATACCTGGTCTTGTGTCACCAGGTCACTGTTAATTCCATTAAACCACAACCACTTTCTTCAAGTGCTATAATTGGGACAAACGATGGAAATTTCCTCTCCCCTCTGAACGGGGGAACAGGTTTTCTTTTTTTTTAACTCCAAAGAACATTATAATGGTCAGGACTGTACAGTGATACACTGACCTCTCTTAGGACAGCATGACTTCCTTACAAGTTGTAATATTCAAGCAAAATAAGGATTGTTGCTTGTCAAGGATGTTATGGAAGAAATAGAGGCATGTGTGTTATGTGTCTATAAGGAACTTTCAAAGCTTAAAATGATGCCTTCTAGTCATCTCTTTCCTCATCCCCTCCTCTAATCAGATGCCATATCCTGAAGCTTTTATCTTCACAAGTTTTCTTTAGAACCCTCTAAAAAGTGTAATGCTACAGAACAGATGCATTAAGCAAATATTTGATCATCTACCATGTGCTGGGAACTTTGCTAAGCAGATAATTTGTGATGTCTTCTTGAGGTGAATTCTGAATTATTCTTGGAGGGCAGAGATAATGATGTGTTCTCATTACCATCTAGATAATAGATGGTTACATCATAAATGGTAACAAATATTAAATGAATGAAAGAGAGGAGTACAACCATATGCTGCATCTAGATAGATAAATGGGGAAAACGGGGTCTATCCTACTTGCTAGCTTATAATAAGCATCTCAATTTATGAGAAGCTGGTTAAAAGAGAAAAACTATGTCAGTACTGCCCCTCTTCATTCTTCTCCCTCTCCCTTCTTGTTCTTGGGAGAGGGAGAATATGGATTGGTGATTTTTTTGTTTGTTTGTTTGTACAGGTAGAATACTTATTTTTGTTCTCAAAAACAATTTTCTTATAAAATTGAGCTGTATGATTCACACTAGAAAATGGAGTTGCACAGTCTTCACACCCCCAGCCAGCTCCCTGAGGCCCCAGTTAGCCGCACCAAAACGTCAAAACTTAGGATTTCTTGTTAAGTGAGACAATAAATACACCTTGTAATAAGCAATCTGCCACTTTTGGGAACATCCTAACTGATACAGACAGGATGGATGGAAGAAACATTGGGAAGGTAAAGTTGAGGATGTGGCATCTTATTAGAGGAAGGGGGACAAGAAAAAGGTAAAGTTATAAACTGAGGTTTAACACCTGAAGTTTGTTTCCTTATCATTAAAACTTATTTCTAATTTAGACAAGGTCTCACTCTGTTGCCCAGGCTAGCAGGCAGTGGTGTGATCATAGCCCATTGCAGCCTCAAGCTCCTGAGCTCATAAGATCCTTCCACCTTCACCTCCCAAGTAGCTGGGACTACAGGTGTGCACCACCATGCCTAGCTAATTCTTGAAAACAGGTTTTGTATTACCCAGGCTGGTCTCTAACTCCTGTCATTAAGGGACCCTCCTGCCTCAGCCTCCCAAAACACTGGAATTACAGGCACGAGCCATGATGCCAGCCGTGATTCAGACTCTTAACTTTCCTCTTTGCTCTCCATGGCTGTTATCCGTGGCTCAGCAACTCATGCTTACAGAATAACTGGCATCAGATCCACACACAGCTGTGCCCAAAGATATATAGATCTTGGGACAGGCCGTCTTCTTTTGAGTCTCTGTTTTTATGAGGGAGAATTGTTCTTGGAAGTCCTTTAACAGACTTTCTTTTTTAAGCTTTAGTAGCCAGAACTAGGTTACATGGCCATGTAGGTGGCTAGCTCTGCCATCAAAAAAACCTCTTTCTTATAGTAATTTAATAGCTCCCTAACAGCTCCCCTTCCTCAAGTATTAACACACTTTAGTCCCAACACTGCTGCCAAATTTTTCTTCCTAAAACACAGATCTGATCCTGTCACTCCACTGCTTAAATTGTTGAGAACTTCCCTTTGAATACTACTTCCCCTTTCCAGATCACTCTGCATGGTACCTGTATAATGTCAGTCCTCAGTGGAGGTGGACTGAATTTTAGTTCTTTTAATTGTAAGATGTTTACAAACACATTTGAGATCATTTATTGAGAGTTTTTTTTTTAGGTTTCAGAAAACAGACTGTGCCAGATGCAGCAGCACATGCTTGTAGTCCCAGCTACTCCAGAGGCCAAAGTGGGAGGATTGCTTAATACCAGCCTGGGGAAAATAGTGAAACCCCATCTCAAAAAAAAAAAAAAAAAGAGAGAGAGACCTTCAGATTACTACAGATGATGTATTTGTTGAGAAAATATGTTTCACTTCTTATGTGCCAGGTACTGTAGCACTGTACTTGGTGTACAGGGGTCCCCAACCCCCAGGCCACAGATAGGACCTGGTTAGCGGCATGTTAGGAACTGGGCCGCACCTCAGGAGGTGAGCAACAGGCAAGTGAGCATTACCCACTGAGCTCCGCCTCCTGTCAGATCAGCAGCAGCATTAGATTCTCATAGAAGCATGAACCCTACTGTGAACTGCACATGCGAGGTATGTAGTTGTGTACTCCTTATGAAAATCTAACTAATGCCTGATGATATGAGGTGGAATGGGTTCATCCTGAAACTATCCTTCCCCCTCACTCCTGTGGAAAAATTGTCTTCCATGAAACCAGTCCCTGGCGCCAAAAAGGTTGCCTCTGGTGCATAGCATTAAAGAAAATAGACACAGGATTGTTTTCATGGAAACTGCCATCTAGAAGGGAAGACTTATTAAAGTGAACAAGTAACTGTAAATGTGGTAGTGTTAAGAAAGGAAAATGGAGAATGACAAGTCAATAACAGGAAGATCAACCTACTCGGAAGGTGAGCCTCCCCAAAAGAAGTAGTATTTAAGTGAGAGCTGAATACGTCTGAGCTAGGTGCAGAAGATATGTGTGAGAGCCAGCTATATGGAGAACAGATTGAGGGGGCCAGAGTCGATGACTGGAGACTAGGTCAGAGGGAATTGCTGTAATCCAGATAAGAGATAGTGGTGGCTTGGGCCAGAGTTCAACCAGTGGGAATAGAGAGAAAATACAGAACATTGTATGTGATTGTATATGGGGAATAAAACATGTGGCTATTGAGTTACTGACTTGAACAGACAGATGAATCTCTTGTTTCCTGAGAAAAGGACCACTGCTTTATTAGAGAAAGAGAAGCCAGACAAAAAGTTTAAAAGACCATGTCAGCAGCTACCTAACCAACCACTTGGAAAACTGGAAGGTTGTTCAGGATATTGCCATTGCCCCAAGAGTGCAGTGTCATCTTAATGATGTATCTTCTGCCTCTCTCTGCCTCTGTTTCTCTTGTCATTACCAGCTGGATATAATGCTGTTACCTTTTTGGCTAATATTTACATGGTTTTCTTGACTTTGTGGTTCTAACATATTGTCTTCTCTCTGGTCCTTGATTTCAGTGATCCTATTCTATTTGTAACTTTCTCTTTGTGTTTTATTGTCCCAAAGAGAGGAGCTTACAAGGTGAGTTGGATATCTACTATAGAATGTCTCATAAGGCATTCTTCTGCCAGGTTGCCTCATGCCAAGTTCACACTGCCTGTGGATCAGATACCATCCTTTGTCCATTGAGCCCTGTTACCCAAAGCATGACAAATTTTATTTATTCGTGCAACAAATTTTTCTTAGTGTTAACTCTGTACCAAATGATATGCTAAGCCTTGGAGTTATTCAAACTTTGATCTGAATTCTGGCTTTCCCATTCACCTAATATAGGAACATATGCCAAAAATTATTAAGTTCTCTGTGCCTTGACTTCCTCATCAACATAATGAATACAGCATATCTTGAATTGTTCTGAGGACTAAATGAAGTAATTCAAGTAAAGGACTTAGTTTACTTCTAGCTTATCATTAGTGGTGTTGGTAAGAGATAGGGTAGTGGTGGTGATGGTGGTGGTGACAACGATGGTACTGGCGGTGTTAGTAAGAGAGGTGGTGGTGGTGTGGTAATGGTGATGGTAGTAAGAGCAATAGCATTCGTTATGGTAGTAACAAAAGAAGTCATTGAGTCAGTGAGAATGGTGTGGTAGAAATGAAGGTAAATAGTTCTTGATCATGACAGTTGTGGGGATGGCGGTAGTAGATTATAGGAAAAAAAAACCTGCTGTTAGCTGCAGGATGCTCAGAAGGGCTGTCGATAAGAAAGCCACTCAAAGCTTCAAGGACTGTCCAGTACAAAGGAGTTTTTAATTGTGGTTGGGCTCCATTGTTAGGAAACAAATCACTATGCTCGCTTAAACTTGGACCTTGGGGAGTATATTTTATGAGTTCAGTACTGAATTACTTTCACAGTTCAAGAACACTGGCAAAGTGACTTAAAAGTACACAACAATTATCTAACTATTTCATAAAGTCAATTTAAGGGTGGAAAGTCTATATTAAAATGACAAGAACAGTGCTCACTTGCATGTACTTTAAAGAGCAAGATAAAGCCTCGCTTCTTGGCCAGGGTGCATTATAGTCATTCAGTTAAATCCTCTGAGTATTTTGTCTTTTTGACAGAAGAAACTCATCTCAAAGTATAGTTTTGTTCTGTATAATAAATTGTGTTGCTTAAAAACTTTCAAGCTGAATTCAGAGCTCTGTGAATTTTCTCTTTAATTTTTTTTTGCTTGTTTATTTGAATAGCTTTTGTAAGTAAACCTGTTTTGAAAAAGAAGGTAGTAAATCAGTTTAAGAAATTAATACAAAGGCAGTAATAGCCAACTTTTGTTGAAAAGGCCTGATACTCTGCTAGGATATTTATGTATATTATCTCACTTAATCACAACAATATTAAGATGAGAGCCAGCAAATAAATGAAGACTCAGATTTTCCCATGCTCACACAACTGGCAAGCCATTCTGTTGGCAGAGCCATTTTAAACCAGATTGTTAATTGAGCAAGTTCTTTATTATTCCTTCTCCCATGATTGTTTAACAATAAGAGAGATGAGTCACCATTTTATTAATATATCCCTAATCTACTCCCATATTTCAAATAGTATGTCTTTTTCAGCTTTATAATTTGTTGTGCCATTTTTTAACTAACTTTAAATGTAGAGAGTACATTTGAAATAATCAAAATGAAGTTGTTGGGTTTTTTTTTAAGATCTTTGCAGATACACCATAGTATTACTTTTTAACACTTTTCTATCTTAGCTGTAGTCAATCTGTTGTTTTGAAAGAAGACCAACTTAATAAAAGTAAATCATGTTAAACTAATGATTCTATAAAATTATAGGCTCACCCAGAAATAAAAGTTATTCATCTGAAAGAATACAAAAGATTATGTATTCATTTAAAAACTTTTTCTCAGGTATGATTTTGTTCCAAATGGGCATAGATCTGCTTTTTAAAGAGTTTATGTGTGTATGAAAGTAGTTATCTCTACGTGTTGAGAGGACAGATGATTTTTAAGTTTCTTTATTCATCTTTGTAGTCCTCATGACTGGCAACTTTTTAAAAAATTATACACGGGAATGAAGGTCTTTTAGTAAAGGATTTTTAGTCTATACGGTCTTTTTAAAATCCAGAATAAATAGGATGTTTTTTAAAAATATTTATTAGTACCATAAAAGCAGTATGTCTTATTTAAAGCATTCAGAAAATGCATTCCAGAGATAGGTCAGAGCTGTGGAAATATAAACTGGGGGATTGCCAGTAGGTAAATGGTATTTAAACAATATGACTGGAGTAGATTGCTTTGAAATTAAGTGTAGATATAAGAGAGTTAATATTCAAGGACAGCCCTGGAACATACTGACATTGGGGCTCAGGAGGAGGAGGAGGAGGAAACACAAAACACTGAGAAGGAAAACCAAGCAAGGGTGAAGTCCTGGAAGCCAAAGGAAGAAAGAATTTTAGGTAGCAGAGAATGACCACTGTGTCCAGTCTGCTGAAAAGTCAAGTAAGGTCAAAATTGTAAAACGATGATTGGTTTTGGTAATGTGGAGGCTACTGTGACCTCAAGAAGAAGCAGAATTTTAGTGCTGTGGTAGGGACAAATATCTGATTGGAATGAGTTCAAGAGAGAATAAGAGAAATTAGAAACTGCAATTATAGGTGACTCTTTCAAGGGAGTTTGCTATAAAAGGAAAGAGAGGATGAGGTTGGAGGAGTTCAAGACTAACCTGGGCAATACAGTGAGACTCCATCTCTAAAACTTTTTTTTTTTTAAGTTAGCTAGGCATGGTGGCTCTCACCTGTTGTCTCAGCTACTTGGGAGGCTGAGGCAGGAGGATCACTTGAGCCCCAGAGTTCAAGACTACAGAGAGCTATGGTGATGCTGCTGCACACCAGCTTGGTTGGCAGAGCCAGACGCTGTCTCTAAAAAAGTAATCAAATGAAAGGAAGGAAAGAAATGAATTAGTAGTTTGAAGAGGAATTAGGATCAAGGGAAGGTTTTGTTTTTGTTTTTGTTTTTGTTTTAAGATGAAAGAAATAGTATGTTTGTTTAATCAAATGAAGTGGGGAGAAATTGGTATATTAGAAAAAGATGAGTAAATTGTTGGAGCATTGTCCTTGAATGAGAGATTATGAAGTCTAGGTTGCAAGTGGAGGAGTTGACCTTATTGGAGCATGGACAGTTCATCGGTAGAAATGGGAGGGAAGGTGGAGTCTACTGGCAAAGTGATGTAGGTGGAAAGATGTCAGCAGTGAAGGGAGTTTGTAGAAGTTCTTGTTTCACTGACTTAGTAATTTATTTTCATTTCTTACCTTGCAGTTTAAGAATTTAATAAAAGCTTTTTTTGAATCATACAGTATATTTAAACCACCTTCATAGAAATATTAAACCTTGATATGAAATGTATCATCAGCTCTTCGAAGTTATAAACTTTGGGGAATTTAAACTCCCAGAAATACCAGATTTTCTACTTCAATCCCTTTGATTCCAATTCCCTTTAATATGTTCACCCATTTTTAACTTTCTAAAACCTTATTCTGCAGTTTTCTTCCTGATACGTTGTAACTGTGAGAAAGTCCATTTTATTTCTGTGAGCTTTCACATTTAACTTGAGAAACCTCTGTTTTCCAGGTACTTAACTAGTTTCCAAATTACTTAACCAGGTGCCAGCGTACTACATTGAATGTACCAAGTAATGATTACTGATTGCTGGTCAATCCATATTCTAATTGCTTTTCACCTCAAGGTATTGTTCTCTTGGGGGAAATTGTCAGCTGTTCAATGTTTTGAGACCAGAAACATTTAAAAATGCATTAAAACTTAAACTTGGAGCTTAGTAGAAACACATTTAGCTGGCTTTACTACTAGGTTCTAATCACTTCTTTCATGTAATGAATATGACTTCATTTTGTGTTAAAGTCTGTTTTCTCAGACAGATGGATATAACCATTTTCTGAAATTATTGCCACAATAACTGCTAATAATATAATCATAATTACTTCCTTGCATTTATATGCATGTGTCAATTCTACCCAATCAAACTATTTCCATGGAAAATATGTGTTATTACTATAAAATAGCAACATATTTTTGTTAGTACTTTCCATTTGAAGAAATCAATTTGGCTATCTTGATTGTCCACAAATGCAAATATAGCCAATCCGAATTATTAATAGTAATCTGAGAATGACTAACAGGAGAGAAAAAAAAGGAGACAAAAGAAAGTTGACCTCTCAGAGGCTACTTTATTTTCTCTTATTAATAGCAGACCATTCACAGTCAAAGCTTGTTTCGTTCAGGAGCTAGATAAAAGAAATAGTCTCTTAAAGTGGTAGCTTATGTATGGGTTATGGACACTTTAAAGTGTTTTATCATTTGGAGTTCTATAGTAGTTTGTAAATTAAAATGTCAGAACTTTTACGAAGTATACATTAAGCAATATATTAGAGTAACTTAATCACCATTACGAGCAGCCAGCTTTCAGTTTCGTAGTTTGTATTAGTTTGTATTTTATTTTGTATTCTTAATATTTCTCCTTTCTTTCTTCTTCCCTGTTTGACCTACTAGCTCCTCAACTGAAAATGGGAACAAGTTACTTTTCTCTTCACAGTTGGTTGTTATTTTATGTGTTCTCAAGTTCATGTTAGAGGGTGATTCAAAAATTATATGATGTAAAAGATATACAGTTGACCCTCCGTATCCAGGGGTTCAGCATTCATGGCTGCAACCAACCACAGATAAGAAATACTCAAAAATTGCGTCTGTACTAAACATGTGCAGACTTTTTTTCTTGCTATTATTCCTTAAAAAATATAGTATAACAACTATTTATATAGCATTTACATTGCATTAGGTATTAGAAGTAAATCTAGAGGTGATTTAAAGTATACAGGAGGATGTGCATAAGTTATTTGCAAGTACTGTGCCATTTTATATCAAGGACTGGAGCATCTTTGGATTTTATTATCCTTGGGAGGTCCTAGAACAATCCCCCATGGATACTGAGAAACGTCTACATAGTCCTAGTGGATAGCAACAGTAAATAAGGAAAACCGAAGTATTACATACATAGTTCAAATATCATGAAACACAAAATAGAACTACTCATTATTAAAAACCTGCTTAGTAATATTAGCACAGGAAAGTTGTGTATTTTAAGCCATGAAATACAGGATTTGAGAAATCTCAATAGTCTCATTTACCATAACAATTAATAATATACTTCCTTATATTCCCAATATACTAATTGTTCATCCCTGCATTCTTTCATTCTTAACTTTCAGTGGGTATTGTATACTTTAAAAATTGTATGTTCAACCACAGGACTAAAATAATGAAAGAAAACACTAAAGTACTTACTTCAACAATATTTTCATGCTTCTGTATTTTCAAGTTTCTTGAAGTTGCCTTCAGAGCCAGTTTACAAAAAACACAAGGAGTCCCGCTTACTTTATAGTTGTCCCTCACTGATCTGAAATGATTTTATGAGGTTCCTTTTTTATCAGGCCTCACTCCAAAGGGCTTCTGACTATTTCTAAAGTCAAATCTACTTTCAAGGGGAAAAATGTTTGCCACCATTGAAAACAAAGATGCTGCAGACCCTGAAGGCAATTATAGAAAAATTGGCAGATTGTTCTGAGTAGAATCCGAGTGGCACTGTGGGAGTAATAAGAGTATAACTTCCCACAGAAATTTTCGAAGGGGTTTGTGGTTAATTAGGGTCTTCATGTGTTTAAAACTTCATGGCTGCTGTCTCGTCATGAGTCAAGAAAGTAGGTGGTTATTTTGTTTTTAATCCCTATTTTTTTTGCTGGTCTGTTTCTTTGGAGTGAGGATTATGCTATAATCATTTTTGAATGCAAACCTCTCACACACTGTTTGGCACACAGTAAGAACATAGTAAATTATGGTAAAAAAAAAAAATTCTGTTTTCTTGGCTGTCAGACTGGGAAGACAAATCAGTTCATTTTTATTTAATAATCACTTTCATTCAGGTTTCTCCTATCTTACCATTGTAATGGCTATGGAATTAATTCTTTTCACATTTTTGAGGGTGCAGCTGTGAAAAGAATAGTCAAACCCTACCCCTCCTGGAAGTTACATTCTGCTGAAGGAAGATGATGATAAACTACATAAATAAAATATAGTCAGATGGCACTTAATGATGAAATACATTGTCAGGCGATTTCATTGTTATGCGAACATACTAGAGTGTACCTACACAGACCTAGAAGGGATAGCCTATTACACACCTAGACTGTTGGTATAACCTGTTGCTCCTAGGCTGCAAACCTACACAACATGTTACTATGCTGAATACTGTAGCCAATTATAACACAATGGTAAGTATTTGTGTATCTAACCATATCTACACATAAAAAAGATATAGTAAAAATGCAGTATCATCTTATGGGATCACCATCATACATGCAGTCCTTCATTGACTGAAGTGTCATTCTGCAGCACATGACTGTACATAGCTTGTTAGATGGTAAAGAGTACTAAGAAGCACAGCAAGCTTCTGCTTCTGTGTGGGAGTGAAGATGGTGGCAGATCAACATTCCAGCCAAGAGCAACCAGCATACCAGAGGAAACAAAGATCATCCAAGAGCTGTGGAAACAGTGAGGACCACAGCTACTTAAATTTTGGAGCAAAGTCTACCTGCCTGTAGGAAGATACTTGCAGCTGCCAAGGCGAGAGATTGACAATCTGGGTTTGGCCCCAGGCAGAGGGCTTCTGCTTTGGGCCAAGAAGCCAACCACGTTTTGGCAGTTGTGTGAGGCTGGACTGGCAAAAAGGAAACTTGAAGGGCCTCAGCACAGAGTCCATTTCCCCTTCATAAGATTTACTGAATTCTGAAGCTGTGGATGGTGAGGGGTTTCACAAGAGACGAAGTCTAAGAAGACCTCTTTTTGCTGAGGAAATGGTAACCTGCCAGACAATCAGTCGAAAACCCTGGAAGCCTATGCCCTAGGAAACAGAGCAAATCAAAATAGGCCCAATCTTAGTAAAACTGCAACTTAGCCTGGGGTTAGCTCAGTTCCTGAATGGATGGAGGTTAGTAAGACATTTACCTTTTCTTTCCAGGAGAAGAAAGTGAATCCTCAGAAGACAACATCATCTGGGGCCTCCTAGGTTTTTGTTTTCTTTTTATATTTTGTTTTTTTAATATATATACAATGTCCAGATTTCAATAAAACACTGCTAGACATGCTAAGAGATAGGACATTTGGACACACACACACATAAACATGCATATAAGAAACAGTTATTTAGATGATCCAAGTACTGGAGTTACTAGACAGGAACTTTGAAATGAATATATTTCAGAAACTAGAGGAAGAGAAAATACATAAAAAGAGGGAGTGCTTCACCCGATAATAAGAATCTATCAAAAGAATCTAATGGAATTTCTAGAACCGAAAAATACAAAATATAAAATTAAGAACTTAGTGCTGGATGAAATAGCAGTTTAGACAAGCGGAAAACAGGATAGGCAAACGAGAAGACTCTCAGAAATTATCCAGCAGAAGCAGAGAGCGAAAAAAGATGCTGCATATAGAAAAAAGTATAATGGACATGCAATACAGCAAAAAAGTCTAATACTGCATTGTCCAATCGACTCCTAGTGAGGAACACATATGTTAAACAGATGAAGTTAATTTTAATAATTTATTTTACCCAATATATTCAAAGTATTATTTCAACATGTAATTAATATGAAAATTTTAATCAGATACTCTGCTTTCTTTTAGTCATGCAAAGTCTTCAAAATCAGTGTGCATTTTACACTTCACCACATCTCAAGTTGGGCTAGCCATTTCAAGTGCTCTGTCATCACAATTGGCTATGGCTATATTGGACAGCTCAGATTTACATGTATGTAAGGAGACTCCCAGAAAGAAAGAGAAAAGAAAGGAGAGCCATATTTAATTTTTTTTAAAGATTAGGAAAAGGGATAGAGAGTGCCAAATATTGGTAGTGGCAAGCATGAGGGCATACAGTTTTAAATGGAGAGATTCCATTTAAATGGAATAAAGCCTGATGTAAGGCAGGCTTCCCCACAGGGTGGTGTTTGAGGATAGACATAAAGGAGATGAGGAAGTGAATGAGCCTTGCACATGAGTGCAGGAAGGAGTTTAAGGAGGGACTCAAGGCAGAAGTGTGCTGGTATGCAGCAAGAAGGTAGGTATATTGTAGAGGGATTAACTAGGAGATTAGGTCAGAGAAGCAAAAGGAGGCCATAAAGCTTTGATATACTTCTTGATATATAGATAAAGAATATATCTGTATATTTTCATGTTTTGTGTACTCACTTCATCTTAAGGAGGGGGGATCTCAAGGCTTAAATATTAGCTTTGGTTTTTCTACCGCTGTTAATAAGAAAATAAAAATACTTCCTAAGAGAGACTGAATGGTAAAGTCATGTAATGCCTTTGTAAGTGCAGTGTGAAAGGTCAGGGAAGGTTTGTGTGCGTGTGTTCTAAAGCTGATTTTCAGAAGTCCTTTTCCCCTAATCAAGCTCTGTCAGCAAAAAGTATTTTAAATAAACAGCTTTTCTACATTGTGAATTTAATATCTAGCAAGACCAATATAATGCTTCATTTTCAGATTTCTCACATTTTATTTTCTTCTTTAAAGACTGAAAATAACCACATTCAATTTGTAAGTTAAGCATAATTTTTTTTTTATGACAAGTGGCTCAGTCTTCATTATAAGTTAGGTAATGAGAAGGCATCTAGTTAGAAAGCTAGGGCATTTCTTCATCTCACAAATGCAGATTTTAATACTGAGTATGCCTAGCTGTTATATATCATCTTCCTAATTAAAGGTAAGAAAAATACAATTACTATGGCCAAGATGGTAAAATAAATAATAACAAATCTTTATTCGTTGAGGTTGGATGAGAGGTTTACTTTTGGTAAAGGAACTATCTTAGGAAAGGAAAACAAACAGTAAGAAGAAAAGGTTGAGAAGTTTAAGGAATAGGTTTCTTTAGGGATTGATATTAGCTCTAGGCTTACTTAACACTTTTACAAATAATCTGGAGAAAGGCAGTACTCAGTCAAATATCAGAGGTTTTAAGGAACGCTAAACTTTCTAGTAGGAAAGAATCAATAAGTTGGAGAGCTTCCCAGGGAAGACCTTGCAGATCTGTGCGGGTGGGCAGATGAATATGGAGTGGTAAGAATGCAGTGATGTATGTATGGCCATTAAGTTAGTATGTTTATGTATGTGTGTTTGTGATCTTCAAACAATGGCTTTTAGCCTTTTTGAAAGATTTCCCAATTCCTTTGAGAATCCAATCATAGTTAAGAACTTTTTCCCGAGGGAAAAAAACTCACAACCCCCACAATAGGAAGCCATGGTCTTGAATGAGCTAAACATTTCAGAAATAATTTTCCTCAGTTCATTTATTCAGTGAACAAACAAATATTTATTGAGCTTCAGCTATGAGCTATGACCTACCTGAAGTGCTGGGAATACAGAGAGATAAAGACACACTTGGCCTCTGACCTCAAACTGACCTAGGTTACAATTTGGAAGGAGCTAGATAAGCAAGCATTTATGCAGCAATGTGATCACTGTTTACCACCTCTATGCCCAAGTGCTGTGTATGTCTCTAGAGAGGCACTGGATTCGGACTGTGGAGGGAACCAAGGATTTCAGAGATGGCTTGTGAGAGAGCATCTAATTAACACACAATGATTACCTTCCATCAAAATTACCAAAAATGTCAAAGGCCAAGATCTTTGTTATATCATGTTGTGAACATTCAGTATCTGTGATTTTGATGTACCTCAAGGTAGGTACAATGAAATGCATGCAACTAAAATTAACAGAAGGATAAGATCAATTTCTAAATGTGTAATTTTTTAGACTTGGAGGCAAAGACTGGAAGAGAACATTATAAAATATACATACATGCAATATATATATACATACAGAAAGAGAAAAATGGTGTTAGTAAAGGCTGATATACCGAATCTTCAAATACTAAAATAAAAAATGAATATCTTTGAAATTCAATCTGAGTAACTTATTTTACTAAGTAAATAAACTGCTGAACTAATTATCTCAAAGAAAATAGTAAAAGGAACTATTAACGGAAATGATTTTTGATAAATTTCCAAATGCCAGAAGTACTAAAATAATCTACTCTTTAACATTTATGGTTGATTTAACCAGGATAACCAAGCAATCTTTATTTTTCAGCATGAAGACTGTTATAGCAGATGAACTCTAGAATCTCAAGGGCTTAACACAATAAAGGTTTATTTCTTTCCCATATGAAGTCCAGTGTGGGTCAGACAACTTCTCCCCATCAACTGGCTTTATCCTCTGGAAGATCATGGTCTTTGCACCATGGAAAGAGGGATGGAGGAGATACTTTGACTCTTAACTACCTCACCCTAAATATACCACAAGTTAAGTCATACCCATGAACCAGAGATTGTCACACGGCCTCAACCTAATTGCAGAAAGATGTAGGAAAGGAAGGAAAGTACATAGAATATTTGGTGAGCTCTCTCTCTCTGCCGCATCCTACAATGTTACATTCTTGGGGATACTTGTCAGAAAAAAATATCATTGTGACCTAATAAAGGAATTTGTGTGTGTCTGTGTATTCACCCTTCAAGCACACATTCATCCCTCTATTCCAGAGTTCTCCAAACAGGAAGTCCCCACCAGAGAAATATTTGGCTACTATTACAAAGGTTTCCAGCTGAGTAATTGCTAGATAAAAGGAAAGGGGGCAATTAGGTGTTATACTATGGGGAGATGCACTATTATTAGAATTACTCTTTCCTCCCCATTCATCTTTCTCCATGGTAGAAATAATGGGCTAAATGGGAAAATGGTGGTACCAGTAACTAAAATGGGGAATGTAAAGAGAAGCAAGTTTTTTCTTTCAGAAGAAAAACAATGTCCATTCAGATGTGAGGAATTTGAACAAGAGTGAGATACACTATACACAAATAGAAACCGAGATTTGCAGCTCAGAAATATATTTAGCACAGACGTATAAAGTTTGAAGCTGAAGCCTGTGTTTAAGCCATGGAGACAGATGACCTCCAGCTCTCTCCCTCAGGGAAGTGTTCACATTTAAGGCTGACCAAGGGAGAGTGTGTGTGCAGTTGGAGCAGCAAGGGTGGGTGTCACCAGGGTAAGAGAAGTGAATGAGCTGTATACTCAAGTTTGGAAGAAAAATAATAGCTCTTTCCACCTGACTTAAAGATTAGAAAATCCAAGTAAGCCTATCATTCTAATTCAGCTCCAACAGCCCATAGGAGGTCACTGCACGGACTTTTCCCAGTGGGCTCTGATTCCAAACTGTTCAAAGTCCTGTAAGGAAGCCCTGGGGAAAATCCAGCTGTAAATGAAGATGGAGTGAATTACTGAAATCACTTTCTGATAAAACCGGGATTTAAGACCATTCTGTGCCCCAAAGTGTTTCTGAAAAGAGTGGGACACAGGGAAATAAATTAGTAAGTCATTAAAATAATTGTTATTGAATTGACATATCCCATTTTCTCTGGATCTCTTAAATAGGAGAACAAATTAATTACATCACTCTCACCTGGATTATTGGACTTGCCCCCTTCACTGGCCTCCTTGCTTCCACCCTGTCCTCCACCAGTCTGTTCTGAACACAACAGCCAGGGTGAGCTTGCTTAAATGCAGATTGGATGAGATAACTCTTCTCAAAACCGTCCAGTGAAGTAAGAGACCAAGGGCCAAACCATCTGTCCCCATCATCTCTCTGACCTCATTTCTGCTACTCTGGCCCTGGCTCACTCCCCTTCAGCTGTTCCAGCCATCTTGCTATTCCCAGAACACATCAGTCTTTGTACTTGCTGCTCCTGTCTGGAACATCTTCAAAATATATGTATGCTCACTCCATCTCTTCACACAGATCTCTGCTCCATTATCCCTTTATGAGAGAGGACTACACCGAGCATTCTTTGTAAAATAGCAACCACAAACCTCAGCATGTTGACCCTGCCTTTTTCTCCAATATACTGACCACCCTCTAACATATTATGTGTTCACCTGTGTGTCTCTTGTGAGCTGCCTCCTGCCTTACTCCTAGAATATAAGCTCCATGAGAGCCAGGGACCTTTTCAACTTTGTTGTCTACTATTCCTAGAACAGAGCTTGACCCATGTTAGAAGTTCAGTATCTGTTGAATTAGTAAATGGGTATTAAAGATTATCCTTTGCAATCACTAATATTTTACTCTTAGTGAGCATGTTTTAATACCAAAAAGGAGAGAGGACATAATTTTAAATTTGTATAAATTTAACTTCCAGAATCATTATTTTCTCTTTTTGCCTCAGTGAACACATGTAAGCTGCAGAGGGAGACCACTGCACCCTGCCATCCTAATTCTTTTAGGTCTGTTAATCCTTGCCATCCAGTATTTGTGTTCTTCACAGGAAATAATTACTTCAAGCTGATTTAAGGAAATAAGAATATTGCTTACTTCCTATTTTTTAAGGAAGCAGGAATATGGCTTATTGTGCTATTCCTTTTGATAATACTTTTTCATGCACTAATTTAGCAACTTTTTTTGCACATTTGCTCTAATATTTGTGCAAGAGAGATTTTAAAAAGATAGATGAAAGGGATTTTTGCTTTGTTAAGTATTGTTAAATAGGATTTCTATATTCAGGTTGCTTCAGCAACTGTTGTGTTTGGTAGCTCTGATTTTCAAATGTAGCAGGTTGTCATGCAAGGTCTATTGTTACTTCGTTTATTTTTTTTCTTTCATTAGTTGTTTGAGTCTGTAAAATAGGCTTGTGTTCCCTCAACTACAAAGACATCATTTTAAGTTATTTTAAGTCCTTGAGAAGATCAGTTTACCATAAGGAAAAGACTTAAAATCTCATTTTAAGCTCAGAGTGAAATTGTAATCAGACAAGCAATTATTTAATTTTCTTCATGGTGTACTTTATAAATGTCAGTGTGATAACTTGTTGAGAGAAAAATGACAAAAGCATGAAATGTATTGGTAAGTATGAGGAGAAGGAAGACAGATCATTGGAAGGATGCTACCCGTATTTTAGTGGTTGAACAATAAGCATTTAGTTTACGCACATTTGGGCATATGCATTTTATTGGACTTTCTTGAGTGTTTTATTTTTACCAATACATAACTTTCTTTAACTACCATAATTTAAGATAATGTAAAAAAATGCCAGGAGCATTATTTACTTCTGAACAAAATTGTTTGTAAAAGCAACTATTATTTTCAAACACGATTAACATCTTAAAATAAAAGCGTAATTATTCACTATATCTAACCCTTTTCTGGGAAATGTAAGACATTAGCACAATAATCAAGTAGCTGATAATTAGTTGAATGATTTAAAGTTGTTTTTAAACATCCTGAACATTTATCCTTTCCTTTTATCAATAGGTAATCTTTTTCTCATAGCTTGTGTTGAAGCAAAAACCCAACCTCCCATCCTCAGATTCCAGTTTGTTACAATGGTGGGCTTCACAGGGAGTAATGATTCTTAGATCTGTCACGTATCTCTAATAATACTTCTGTCAGAGCTGAAGAGGCAGTGCAGTTTCCTGGTAGCTGTGATGACTAATGATCATTCACATAGAGTGTATTTGTAGTGATATTTAAATAAATTTCATGAAATAA
Source organism: Macaca nemestrina (assembly GCF_043159975.1). Lineage (NCBI taxonomy): Eukaryota > Metazoa > Chordata > Mammalia > Primates > Cercopithecidae > Macaca > Macaca nemestrina. The sequence goes on from NC_092140.1 coordinate 66,917,582, forward strand.
TCACAGATGTTGTTATATGAGTTGAATCCCCTCTTCTAAAAACCTTTCTGCTCTCTTACCTATCCAATTGTCAGCATGTGGAGTAGTTTGAGGAAGTATTATTACTAATATTTCAAATTGGAATTTCTGAATTTTTACAATCATTAGGGTATATAGCCCTCAATATACCACGTGTTAGTCAAGTTCCTACTCAAGTTAAATGATTCAGAGTTTTAGAATTGGATAATCCAAATCTATTGGGAATATGATTCGCTAATTCATTTGAAATGCAATTAAAAGTTTATTTTACAACTAACTAGGATAGAATTACAAGTTTACTTTTACTTTCTGCAAGCAGAAGCAAATACATGTCAATAAAATGAGAAGATGTTTTTGGTTTCTTTATTAATGATTTACATAACATCGGGAACCTACTTAACACATACAAATAAGGAAACAAAAAGCACCATAGAAAATTCAGTTTAGCATTACAGAAATTACTGCAAGCCAACTTTGTCTGTACTAGTGTATAAAAACACTTTTAACAGTGCATCCATTTTCACAGCCATTTGGTAGATTAGAAAGCAATTGTAAACAGCGTAAAACCCACATTAATGCCTGTCAACATCCTGCCTTTTGCTCAGTTATGGATTTGTTTGAAATAACAGTGAGATCTAAAGTGATTGCATGAACATCATAGACTGTATAAATATGAATGAACCCACCGTAATGGGATGCATAGCGCTATATAGCAGGCATTCATCCTCCCTGTCATAGTAACAGGTTTGTGATGTAAGAGAACATGGCATTGTCTCAAAGAAATAACTCCACATGTTCTTATACTGTAATCATAGCAACTGATGGGTTTTCATATTGCCCTAAATTTTATATTCTAATATTGTACTATTAATAACCATCTGTTGTTTAATGTTCAAAAATCAATCCAGATAATATGAAATCCATTGAGCTATTTCTAAAAAGTGATTGTTAATTTCAGTAACATGCCATTTTGATTTTCAGTGGATTATCTTGATTGATCTCTGCCTAAAAGCGTAAGATCAACAGAACCATCTCATCTGAATAGAAGCTAGTGAATGGGATTGGGTGCAGTAAAATGGAAATCCTTTTTAATGAAATATAAGAGCTGCATCCTTACCTCTCAACCTTTCAGTCCTTTCATTTGAGGATTTAGTAAGTTGTTGTTTTCCTTTGTTTGGAATATAAGGGTTCATGTTAACTTAGTTCTAGTTCTAATTCTACTGTTTTATTTTTAAAGATGACCACATAAGAGGTTTTGGTGGTAGAACAAATAATTTTTTAAAGACCTTTTTTTATTAGATTAGAGGAAAGGGTACCAGTGCATATCTTTTTAATTGCTTGACTCAGCTTAAATTGTCATTCTTATTTAGATAAGGGTCATTTTATTCTAGTACTTAATTTTTTTTTGTTGGAATACTCTTCTGCTGGTAAAAGTTTTAGTACTAACTTCTTAAGTACATGTTTTAGTCTTCAGAAAGGGTAGAATGTACGTTTCAGTATTAAAACCATTAATCCAGCTTTGTTGTATATTGACATTTCACTTATTAGCAGATCATTTACCTGACTGCAGATCTCTCTTCTTTGTTAAGAATGTTGCTTTTACAGTTTTCTGATACTTAGGAGAGGAGACCAATGGCCATTTAATAGTACTAATATTTGTCTAGTGACTTTTCAATGTGAGGTACTGTGCTTTGTGCTTTCATGCATTGTGTTATCTCATTTAATGCATTCTCCCTTTTACTTCTATTTGAAGGGGGGAACCATCTGGATTGTAAGAGCAGGTTCTTTTCGAGCACGAAAGTTCCAGGAGAGAGAATATAGATTTAGTATTATTCCTCCTGGCATTCCTCATTCTAACTTTCGCCATCACCTGAGTTCTAGCATTGGGGAAGATAAGAGCACCAGGGTGCACATCTTTAAAGACATTTATGCTGCTTGCCTTCAAGTAAATATCAGCTACAACCAGGAATGTTAGACTCTCTCCTTTTTCCCTGTAAAGTGGGCCTTTAATGGGATGGCCACACTTTATTGATGGGAATCCTTTGTTCAAGTTGAAATCACAGGTACAAATGAAGCCTAACTAGTAACCTACAAAATATATGCACTAGAAGCTATGGCAGTGGTTCAAAGTGAGAAAGATGATTAGTATATTCATTTTTATAGACTATAGCACTTTATGATGCTTATGGAAATAATCTTAGTAAATTATTCAATCAAATAAATTTTACATGAGGGTTTTACTAACAAGTCTAAAAAATTATTTTCAACTAGGTTCAGTCAGACAGATGGATTTTGTTCTCCAGGTGGTTACATATTTTTTGCTTGATAACCTATTTGGCAGTACTCTTTTGAACCTGTGAATATTTATATTTTAGGGCCCTCTCAATAATTAAGAAATCCACTTTCAGTACCAGATGTTTCCAATGACTGAACAACTTTGTTTCATTCTACAACTGTAACATTTTTTTTACTTTGTTTGTGTTTTCAATAATATTTTCCCAAGAACCAGGAACAAAGGAAGCATTTACTAAAGTCATATGTTCACTAAGAAACTATATAAAGGCTAATTTACTTTATTAAGCAGAAATGTAGGCATCCCAAGAGCGTTGTTTATTTTAACAATCAAGCATTTTAGAAGCTATAAAAATTAGCTAGTTTATAACATTTTCAGTGACTTTTCTTAAGTTGTTGAAGTACCCAACTAATACACAAATTTAATTTTAGAAACCATGAAATTATGCTTTCCTGTAATGTATTATCTAACCTTTGAATGAAAAGCTTTAAATTTTTCAACAACTGTGCAACAAATGAAGAGTAAAATAACTTCTTTTATAGTAAACTAGACCAAAATCAGTGTATAAACCTCATACACTTACTCTTGGAATAAACCTTGGCCTGAGACAAGATTTTTATTCTTTAGCAAATAAATCTTGAGTATCCTGTGATGGTTGGAGTCATACACAATTATCTGAGTTTTTGCCAGTCTCCTATTTCATTTTACCTTGACTAAGTCCATTCTAGAATTATTTTTCTTGATGTCACTGAGGCTAACTATTGGTTCTTAATATTTCAAAGACAAAAGTATTTAATATCTTTCATATCTGTCCTTTCTTATAATGGTAGACAAATTGAAGGGGGAGTATTTGGTGACTTTGGTTTATGTATAGCACCATAAGAACAATTAGAAATCAAAGGAATGAAGTCACTTGTTTAAGAATCACATTTTAGGATATTGCTAAGGATTTTTCTTTATGTTGAATTTAGAAGGTTGGATACTAAACATGTCATCATTTCATAATTTATTTCAGAAACTATTTCCTGGAAAATTCACTTTTGGCCTTGCTTTCTAAATGAGGATTATAAGGATCATTTAAAATTCAGATTTAAATATATAATTCCCTATATAAAGGAAAATTTCAAGTTTATTCTGCAAGTAAGAAACTCAAATTTGTCATATAATTTTACAATAATTTTCTTTCTCTTTTTATTAAAAACATTATCATTTTTACTGTTTTTGAGATACTCCATCACGTGCTTCATGAATTTTGCATAAACTTTGTTACTTTTTTCTAAGATTAGGAAATATGCTGTTTTTGTTCTGCAGTGAGTTTTCATGTGAGGTTGCAGATAATTCTGATACTATATAAAGACCATCCAAGGAGCATTTGCTTTAAATTGTCTTTGCAAGTAACAGAGAGGGATTTGCACTGATAATTTTCCTAATTCCTTGGAATAATGTCACACACTTTTAAGCCTGAGTTTTGACAATCAGAGTCAGACAAAGAACTGAGTTCCATGACATCAGAGAGCTTATAAAAGCACATCTGGCCAGCCCATACTCCTGCCTAACATCTTTTAGTGGCTTCCCGTAGTTCTTTGAATAAAATCTCAGTTCACACAATGTCCCAGAACACCCTCACCCACAGGCCCAGGCTACCTCTCCCATCTCAGTCCAGTCACTCTTCTCTTTGGTCACTACATTCCAGTCATAAGCGCCTTCCACTGGAGTCCTTCAAGCTGTTCCCTCTACCTGGAATGCCATTCTTCCAGTAAACCTGTCTTGCTAACTCTTTCTTGTTCTGGTCTCAAATATAATTTTCTCATAGTAATTTTCCTGTAACTGCCTTCCCTCTAAAACTTAAATCAGGTCCCTTGTTACACTTCATAATTGCACCCTTTACTTTTCCTTCATTGTACTTACAAGTTATAATTACATATTTGTTTGATTATTTGTTTAATGCCTGCCTCTCCCAATAGAGTGTAAGCTCTGTGATTAAAGAAAGAGTTGGAGTCAGAGGAAAGATTTTATTATAATCAGTATTTCACACTTTTGACAGGTAAATTAGACCCAAAATAACTCCCAGGGAGCAATACACAGCCTGGAAAACATGAAATCAAGGAGAGGCTGTTTGGTGTAATAAAGGAGGAGCACCAGGCTGAATTTTCAGAGGCCTAATAGAGTAGGTTGTGGCTGATGGAAGTGGTGGTAGTGGGTCAATTTCTGCATGGCAAAAGAGTGTACCCTGACTATTTCACTGTGTCATTTGGGGCATGTCTTTGACCATTCTGAGCCTGTTTCCTTGTCATTAAAAGGAAAACTAAAGTTCTATGACTATAACATTGTCACCTTCAAACTGGAAAATGGAGGAAGGCTTGGGCTTCAGCATTCTTTAGTGTCCAGAAGATAGATTATAGTGGTGAGCCTTACCAAGAATTCCAGAAACAGCCAAGAATATAGACCTTATTTGGTGGGGGGGTGTCAGCTGGGGAAGTAGGGGGATGTAAAAGGTCTGGAAAAGAGGATACAACTAGAAATGATTTAAATGACCTCTTTGGCTCAAAATTCGTAATTATTTATTTACCATTCATACCTCTTATTAGCCCTCGAATTTTAAACCTCAACCTTCCTTTTGCCTCATCAGATTTCATAGATATATTCTCAGATACTCAGAAAAATAGCAAAGCTATCAGGAGTAAAAGTTTGTATTCTTTTCTAAAAGAAAAAAAAAAACAAGAATTTCTCAAAACTATGAGTAATCTGTACCAAGTAATTGAAAAAAAATTAGTTTTATTGTATTATTTTTATCAAAACCATAGAACAGAGAATACTGTGAACTATACATGGGGTATTCTACATTCTAAATTCTATACTTGGCTTTTTAAAATCCTTTTGACTTGTCTTAGACTGAATGAAGTATTTGAGTCCTAACATGTACATTGCATAAGCTTCACACTGAAGAGTCAGAATTATTTTTAACTAATGTTTACAAAGGATCAGTGGACTGTATCCTTTTGTTTATGTTGTACATGAAAGAAATACAGTTTACATAGTCATAAACACCCTCAGTCAGCCCTCTGCAAATGGATTATGTACTTGAATATAAAAAAGTTTCTCACACATTTTAAATGTACTTGAGTTAAAACATTCTTTCCTCCTTGTTTACTTCTTTCCCTTTCTCTAGCTTTGCTTCCTGTCTTTTGCTTATTTTATTCGTTCTACATGCTTTAACTAAAATTGATTAATATACAGACTGCAATTTCAGGTTGAGTTTTATTCTGAATATTCCTTAATCATTTGTTCACAGTGAGACCTTTTCTTATGGTCAAAAAGATTTTAATTTTGCTGATATAAAGTATATTAATTTAATAGAAGCAAGCATAAGGAAATGATTCAAATGTGCCAGGTTTTATTTTAACCACTGATCTTTTACCATATTTCCTAAAACACTTAGATATCATTAAGTAAGCTTTTATAATCTTTGATCTGATCTCATAATTGAGCAAAACATTGCTGAAGGTTGACAGTATGACCCATGGGAATAAAAAACAAGACTAATGAAATGAGTAAGCAAAAATTCTTATCTTTTATGCAAGGCAAAGTCTGTGTAATTTTCTCAATCTAGTCATCCCCTTTCCTTTGGAAAATCCAAAAAGATAAGATAATTGAAGAGGTCCCGATATGGACTAACCTTGCTTATATACTAATTTTGATTCCTATTAGATTTTTCTCCAGAAATTACTTAAATTTTTAATGACTAAAAATCAACTGATAATTAACAGCCATACTGCCTTCCTGTGTGTTGCTGCCATCATTTTCCCTAAACACCAAACCCTTTTACCTCCCAGCATTTTGTATTTACTCCTTTCTCTACCTGCAATGCCCTACTATTCTTTATTTGACAGACTCCTACTTACATGTCAAGACCCAACACAAATGTACTTTCATAGTAAATCCCTTGGAGGCTTAGTTCCTCTGTCCTTTCTGCTTCTGCAGTATTTTTCCTCATAGCTCTATTTTAGCATTTATTTATAATTTATTTGTTTTAATAATTTGTTTCACTCTGATGGATATGAGTGCCTCAATGCCTAAGATCTTATTCATCCTGGCATTCCTGGCCTCAACACAGCGGCTGGTAGATGCATAGTAGGCAATCCATTATTGTTTGCTACAATTGCATGAATTAAGCAACCAATTACATGAAATGTCCCACCAACAACCTTCTACTTTGAAACCGGTATATTCCCAAAGTTAATTTTTAAATCAGTTGTTTTGGAATTCACAAAGCAATTTCCCATAGAAAGAATGTTCTAAATGGTGGTTAGGTTCCCAGGCTAGCCCTCAAGAGTCTATTTAACCCATAATGTAGCTGTAACACTATGCAATTGTAATGAAAAATAGCAGAAAACAACACTGTTACAAATGTGCAATGTTTTCATTACATTAAGTAAATACAGTTCCTCTTCTGTATAGAAAATGCAATCTAGGGCAAATTATACCAACCAGCAAGTGTAATATGATCTAGTGACAAGAGCAGGACAGCTGAACATAGGCCAAGCTCTTTCACTAATTTGCCTTATAAATTGTTTAAATTTACTATGCCTGAGTTTCTGCATCTGTCCAGCCAACTTGGTAGTTCTTGCCTGCTCACCCTGAAGAAAAGGTAAAGTAATGTATATAAGAATGCATTGAAACACATAAAGCCCTTAAAAATGCAAAGTGTATCATCACATAAAGTGCTCACAGACAAATGAAATTATATTGAATTTTGGACTTTTAAAGGAGTGAAAAATAAAGAAGCAGAGTTGATGTTTCAACTTCAATTGCCCAACCCCATTACCTGGGAGCTGGGTAACCACCATGTTATCCTTTCTCTGCCATGACCAAATTGAAAACACATGAGTTAATATCTCTGGGCCTTGGTTTCCTCTTGGGTAAAGTGACATTGTGCAAATTAGATGACCTTCCAGTTCTTTTAATCTGGATATCTGTATTTAACATTATTTGGATAGAGTAGCAACTTTCATGACATAAAAAAATGTCCTGGAAGGGTCATAATTATAGGGTCTGAATTTCTTCAGTTTTCTCCTCTGTGATCAGCTTACTTAAAGCATCACTTGCATAGCATACACACACACACACACACACACACACACACACACACACACACACTGCTTAATACAGTTTTTTTCTTAATCTGCCAAATCTGTCCACCCTAAAACCAACTTATCCCCCGGCGTCTGCCGAATCTTTCCACCCTAAAACCAATTTGTTCTCCAACGTCTGCCATCAAAATCAGCATGGAAACCAACTTCCATCAAATAATATCTCCATCCAAACCTGCAGAATAGCAATCTTCTCATTTCTTACTCAGATTTTCGCTTTCTTCCATGAAGAAGAAAGTTTTCCTTCATGATTTGCCTAAAAATTTCTCCTTGATTCTGGTGCAGCAGATATATACTCCAGCAAACTGTCTAATCAAATTTTATTCTCTATTAGGAGCCATCTGTTTGCTGATGACGACTCTGTTTGTTTTTTATTTTAGTGCAGTGCATTTTCAATCCTTCATCTGTTTTATCATACCACCTGCACTTCCCATTTTCCCAGCTCATTCCTTCCTTCCTCTTGTGTGGGTGAAGAAAGAGACAGGGTGTGGACAGCAGGAGGCCGCTGTACTCCAAACAAAATACTTGAGGCTCAAACTCTTCTCTCTGACTGATTAGAATGCCTCTCTCTCCATGTAGTCCAGGCCTTCTTTACTTTCTGCCCTGTATTTAAGCTTCCTCAGAAATCTTGTGGCCTTTCAAGAGACTTTCCTGCAGCAGAAGAAAGAAGGTGCTAAATTCTTGCAATCTTTAACTTTCTATAACGAGAGATTCACAGTTATCTCTCCCTCAATCATTGCTTTCTTTCTGTGCCTGGGGGTTGAGTAGTACATAATAAAGATGAAACCCAGTCTAAGTCTATGTAGTTGATTGCTTTTTGGTGAAACTCTATTACATAAACATCTTCTATGTGAAATTTCCAACATAATTTGATACTAAAAATGTTAGTATTAGGTAACCCATGTTATGGTTTTTCCATTGTCTTCATATATTCATCTGCATGAACATGGCCTGTCTTGAATCCTAACCATCCACTAAATGGGTACTTGGTAGCATTTTTAATAGATTTTTGCTTTAGGTAAAGTTCCCTGCAAGTTGTTTCTGATGTATCTAATCCCATTGTTACTTCCAAACTGAAATGAGACCCTGCCTTTATGAAGCATGGTATCACTTAAACTATCTCTAGGTGGACCTCATGCCACCAAAATTCTGTTGTATTTATTATGTGCACAATTCATTTGACACTTGAATGACACTAAAAATGAGTCAACAGAAGCTCCTCTTTTGTCCCTGGTCCCTTTCAGACCAATGACAGTACCTTAAACTTCTTGGTGGTTCCTGGCTCTGTGTCTTATGCATATAGGTGCTCAATAAACATTTATGGATCATTATTCATTTATGTTTGGACTTATTTGTGAGGTTGAAATGTTCAATTGATCTACTTTTTGACCTTTTCAGTTATCATTTTTTTTGTCAGTGGTTTTGATTATTCAGGTGCACTTTTACCATCAATAGGTCATATCTATAAATAGAAGTCTAGAGACATTTTTAATGTGTTTGGGAAAAGAATAAAGAAATTCAGGTTTTAAAATTGCAGATGAATATTGTGCTAGTGATTAGCTTGACCAACATATTTTGAAGCAGTTTATCAAGCTGAGAAAAAGACAACAATAGAGCCATCCCTTCTGACCACAATTTCAATGACTTCCTTCAAAAATAGCCATTTTAAAGTTTTTGTTTCCTTCTTCTTTTAATCTCTCATGTTATGAATAATATTTAGCTGAACTCCCAAAGCAACTGGGGGAAGAAAATCTTTGGTGTTGATTTTGGATAAAATATGAGACATTTACTTTTGTGAATGCTAATCTCTGAAGGCTTCGGTGCAATCTTTTGTTCTCTGGGTTCTTGTGTTGTTCAAAGATTTAAATTTAAACACCAATATGTTTTTGACCACCAGAAAACCCTCTGAAACACCTAAGTATGAAAGTTTTAGTTATTAATATCTATAGGATTTCATCATTTTAATTACCATCTCAGCAATTCCCAGTGGGTAATAATGGCATGTGGTTGTCCTGCCTGTACTTCTATGGGCTAGAATAATCATCCTTATGTTACACTACATTGTGGTTCATTGTCTCTCTGAACTTTTTATTTTATCCATATTTGCTTAGCAACCAAGTTATAATTGTTTAAAATTTATCCTAACATTCTCTGAGTTTTTTCGATGTATCATTTTAAGACACTAAGAGGGGATGTCAGATTTGTCCTGACTTCTGGTCAAATGGGTTAAAACTCTACTTCCTATATTCTTAGCCTCATAAAATCCTTTCTTCCTATAAATTCCAAAATCTGACTGATCACAAAGCATATTCATAGATCTAAAAATGGGTATGTTTTCTTTAAAACTGTATTTGTTGGAGACAAATACTTATACTCCATCAAAAGTTTTATCAGCTATAATTCTCTCTTATAATTGTTTTTTAAAAGTCCAAACTAAGTTATTTTGCTCTGGTTGAGGCATGTTGGCTGATTTTTAGACTTGGATGAATTTCACTGTAAATTGCTGTTGGATGTGACTGGAGTACCCGGGAGCTGTCAGGATGGCTCAGTGATTTAACGCTGGTGTCCTGCAGCTTTGACTGTAATCAGCAGATGCTGTGGTATTACCATAAATGTTTTCCTAACTGCTTCTGTCAAAAAGAGAAAATTCTTCCTGCACCCAGTCTACTGCTTCTGATTAAATTCAGTTTGCCTTCTTTTGCATAATTAATGTCCCATGATGATCTCTAACCTTTTGTTTTTAATATTGCCTCTTGGTCTAGACTCAGTCTTTACAGGGAAGCTCAACTAAGAGCAGACAAAGAGAAATGGATGGTGCTTTTACATGAACCCCCAGCACCTCCATGGCTGTGAAGTCGTTACTGTTTTATATACCATGACTTGTCAAAGATCATGAAAGGTTCTGGTCTTTGCAATGTTTTTCATTGTTGTCCTAGTGCTCTGTTTTACTTCAGAAGGCTATTTCTATAATGCTTTGGTGCACATGGTTTTGCCTGAGGATGTGTGATGATAGGGTCTGCTTTAGAATGTGCTTACCCTGGTTGTGTAAATTGATAAACCTCTGACACAAGCCAGGCAAAAGGCTACCTATTCTCCGGCACAACTTTCTATACCTCTAGCCCGAAATAACTCAGAGATTATATTTGCTACAACAAAGTAAATGTGTATAAAACATAAGTATGTTAAAAATGAATACCTTGTTTTTGTCAGTGAACACATTTTATACATTATCTCAATGGGAGAAGATCCTTGAGTTTATTAAAGAGCAGTACTTTTTTTTCCTGAAGAGCCCAGAGTGCTTTCTTATTTGTTCTTTTCAAACCTCTGAGTACTCTTGCCTGACAGCCATCTGTGAGCTGATTTTTTTTACTCTTTTGAGTAGAACATTGATGTGAATAGATATCCTTTGTGATTTTATTCTTACAGTATAAGATAAAAGGTGTACGTGACATCTCTAAGGTACTAAATAAGGCCTGTAGTAACTGGCAAATTTACAGCTTAGAACTAGCCTGTAATCATATTATCTGAAGTTAGAATTCTTCCAGTTCCCTTTGTTTCAGAAAAAGAGATAGAATGACTGAGCGCCACGTTTTCTGGGATTTATCTACTTCTTTCTCCTATAGCAGATTCCACTAACAAATATTTATAACATTATTTTCAATGTCATTTTATGTGCTTATAGAATCAAATACCTTTCAAATCAAAAAGGATCTTAGAGATCACAAAGTATTTTGTGACTGATGAAGCTGAGTCTAGATACACAGAGTCACATGCAGTGGCACATTGAGTTTGGGGATTGCCAACTTTTAACTACTGCAGTGTTAACTTGGACTATAGATTTTAATTGATCTCAGATTAAAACCAAATAAAAGAGAAACACAGGAATTTCAAAATAATTCTAGCAGTCCCCACATATCTTCCACATAAAAACAAAATTTATGATCAATAGAACTTTATTTTTTCTTACTCAAACTGTTACTACAAAATCTTTAAGCCTGTAGCTGCTTAGATCTCCTGCAGCTCCAGTGTATTATTTTTTTCCCACAAAACCAACAGTGATACCACTTCTCCATCTCTATTTACCATCTCTTTGTATTACAAGAGAGTCCACCCTTTCAACAGAACAACTAATCCACGATCTAGAAGATAACAGAGTACCCCTTGAAACTGAGGCTTTCAGGTTTTCATTCTGGTTCTATCTTTTCCTTGCTCTGTCACTAAAGTGATCCACTTAACTTCTGGGCCCAATGTTTTTGTTGGTAAATGGAGATAAGCAATAACCACCTCAAAGGAGGATTCAGTGGATGCTCTGTGGGCTAATGTGTCCACATACCTGCTTCTTTGAGACCTATATTTAATAGCCAGCAAGAACTTGGAAAAGGCAAGAATATAAGAACAAGAGGTCTTCAGTGTAATTAAATAAGAGATGTCAATTGTTCTTCTCTCATTCTCATTTATTCATGAGCATAATGTATTCGTTACTACTCAGAACAAACGTCACAGATATTTCAATATATTTGAAGGTATATTTCAAGATATTTGAAGGTAAGAGTAGAAGGAAGTCAGTTTAAAAAGCACCAATATTTTAAGAAAATATGAAATGTTTCTCTGACTCTAAGAAAACCTCTTTCCTACCCTTCACCCCTACACTCCCCAATAAGCTTTCCATAAATTCTTTCTTACCTTGATAACTCTAGGTGCCCTGAAATCCTCAAACTTGATATTAAGTGTATTGCTGTTACCATGCTGCAAGAGAAAGCTGTCAGGTTATTTTAAGGACAAAGAGCTGTAATTCATATGTATTACAGCTGCCATTCTTATAGGATATATTATTCTGAATTTGGATATCCACCCACCTTATCCCCAGCAAATTAGCACATAAATCCACATCATAGGATTTATCATTGTAACCATGAATTTAATGATACTATGTGTAAGCATAAACCAGTTTGCTGATGAGATAGATTACATTGAAAGTCTTAGATATGAAAGTTCTTTCTTTATTTATACAACATTGAAAGACATATGTTGATCAATTATTCCCAAAGCTTCTTTGACTATTTTAACCCAGAGTTATCTATCTTTAGTTAGTGTCTGTTACTAATCTATCTGCTGTAACCATCAGAAAAGAGGCCCAAACCCAGCCACTTTCAAGACTTGTGATGAGTATGATGATCTGTACTTTTCAAAGAGCTTTTGCATATGTTGTTTTTGTCATAAAAATCCTTTGTAGGTTTAGCTTGTTTAATCATCCCCAGTAAACAAAGAAACGTGCTGAAATCTAAAGAGATGAAGAGCATTGTTCCAAGATATAAAAAGTAAATGATGGAGCCAAGAAGAAACCTTTGCAATTTTTCCTTTTATGTATAAACTAACCCCATAATACAACACCCTCTGATCTAAGCTGTCACAAGTGTACAGTTTGCAGCTAACCAGATGAGCCGGGGAAAATTGTTTTGGTTCTCTTTCATGTAAATCCATAGAACAAACAAATCAATAAGCGTACAGCTTGATAAACAAAAAGGTTTTTCCGTGGCAGAAAGCTCAGGCAGTAAGCTCCAAATCTGTGGAAACAACAGATGCTTCCCAACCTTGCTTCCCACAAATGGGTTTTTAATTTGCCTGAGATATTCAGAGTTCTTTTCAGAAGGCCCAGAAGAAAGTGACAGCAGCAAACCAAGAACGTTGTCAGAGTCTCACAGGTAACAGCTGGCCCCTTGGCCTTGTTTTTCCCCCGCCCCCTGCAGGATGGGAATATTAACAACTTCACTGAGTATGTCAGAATTCACAGGAGAAATGTTATTCAAGTTCCTCCTCATGTCTGGCACACACACAGGCACATTATGTAAGTGGTAGCATTACCATCATCACCATTTGGATTAAGACCTACTTTCAGACTGACTGTGAAGAGAATGGGAAACTGGAATATTAATCTCTTAGGAGAGGCCCAGGTGGAATGATGAATTCATTTTATTCTCCCTCTTTAGTATAGCATTGACAACAAGGAGAGTAAAAAGAGGTTAACCTCAGTGAAAGAAAGTTAGAGGAAGCCACCATTTTTATTGACATCTGGGACAGATGTGTCTCAAACTCAGACTTCTGATTATAAATCCATTTCCTTTTTCATATGTTGCTCTTCAGATTCTGCCCAATGCACCCTTTATAAACTGTTCCAGATTTGATCACTTCATGCCTGCATTTCTATGTAGCTTCCTTTTTATTTCCTGCCTCTTGTCTTTCAATGAGTCCCCTAAACATCCTAGTTCGTTAGTTTGGATTAGAAGATTTCCTCTAATTAGTGTCTAGTACCTTCACATGGCTTATGTTCCCTTCATTCATCATCTACTGCTACAGATGATACCCCACCCCCAGCTCTGTGTATTTTCTTTTGGAATCTAACACAACCACAGGACTTAAATGTTTGTATTTAGTATTTAAGATAAAATGGACCCTAATTTTGCTAAAAGTCGTAACAGATTCCAGATTCAATACTGCTTTGAAAAAAAAATGAGAGGTTTGACTCACTACTCAATACAATCCAAGCTGTTCTTACTGTTTCTACTTGTTACATAGGGAAGGTAATACGCAAATCTCTCTGTTAATATAGCTATATGAATGTGGTTAGATTGTAGGCTTCCTGAAGGCAGGGACTGTGTCTGTTTATTCTCTGCTATATTCCTGAAACGTAAAACAGCATGGCCCACTGTTCATACTTTTGACTAAATGAAAGAAAGCATATTCTTTATCTTGTGTTTTGCAGTACACCAAAGAATTATGAAGCATTGTCCTCTTGAATGTAGGATCTTATGATGAAATATGACACATCTGCATTAAAGTACTGCTTTTAACATAAAGAATGGGAAGTACATAGACTCTACTTCGAATAGTTTATGGTTTTATCACTAGACTTGAGTATGTGGCAGGGGCACAAAAAACTACACCACCAGGCTAACTAGGATACAAAACGGAGAGAAATACAAGTTGGCATCTCTATGTTTTGGAAAATCAGGAGGTCATATTTGATTGAGATTTGAGAGATCAAAGATTATTATAGACAATGATTCAGACTAGGGAATAGAGTATTCCCTATTATATAGAGTGTTTATGCAGTGTTATATACAGAGTTTAATGCAGTATTTTATATAGAGTTTGCTGCATAAGTACAGCTAAAAAATTTAAAGGCATTTTAAGAAATTATACTATTTCCTAATAGAAGAATAGTGTCCTAAAGCATAGATTGCTAGTGAGAGAAAACTATATGCTAAAACTTTAACCTTTAAAATAGATTGAAGCCAGGCATGGAGGCTTACACCTGTAATCCCAGCTACTCAGAAGGGTGAGGGAGGAGGATCACTTGAGCCCAGGATTTTGAGGCTACAGTTAGCTATAATGGTGCCACTGTACCCCAACCTGGGCGACAGACAAGACCCTGTCAATAAATAATTATTAAATAAATAATAGAGCCAGATTTTTGTGGTTAGTTCATTTTTGTTAAAAAAAAACAACTGGAAAATAATTTTATGACTCTGGACCCTTCGTATAAATTGGGTAGTATTTCTTAAAATGTGAGGATTTATGTATAATAACATCAAAATAACTACATTCTAATATTTTCTAATGTACTAGTGAACCTGGGCCATAGATTTTGCTGCTTTTGTAAGTAGATATACAGCAAAGGTAAGTATGGACAGTACTCTGTACCATATAAGCAGAAAACCTGGAAATTAATATTCCTGGTTCTCTTTAGAGAGCTAACTAGATTTTTAGGATATTTCTCTGAAGCAATATCAGTAAAAATGAAGTGTCTCATAGTTTCTTTTTGGTTTGTTGTACTGATATATAAATACTTCCTGCTTCTTTCACAGCATTTATAGTTTAAAAATGTTATTAAAGTGCTATAGTTTGGAGCCAGGAGCTGAATTGGATTACTTGAGCTTGAATCAGCTCCACCCTAACTTGCCTCTTAACTGGGACAGGTTTCTTAATTCCACAAAGCCTCCTTCCTCATTGTGAATTGGAGAGTATAAAAATTATACCTTCTAAGGCTATATAATGATTTTTGTAAAGCAGCTTGTGCAAACCTGGCACTTAATAAATGCTGTAACATACTAGTATTGTTGTTATAATGAGTCTTGTAACACATAGCCTGAAATGGGGGGGAAAAAAAACCTTAAAACAGTTATTTTATTAATAAGTTGGTGAGAAAGTGAACATAATTTTATTATAATTAAATTTGAGTTCCTTATTTGTGGATCGTGTTATAGTGGAAAATTTTACTATTTTTTAAATCTTTGTTTTTGAGAGAGGCTCTCACTCTGCTGCCCAGACTGGACTGCAGTGGTGCAGTCATGGCTCACTGCAGCCTCAACCTCCCAGACTTGAGTGATCCTCCCACCTCAGCCTTCCAAGTAGCTAGGACTACAGGTGTGTGCCACCATGCCCTGGCTAATTATTTCTCTTAACTTTTTGTAGAGATGGAGTCTTACTATGTTGCCCAGGCTGATCTTCAAGTCCTGGGCTCAAGCAATCCTACCATCTCTGCCTCCCAAAGAAAGAGTTGGGATTACAGGCATGAGCCACTGAGCCCGGCATTTTATTGTTTTTTTAACAAAGTATTTGTGATATGTCACTTAATAAACCTTATTGGAAAGATAAGGAGTAACACCCCCCATTATAATAATCTTTAATAAGTAAAGCTATAACTGCGTACAATAAGGTTTGTATATACGAGGAGAAAATAAGCAAGAGATTACATTAGATAAATAAAATTATTCAGATTGGAAAGTTCGTAAGAGTTGTACTACCAAATGGGTTTGGTAAAACTACAGAGCACATTGCTTCCGTGTTCTACTCCAGAGAGCGGTCTTTTCAGATCATGAGATTCCGTTAATTGCAAAGGTTTCTGGATTCCATTATTGCGATGTTTTCCTTCCTCTTCCAAATAAAATGAAAGCCAATAGAGAAAAGTAGTACCATTGCAAAATCTAAGACCTTTAGAAATAGAATAATTAATTAGTAAACATGTTATTATTATTATATCATAATAGTTTTAAATGAGTGTACTGTGTTCTATATTTTTTAAGTCAACAAAAGTTACGCAGGGTACTACAATGCCCCATCAAATTTAATGATTGGTGACAGGTGTAGATGTCTGACCTCTAGTGGCTATAGCTTATAGCTGCATTTTCGTTGATTGAGTTAAAAAAAAAAAAAAAAGACTAAGGAAATAAGTCTTCTTAGATCCTAATAATAGAATTCTACCAAGTAAGTGTACGATTAGTGTCCCTGAAGTTCTGCTGGTCTAATTGTTGGGGTACTACCTCAAGGAACAGAGGTCAAAACCAACTTCGTTAATCTATGAATTTAAATGCTTGCAATGTGTCAGCAGATCCTGCCCTGAGGCCCAGCAGCCAAGCAATCTCTACAGCTTTTTTTTAATAGACATTGTAAAGTTCATAACAAGCTCTCAATGTTGATATTCAACAACATGTCATAGGCTTGCATGAAATATTTTTAAAATCCTGATAGGATATCTATGTATGACAATGTATGTTTTTATTAGATATCTATATGAATAATATATCTTTCCTAATGTGTAGGTGTGTGTTTCTTAAATATTTGGGGGTTTAAATTTACAGCATTACTGTTCCTCATATACTCCACCATGTTTTTGAGACAGCCCTTCTGAGTTCAGGGTGCTGCTTATGACCAAGAAACCAAACGGAATTGACCAACAATTTGAGGACATAAACCTGATTATTTTGAACCACTGAACTTATAGATGCTACATTTACTATGATGCCCCAAATTGAAAAAAAGTAGGAAAATTTGTATTCAGAGTTGCAAAATAAAAAAGAGAACATTCTGCCATGCAATAGTAACATATTTGTCTTTAACATAAACCATACCATAATACTTGATGTAATTTATTCTTTTTGTGCATTGTGTCTCCACTGAGAATTCTTATTTCTCTCAGTAACTTAATGAATTGCCAAGTATTTATGGCCAATATGGGTCTCCAGTATTTTTTTAAATTTCAAATACCATATGGATTATAAAGTTCCACATACTTTAAGGCTTCTATGCTAACACTTGTAGCTTGTTTAAGAGAATGTATGTGAAATGGAACAACTAACAGTTACTGTATCTTGTCCTCCTTGTCCATTTACCTGCCGTCAGCACCTTCTTTAGCTTACCAAGGGTACTGTACTCTAATTTCTTTCTTTTCTGCCCTCTGTATGGTACATTTCTAGTCTTTGTGTTTTGTGTTACCATAGAGACAGGAGGTGCTCCAAAGCCCAAAACCCCGAGAAAGCAGACTGGAAGCAGGTCTTTGAGGAAACAGTCCCTGTGGACAAGAGAAGCCTGAGGCAAGAATCTACGGCAGTAAACGGGAAGAGGGGGATTGTGTGGCCCAATCTGATTGTGTGTCGACAGTCTCAGAAAGCACAAGCTCTGCCAATGCTGTGTTAAAAATGAGTTGTTTACTGAAACCAATTTTACAGAGACCTCAGTGCAGCCTGGGATTTCATAGGAATCAAACTTGGTGTTTTATTTGCAAAAAAATAACTGAAGTGACACTGACCTATTCCTTTTACTATTTTCCTCATTAAAAGGGAGCAGCTTCTGAAAAAGGTCCTCTTTGACTGACTTGTTTTGCTGATCAAAAATCTCACCTTTAAAATAAAGGTTCATATTCTTCGACTCAGCAAAAACCATCAGAATTGAACCTGCCGTTTGAGTGCAGGAGACTCTACAACCAGCACCCAAATCATTGATCCAAATATGCTAGTTATAGAAATAAGTAGTTTCTATTTATCCTAAGTTGTCATGTAGTCATGTACTCCCTTCATATTTTAGATAACTTACAGCTTTTAAACGTTTCTCTGTATTTAATGAATTGTTATGTTTCCTACTATATTAACTCACGTCATACTTTTTAATATTTTTATTTAGGAGGAGGCTTCTGAAAGATTTAAAAATAGTATAGATTTTTGTTTCTCTTGTCTTTTTCTTAGAGATGTGATGTGAGGTCCTGTAGGGGAAGTGGGAAGAAGAGAAAAATGAAAAATTTAACAACAAAATAATGTGAAATAGAATTTAAACGAACAGATGTTTTCTGAATTACCTTTAAAACCAGTTTCTTTTTTGGAATGGGAAAAGATCCATGCTCACGGTGTTTGATGGACATTTTTTCACAGATCTAGCAGTCTAAGCAGGGAAGACTTCAGAGAAATTCAGAGAACATCAATATTTCTTCCTAGGTTATCTGCACAAAATTGTCCTTTGAAGGAAGAAGGCCACTTGTCTGTAAATCTGTAAATAGGAATAAGGATGAGTAGGGCTCTCTCACTTTCCTCAAACTGACAGTAGGAGGCAGTAGTGTACTAGCCTGAGTACTCTCTTTAGGGTAATGTCTGTGACTCATGCCAGATTTCTCTTTTTCACTCATTTCTAGAAATACATGAAACTAAAATCTTAGAAATCATTTCAGATTTCATAGTGAAGTTTGGTACCGTCAATCTAGTACAAGATAATGCTGCTATGCTATGAATAGAACAATAAAAAGAGGCCAGTCTGTCAGTTTCTCATAGTGGCAACACTTGAACCTAACCCCCACATAGGTCTTGATCCAATATGAATAGGAGAATAGCATGGAATAAAGGTCAATCTCATTTTGAAAGGAAGGAGAATTAGATTTAATAAATTAGATCCTCCTAATTTTCATTTATTTACTAAAACATGTACAGAACTAGTAAGTAAAAGTAGAAGAGTCTCTGAACGGTAACCCAGTCTCCCCATGCCTAGATGGCTGGATAAACAGATGCCAAAACATAGACGGTAGCAACAGTAGGCTTGTCATTATTAGCATTCAAATTTTGTGAGTATATTTTTAATCTTTAGCCTTTGTCTATTTTGCCATTCACAGAAGCTACCTAAATCAAAATTATCTAGAAATGTATAACTGCTCCTTCCTCTTTATATGAAACAAAATCACAATGAAGTGCTAAATATTGGAACAATTCATTTTCACTTGATTGTTTATAATATATACATATGCAACTCAAAATAATGTATAGGTAATAGCACTGTGAAAAACTCCAGGTTCTAGATCTGTGCTGTCTAATATGGTAGACAATAGCCAAGTGTGGCTCCCTTTTTTTTTTTTTTTTTTTTTTTTTTTGAGATGGAGTCTCGCTCTGTCACCCAGGCTGGAGTGCAGTGGTGCAATCTCGGCTCACTGCAAGCTCTGCCTCCCGGGTTCACGCCATTCTCCTGCCTCAGCCTCCCAAGTAGCTGGGAATACAGGCACCAGCCACCACACTCGGCTAATTTTTTTTGTATTTTTTTTCAGTAGAGACGGGGTTTCACCATGTTAGCTAGGATGGTCTCGATCTCCTGACCTCATGATCCACCCTCCTCGGCCTCCCAAAGTGCTGGGATTTCAGGCCTGAGCCACTGAGCCTGGCCCAGGTGTGGCTCTTAAGCTCCTGAAATGTAGCTGGTCTGAATAGAGATCTGCTATAAGTATGAAATACACATTTGATTGTGAAGACTTAGTACAAAAAAATGCCAAAGATATCATTAATATATTTTTGCTATATCTATGTCAAAGTGAGAATATTTGACATTGGGTTAAATACAACACTTTATTAAAACTAATTTCACCTGATTTTTTTTTCAATGTTTAATGTGGCTTCTAGACATTTTTACCTTGCATGTATAGCCCATTTTTGTCATTCTCATTAAATTTCTATTGGACAGTTCCATTCTAGACTCAATGTTGAGTCCTCAAGGGACCCAAAAGCATAAAAAATGTACAATAAACCAAAAATGATATGTCATCAGCTGTATCTGGGTAGTATTACCCCAAAGTGTTTCTTTTTTTTTTTTTTTAAGGTTTAGTTTAAAACATTAAGTGAAACAAAATGATAAAATCATGCCATGCTTAGGTTTAGTCACTCAATAAATAAATTATCAAGCCCTTATTATGAGGCAGGCACTATGCTAGGGCTTGGGAATACACCAGTGAATAAAACAAAGATACCTACCTTCATGGAGCTTATGTTCTAGCAAGTTAGGTCACAGTTAGATGGATATGAATTAGATTTCTTACTACTTGAACATATGTTTAGACATGGCTAATGTAGTATATATGTAGTAATAGGCCAGAGAGAAGTAAAGGAACACTTCTTTTCTTTTTTTTTTTTTTGAGACAGAGTTTCGCTCTTCTTGCCGAGGCTGGAGTGCAGTGGCACTATCTCGGCTCGCTGCAACCTCCACCTCCCAGGTTCAAGCAATTCTCCTGCCTCAGCCACCCGAGTAGCTGGGATTACAGGCATGCACTACCACACCCAGCTAATCTTATATTTTTAGTAGAGACAGGGTTTCTCCATGTTAAGGCTGGTCTCAAACTCGTGACCTCAGGTGATCCGCCCACCTTGGCCTCCCAAAGTGCTAGAATTACAGGCATGAGCCACCACGCCCAGCCGTAAAGGAACGTTTCTATGTATATAGTCATACATAAAATTATTTTATTATAAAATGGTTATAAACACAAATGTATCCCAGGATTGAATTTTCTAATGAATAAAAACATTATTTTAAGCAGATTCTTATTAAATGCATACCAAAAATCAACCTGAAGTATTAAGTCTACATGGAAATTTTTTAAGAGTCTATGAACATATAATCGTATTGTTTTACAGTACTGGACACCCTAATTGGCTTCAGGTTTTCCCCAGAATTTTGAACTACTAAGCAAATATTGTTTTGCATGTTCATTATAGAAATGACAGGATCTTAAATGTTTCAAAAACTTCGCACCTAGGATGGTGGGCTAAACCCTCATGAAATTAACTAATAAACTGACTTAACCATAATTTCAACTCATGATCACTGAAGGAACAGTTGAAGAAACTATAGCTGTTTGGCTTGGAGAAGAAAAGATTGAGAAAATATAGTATCTGTCTTCAAATATTTGAAGGGCTGGTGGGTGGAAGAGGAATTGGATTTAATACAGCTGTAATGGAAAAAATCAACAGAGCCAGTGACTAAGATTTCAGAGAAACAAACACTGGATAAATCTAAGGTAAAACATGTAATTATTAGAGCTGACCAAAGGTAGAATATATTGCCTGATGAGATTGTGAGGCAATGACTCGAGGTCTTCAAACTGAGGCTGGAGAGCCACTTGATAGGATGCTAACTAAATGTAATTCAAGCATTGGCTAGGTGGTTCCACCAAGTAACAAGGGGTCTTTCCATTTGATTCTACATTACATGATTCTGCGAATCAAAATGAAATGAAACAGAAATAGCATAAGTTATTCAGAAGAAATACCTGTACATTCAAAATGTCTAATAAATGTTGAAGAAGTATAAGAAATAAAGGAATACACTTAAAAGCACACTATGTGATGAGACTTAGAAATGGCTTCAGAAATATGTTCTAGTCCTAAAGCATTTTAAAATAGTTAGCTAGTTAGTTTCTAACACAGCTCCCAAGTTATTAGCACTCGGAATCAACCTCTCCCCAGCCTCTTCATCCTGGGGAAGTGTTCTTTCCATTTCATAGACATTCCAAATAGACATTCCAAACAGCATGTCTATTTGCCATGGCCTAATCATGTGTCCCTGAAACCATGAGGGCCAATGATCTGGACTCAATTTGCCAGAGGCAAATAGCAAAGCCTATGTGGCCTTGGCAGTTCATGGACTTCTCTAAACCTCAATTTCCTTATCTATAAAATGGGCTTGTTGATACCTGCACTTTGGGATTGTTGTAAAAGTTTTAAAATAGCATGTACAGTGCAGGCACAGTGGCTCACACCTGTAATTCCGG
Organism: Macaca nemestrina; assembly: GCF_043159975.1. Lineage (NCBI taxonomy): Eukaryota > Metazoa > Chordata > Mammalia > Primates > Cercopithecidae > Macaca > Macaca nemestrina. Next base: position 66,939,888 of record NC_092140.1, read on the forward strand.
CACTTTGGGAAACTGAGGCAGGAGAATCACTTGGGACTAGGAGTTCTAGGTGAACATAGCAAGACCCCGTCTCGATTTTTAAAATTTTTAAGTTGCCAGACATGGTGATGCTTGCCTGTATTCCTAGCTACTCCGAAGGCCAAGACAGGAGGATACCTTGAGCCCATGAGTTCAAGGCTACAATGAGCCATCATGGCACCACTGCACTCCAACCCGAGCAAGTGACAGAGCCAGACCCTGTCTCTAAAAACAAAACAAAAAAAGATAGCATGTAAAAGGTTTATCAGGTATGTCATATGTGTTTAATAAGTATACTGTCAAACCATACCCCTGTATTATTTCTCTGCCGTCTCCCTCATGAACCACCAGATCAACTGACGAAATTACTTCCGACCTGGCATCTATTAGCTGACAAGCCACTACATACTTTAGAAATATTTATTTAATATCTGCCAAGCCACCTCCAGGTGACCACAAGTGTATAGTAGTCTGAGACAGCTGTCAATAACTGAGAGCATGACTGATAAACAGATGCTATGGTTGGTTTCAGTCTGTTAGTATGAAGAGCATGAAAGCGTGGTTTGAGAATGTGTTATTTGAAGTAGTAGTAGGGCATATGTAGGAATGTTTAGGGAGGCCATGGTGGATACAGTATTGGAGCTCTGTTGTCAGGGCTGGAAATGCAGATATGAGTCTTCTTCCTAGAGGAAATGATTGAAGCTGTGAGATCTTGATGGAGAGAAGGTAGAAAGGGCAGAAAAGTGGGCCAAGGATGTAACTGTGAGAAATGGCCGCATTGAGAGTTATGATTGTTTGGTAGAGGTTAGGAAGGTAGAACAAATTACTAAAAAAAAGATTTAAAATGAATCATCAAAAAGTAGAAGAGCAAGCACGGTCAAGGGCCATATCATGATAGAGCACATTAACCAGGAGTCTGAGGACTTAGTTTTATCTCTGGCTCTGCCTGAAAGTTATCTCTGCTTTCTCAATTTTATGTCAAACAAGGTAAATATACCCATATTACCTATTTCACAGGGCTGTTATAAGAATCACATAAGTGGATATACAGGGAAAGTGTTTGCAAACTATAGAATAACCATATATAAAGATAATATGATCATATCTATATTATTCCATAATAATGTTCAAAGTCACAAATAACATCTACATTGACTTCTAACACCAGCTACATGAAGTTAAGCCAGATTTCACAGGTAACAGTCCTCTAAAAGATTGCCTTCACTTCAGTACCAGCTGCAGATTTGAGGGTCCCTAGGTTACCCTCACTTTGATCACTTGACTACAAATTCAGTGCTTCCTACTACCCTCTCAAATTCAATAATTTGCTAGAATGACAGAATTCAGGAAAGTACTTACTGTTACAGCTTTATTATAGCAAAAGAATACAAATCAGAAGTAGCCAAAGGAGAGACACATGAAGCCCCTATTGTCCTCAGAGATGCATCACCCTCCCTGCACATTGATGTGTAAGGATGCACAGGGGATTACCAACCAAAAAACTCACCTGAATATCAGTGTCTTGAGTTTGCACTGAGGCTTTGTTACTTAGGCACAATTAGTTGAATCATCACCCACATGATTAAGCTGAAGCTCCTGTACCCATCTCCTGCTCAGAAATCAGGCTGATAATCATTTGGCTCAAAACCCCAACCCTCTAATCACATGATTGGTCTTTCTGACTTGGGTAACCCCCATCCTGAGTCATTCATTACTATAAACTATCTAGGGGCCCAACATGATTAAAAAATTCCAAGGCTTTAGAGGCCACTTCCCAGGGACTGGGACAAAGACCAGCTGAATTCTTTATTACACACATTCCAAAACATTGCAAATGTAAGAGGAAAAAGAGGCATGAGTAAATGCAATTGAGTTTAGGAGTTTTGATGCTTTGGGTAATATTGTAAGAAGCAATTTCAATAGAGAGGTATGGAGGAAAGCCAAATTAGAATTGCTAAGAATTGAGGGGAGAGATGAAAAAGAAGAAGGCAGATATGGAGAAAAGTATCCAACTCAGGTAGCATATTACAAATCAGGAAGATAAGCAGTCAAACAGAAGAGTTTACTTTACTGTTCTCTTAAAAGGCTGAACCTATCCTGGGTGTCGTGTGCACAGAGCCTGTGTCATCTTGAACTTCCTTCTAGCCCTACACTCAATTAGAAAAACTCAGCATAGGAAACTGTGAAATGGCAGTGCTGTCTTTGAATTTTATTTAAAGGGTAGTGATACAGAACGAGAATGAATAGAAGTTTACATATGAGTTTCTGCAAAGAAAGTTCTTCATCAATTGTCTCCTCTATTCAAAGATATTATCTTCTGCTTTGCCTACTGTGTTTAGATAGGGAGAGTATTGTTTTGTTTAGTTGTTTGTTTTTACTTAATTGGTTTTAATAAGTGTTTCTGGCACCCCTAAAAGATTTTAACTATATGCAAAATGACCTTTTGCTCTTTGAATTATTTTTATATATTTTCAATACATAAGATAAACAGCAAAATGAAAGCAAGGAAAGACAATTATTTATAGCATCAGTAAATCAACGGTAAGGAAAACCACAGGGATATGGGCTGCTGGCGGCCACCACTAACTTCCGTTACTGCATAGATTAAAAACATATATTTGTCACACACTTTACTATCATGTAGACCCAGTGGTGCTTTAAAATTGTATTTATGGGTGATTCTTTTTCCTTCACCAAAGTAAAGCCATTGCTGGGGTGAAACAAAACAGCTACTTAGTAGGTCAAAGTAATAGTTAGAAGCAAAAGGTAAAGAATTGTGAGGAGAGACCAAATTTCAGGAACACAGAATAGATACAGTCAATTTATAGACACCAGAGTTCTACATTCTTCTTCCTGTCAAAGCTGCCACAGACTCACCATTGACCACAAAAGACAGGAGCTCAATTTTATATTTCATCTGAGAGTTGGCACTCCTAAGAAGCCAGTGCCCATTAGAACCACAATGTGAGGGGGGATCAATACTGACTTAAAAGGAATAATGCCTCTTTCTGAACCATAACTGATATTTCCTGCAGCAGAGAAGTCTTCCCCAAGGGCCGTCTGCTAGGGCCTTAGTTAGCCTTACCTTCTTAGCTCAAGAAGTATAACAACTATTGGTTGAAATATTTCCTCATTTAGATGCCAAGTTGCATATATTCATATATATATATAAAATTTTTTTGTCAGCAACTTTCCTAGTTTCCTGTGTCTTTTGTGTTTCTCAAGAAGCAATGGAAATGTTAGCACAGGATGATTGAGTTTTTTTAAGCTTTCTTTGTCATCCAAATCTACGCTCTGCCAAAGGTCATGTGGGACCCAACACTAGATGTAGCTTAAGGCCTTTATTCTCATTTTTAAGTCCAGTGGGTATCAGTAGTTAAGAGGCATTCAACTCTCCAACAACGTTCAACTTTTAGTTCGGTTTCAAAGAAAAAGCTGTGGTGGGTCTCTAGATTTAATTCTTATAGTAAGAATCCTATGAAGAATTACATTGAAATGAGTAAGTATTCCTATCTTAAAGGAAAATAGCATGTATTCTCATCGTGTTTATTTCCACAGAAACACAAATACAAGATGTGTGGATTGCATTTTCATAGTGAATTGGTACTAAGAATAGCAGCTGGTTCTTTGCCTACCAGTACTACAATCAACAGTGGCCCTGAATATTGGCAGTAGTCCTAGATATATTGTACATAGAGATCAATTGTAGTATCTTAAACAGAAAAAAAAAAAGGGCCTATGATTCAATTTGTAAAATAATAAAAGAAACTCCTCGCCTTGAAGAGTTAATCATCCCACTTTGCCTTAATATTTTTAGTTTCCATTTAAAAGTGTGTATGGTGAAGGTTTGAGTTGAGAAAAAGAAATGTTTGTCTTTTTATTGATACCCCAGCCTTACCTTTCATTGAGTCCATATGTCCTAGGTATCATCTTGCATTTGTAACTCACTTCATATGAGAAGAATGGGCCCACCTGCCTCAAATTACAATTTATTTATGCTTCTGAGCACCTAGATCAAGTATAGATTTTTCTCCAACTTACAGGGTTGTGGGATCACTCTGTTGTTTGCACATCAACCATTTAGAAACAGCACATGTTTTTGCATGGAATTTAGGTCTCCAGCCCACACAAAGCCACCAATAACAAACTTCTAAAATAATGGTAATAACAGAAGACACCTGGCCTTGACACATTATAATAAGATTTCTGTGTAAGAGTGAATTTCTGGGGTCAGCGGGCACAGTGGCTCACACCTGTAATCCCAGCACTTTGTGAGGCTGAGGCGGGTAGATAGCTTATCCCCAGCCTGGCAACAAAGCCAGGCTTAAACAAAGTGAACTTCCAACTTGAGCACTTCCTCTTCCTGCACTATCTCTAATTATAGTGGGATAGGCAACCTTCTGTCCAGCTTCGTTTACCTGCTTTGCAGTTTAAGATCTGACTTGCTCAGTTCTACAGTTTTGGTGTCCCATGGCTGGAGACAAAGCAAAAAGAAGGTGAGGACCAGAATGGGGGCTGTTGGGGTGCTGAGAGCTAATGTGAGGGCTGGGAGTGAAGAGTTGTTAAGTAGGAATTTCTAACAAAGCTATAAACATCCTTTAAAAAACTCTTGTGCACTTTTCTATTTCTTCAGTGGTCTTAGGAATGGCCTCTCCTTTTTATACTGTTTTGTCTGTTGCTTCTCATGAAAGATTCCTCACCTGAAACCACAGAGGAGATAAATACCATCATAGTTTTTCTCTTATCATTTTGTCCCTAAAGCAAGCCCACAGCTATTTTGAGTTTTCTCAGAAGGATAGAAATGGTTTTGCCTGCCTTGGCCCGTCCAATATTATTTACCTAAGTCTCCAGAGAAGTTCAAAGACCAAACACTAAAAGAAAAACTCACGCAATGCTTGGATCTGGTATAGATCAAGGAGTACTAAGACATTCAAATAGATATGCAGTCCTTGTTTTTGGCAGCATGCAGTTCATTAGCGACCTTGACAAGAACTGTTTGAGAAGAGTAAAGGGTCAAAAGCATGATTGGAGTGGGTTCAAGAGAAAAATAGGGAGAGAGAAATTGAGAGAGTAAGTATGGGCAATTCTTTCAAGGTATTTTTGCTATAAAGGGAGCCAAGAATTTAGATAGCTGGAGCAGGATGTGGAGACAAATAGAGATCCCCCCCCACCTCCTAAATTTATGATTATTAGAGCTTCTCTGCTGAGGGGAATGAGCACCTGGAGAAAGAAACCTTTACAATGCAGCAGAGAGAGGGCAAAGCAGCCAGAAGGATGTCCTTGAATAGACAAGCAAAAATCACATCCATCACTCACCTTGAGGGCTGTCCTCAGAGGGGAGCTTGGAAGGTTGATTCATCCTAATAGGAGGGGCAGATGTAAGTGTGTACAGTAGGCAGATAATAGGTGTTGGGGAACAGGTGAGACACGTGCAGGGGCTCCTTCTGATTGCCTCTATGAATGAGTTAAATGAGAAAGAGGGAGGACATGTTGGAAGTTTGGAAGAGTGGGGAAGGTGTGAAATAGTTGTCCAGGAGAATGGAAGAGTGAATGGACTAGGGAATTGTAGTGGGTTAAAGGTCGTGCTTTTGAAGTTCATAGGCATGAATCTAAGTGAGACCAGGAAAGAAATGGAGGATGTGTGTGACCTTGGACATAATGTGTTAAGGTAGTTTACATGGGTGTACTATCTGCTTTACAAAACTGTTGCGAGAATTCAGTGTGTCAGAAGGCATTTTGAAGTATAAGTACAGGACACCATTATTATGACTTAGCTTTGAATTACTTAGCACTTTCCTTTGGCAAAAAGGTTTTCAGATTTCTTGAAGACAGCCTCAGTATCTCTAGAGACAGCATTTGGCGTCAACCACTGATTTACTCAGTAACTAAGTCTAAGCAAATGACTTAACCTTCTTTCGCTTTTACCCCTCAGTCTATATGCTGAGGGTGGTAATGTTTGAAGTGCAACAAATGCTTTATACATAAAAGTACTATATAAATACAGGCGATTCATAAGATGGTATGTGTGTATGAGTTTTGTGTGTATGTGTGTTTGTGCGTGTGTATATATATATAAAGTTGTAATAATTTGCCTACCAAGTTCAGTATTTCTCTGAAGGAAAACCACTGACTTTAAAAATTCTGATTAGAAACTTTCCTTCTTGCTTTCATTCAAGAAAGAAATTAATGGCATTACTATTCAAACTAATGCTTATCTTGTGTCATAGATTGTGGAAATAATTTCTTTACCCAACACATATTTATTGAGCACCTACTGTGCACCAGCGACATTGTAGGCACTAAAGCTATAGCAATATTTAAAACAATGTCCCTACTTTCTTGGAGTGCATACATGTGCACGCACATCCACACATACACATTTCATATTCCAGACCCATATTTTGGCTAATTTAATTTCTTCTTTGCCATTTGACATTTAACTAGAGTTTCCAATAGCAGAATAAACTGGTTTGTTGGAGATACCATCATGATGGAGTGGTTTGCAAGAAATCAAATAAGCAAAGATAGGAACATTTTGGGGAAGGAGCAGTAAGCTGGCCAACATTCTACGTTTAGCTACAAATGCAGTTTTCAAGCATTCTTTGGGACAGAAGTGTGGGTGCTAGAAAAGAAAAGGATGTGGTCATAGGAACTGCAGGAATACCACATCTACTGTGCTCTTTCCAGCAAACACAATATGTACAATATAAGCTACAGAGCATACACTCCTTTAAGAGAAAATCACTGCTCTATTAGATTTTGATTTTTGAGTAACAATTGCCCACCTGATATAGAAGGTGAAAGAAAAAGTGTGTTTATTTTCTTCCAGCAGCTAAAAGGTGATCATACTTCTAAAATTTGTTGAGATTGTCCAAGAAAGTGTGTAAAATCCTCATCCGTCACTGGAAGCCCCTGGTCAGGAAATGACAGTGCAGTAAATATCTTCAGCAGCCACCTTTTAATGTACAAGCTGTTTTCAGTTGGAATTTTCAGCACTCACATAAAACACACTGTCATGAGTGACTGCTTGTGCTCCAAAGTCATTACTGTTGGGACAATGGAACATCTCTCAGAGAATAACCAAAAAACTTTAAATGTCATGTCAGGTTTGTTGAAGCCATTTTCAAGCCCCGTTCAAGGTTACATGAATATTGAGGTTGTCTGTTTCTTATAAGTCACCATTATCATCACTTACCAATAAAAGGATGTATGTGTATATGTATATATGTACATGCATATATGTGTAGATGTGTATATACTTGACAATTACATATAACATTCTGGTTTGCTAGGAAGTTTTATTTGTTTGCTTGCCAAGTTCATTATTTCTTTTTTTTTTTTTTTTTTTTTTGAGACGGAGTTTCACTCTTGTTCTCTTGTTGCCCAGGCTGGAGTATAATGGCACGATCTTGCCTCACCACAACCTCCACCTCCCAGGTTCAAGTGATTCTCCTGCCTCAGCCTCTTGAGTAGCTGGTATTACAGGCATGCGCCACCACGCCCAGCTAATTTTGTATTTTTAGTAGAGATGGAGTTTCTCCATGTTGGTCAGGCTGGTCTCGAACTCCCGACCTAAAGGTGATCCACCTGCCTCGGCCTCCCAAAGTGATGGGACTACAGGTGTGAGCCACTGCGCCTAGCCAAGTTCATTATTTCTTTAAAGGAAAATAATTGACTTTTTAAATTCTTTTTTTTTTTTTTTTTTAGACGGAGTCTCACTCTGTCGCCCAAGCTGGAGTGCAGTGGTGCGATCTCGGCTCACTGCGAGCTCCACCTCCCGGGTTCATGCCAGTCTCCTGTCTCAGCCTCCTGAGTAGCTGGGACTATAGGCACCTGCCACCATGCCCGGATAATTTTTTTTGTATTTTTAGTAGAGACGGGGTTTCACTGTGTTAGCCAGGATGGTCTCGATTTCCTGACCTTGTGATCCACCCATCTCGGCCTCCCAAAATGCTGGGATTACAGGCGTGAGCCACCACACCTGACCCTTAAATTCTTAATAGAAACTTTTCTTCTTGATTTCATTCAAAAAGGAAATTAATCTCATTATTATTCAAGCTAATGTTTATCTTGTGTCACAGAGTGTGGAAATTATTTATCCAACAAATATTTATTGAGGACCTAGTTTGCATCAGGGCCATTTTAGGCCCTAAAGTTACAGCAGTAGTTAAAATAATGTCCCTACTGTCTTGGAGCACACATTCTAGTAAGACAGACAATGGACAAGTGAGCAAATATATGATGTGTCCAGCCATCATCAGTCCTGTGAAGGAAAACATGACAGGGAAGGATAGAGCATTGCCAAGGGCAAATGCTATTTTGGATGGGTGGCTAGAGAAGGCCTCTCTTTTTAGGTAGTGTTTGAACAGAGACCTGAAAGAAATATGGGACCAGGCCCTGATAATAACCACGTGACAGGCATGTCAAGCATAAAGGAAGAAGGAAATGGGCATTAGTGCTAATGAAATGGTTGGCTGTTATATTTTAGTTTATTCTTAAAATCCTGTGTGATTACTTTAAACCTGTCTTACTCTGTTAAATGTTTCTTTGTTCAGTCTATGTAAGAAGACTACTTATTTATTAAGAATAATTACTTTAAATGTGTTTTATAATGTGCACAGTCCTTGGTTTTCATGGTGATAAGTTTTATGTTTCTTTTTTCCTTACTGTAGAAAATCAGAAAGTGCAGTTGACAGAAGGGTCACGTTCACACTACAATATCAATTGCAACTCAACAAGGACTCCAGTCGCCAAGGAGCTTAATTATAATCTAGACACTCATACGTCTACCGGGAGGATCAAGGCAGTTGAGAAGAAGGAAGCCTGTAATGTAGAAAGCAACAGAAAAAAGGAAACAGAACTTCTTGGCTCTTTTTCTAAAAATGAATCAGTTCCCGAAGTTGAAGCCCTGCTGGCAAGATTACGAGCTTTATAAGTTAAACTGGTTTAAAAAAAAAAATGATTAAGCCAAATATAAAGCCATGCTCTAAACTATAACACTTGAAAAAATTGCTTTTATGTAAGTGACTTTATATAGGTTTAAATTATGACATATATTAGAAAAATAAAGCTAAATATATGATTGCAATGCTTTTTCTGTGTACTGGAGGTTTTGGTTTATTCAAGATTGTAATGGGCTTTAATGCTTTTTTTTTTTTTTTTTTTGTCTCCTGGTATTCCTCTGTTCTATATTTGGTGGTTAAATTATACATATTGCTTTAGAGAGCAGGTAGGTGGCCATGTGTTCAGCAGTGTGTCCTGAAGAAAATACCATCTTTCTAAGCCACTGGAATTTTTACTTTACTATTTTTAATCCATTAACGGATGTCAAGTCATCAACCTCAAGTCTTTACATATCCACGTATATTCCATATATATTGTTTATATAGGTCCAGGTTTCTCCCTAATTGGGATCTGTATACTACCAGCACAACATCAAAAACATGTAATTGAATACATTAGGGCCATATATGTAAGGAAATGACTGGTGACCTCATTATCATCACTGTTGAATTTGTGTTAAGTAGACCCTCTAGGGGACCATAAAGCAATACAGCACATAACGAAGAAAGATGCAATAAGAACGTATGCACTCTCTTTGCCAAATGCATGTGCTTTTGTGTAACGTGGATATAAACAGTATTGCAGTGCTGCCGAAACTCTTGGTCTTAGCTAAGAGAGTATTTTTCCCTTGTAATTATGACTCTGAGATAAAATTACCATTTTGAAATTTCCAAAGTAACAACATTTTTTAATTTTATGAATAAACTTGGAGTTGCAATTTCTCTGATCTGACAATCAATAACTTTAACAAAGATCTAAATAAGTGTGTCAAGGAAAGTTATCCTATGCAAATGTAATATTACCTCATTTGGGCATCATTGCTCTGTTAATTCTATATCAAAGAAAATAAACTTGCTACTTGCACTAAATGAAAAAAAAATGCTTTCTTTTGTCTCTTTTTTTGAAAACATATTCTGTGGATAAGCTGGGAATAGCCTGTGCTATGCAGTCTGTCTAAGCATCTATTTTGCTTTATTACATGTAATAAGTAAGTGACTGTTCTTTTACCTTCAGTTAAAAAGCAGTTATATGGAACTAGTCAGGCAAGGTCTATTGCTTTTTATTTCCTTAAGTTGCCACCTCCTTTCAGCTCCAAGTTAATAAAGTTAATTAATTAGAACTATGAACCAGGCCCTGTTTATAGACATTGGAGAATAGAGTATTCTCTATAGCCAGTGTAGGAGTAAATGTGAAGCTGTATGTATTGCTAAAGTGTGCCTTTTGCCCTCCAGTTGTAATTCCTGTTTTTCTGAAAACAAACCTTAAAAATCAAGAAAAGTGAAGGACATTTACACATTTAAGCTGACAGCACCCCTAACAGCAAGGCAGGATTGTTTTGTTTAGGAAAGAATTTAAATGAAAGAACTCTGACTATCAGTTCTTAATGTGATTTTGCAGACTTGGGTTTTTCAGAAAGAAAACTTAAATTCAACTGGATAGTTTGGACACGCCAGGAAGCAGGTAAACACTCTGGAAACTTAGGACCGGGGAGCAGCCACAGGGAAGAAGAAGCCTGGCAAGTAAAGGAAAAGTAAAGATGACGGAGACTCCCAGGGCAGAGGAAGGCAGGGAAGTCCAGTAAAGGAACGGTCAAGCTCCAGAGCATCTGTCTGCAGGGGCTGAGGACAACTTTCAAGCAAGAGGGTCAGGAGCCCAAGGCTAGCAGAGTATCAGAAGCAGCTGGCCACCCGCAGGTCAGCAGCCAACACTCCCTCTCCCTTGATGACAGCAGCTGGCTCCAAAAGGGACCATAGCTGTGGAAAGGAAACCTCTAAACCACTGATAAAGGTGAGTACCAACTCAAGGAACAGATCATTTGGAGTTACTTTACTTGGTAGATGCTCCTTCAGCAATGGGCTAGAGGTATGATTAGGGTTTTTAAATGTATAATATTTCCTTAGCCAAACCATAGCAATGACCTTAAATTTGAGGGCAGGCATTAAGGTACAAGTTTATTTTTTTGAATAAGCAGTTTGTTCATTTGAATGAGCCAGTATGATGATTAATTTTTTTTTTTTTTTTTTTTTTTTTGAGATGGAGTCTGTCGCCCAGGCTGGAGTGCAGTGGTGCGAGCTCCGCTCACTGCCAGCTCCACCTCCTGGGTTCACACCATTCTCCTGCCTCAGCCTCCCGAGCATCTGGGACTACAGGCGCCTGCCGCCACGTCCGGCTAATTTTTTTGTATTTTTAGTAGAGACGGGGTTTCACCTTGTTAGCCAGAATGGTCTCAATCTCCTAACCTTGTGTTCTGCCCACCTCAGCCTCCCAAAATGCTGGGATTACAGACATGAGCCACCATGCCCAGCCAATGATTAATTTTATGTGTCAACTTGACTGGGCCAAAGGATGCCCCAGACAAGCGGTACGGCTTTATTTCTGGGTGTACCTATAAGTGTGTTTCTGGAAGAGATGTGCATTTGCATCCATAGACTGAATAAAGAAGATAGCCCTACCATTGTAGATGGGCATCATCCGGTCTCCTGAGGGCCAGAATAGAACAGAAAGTGGAGGAAGGGCAACTTTGCACACTCTACTTGAGTTGGGATATCATCTCCTGCCCTTGCTCATTGGCCTTCCTGGTTCTTGGACCTTTGAACTCAGACTAGGATTTACATCACGGGCTTTTTTGCTTCTCAGGCCTTTGAGCTTGGACTGGCATTACATCTTCAGCTGGCAGGTGGCAGATGGTGGGACTTCTCAGCTTCCAAAATCACCTGGTCCAATCCCTCATAATAAACCTTGTGCTCTCCTTCTTCTCTTTCTTTTGACTGTCTCTCTTTCTCTAAGTTGTGTGTGTGTGTGTGTGTGTGTGTGTGTGTGTGTGTGTGTGTGTCTTGACAAGGATGTTCCATCCAGGCCAGTGACAAACCCCATGATATGGTTTGGCTGTGTCCCCACCCAAATCTCATCTTGAATTGTAGCTCCCATAATTCCCATGTGTAATGGGAGGGACCTGGTGGGAGGTCTTTCCCATGCTGTTCTCGTGATAGTGAATAAGTCTCATGAGATCTGATGGTTTATAAAGGGGAGCTCCCCTGCACAAGCTCTCTCTTGTCTGTCGCCGTGTAAGACATCCCTTGCTCTTCTGCCATGATTGTGAGGCCATGTGGAACTGTGAGTCCATTAAACCTCTTTCCTTTATAAATTACCCAGTTTGGGTTATATCTTTATTAACAGCGTGAGAACAGAGTAATAAACCCCTGATCCCAGAAAGATGATTGTGCCCTTTCTCATGTTAGTGTAGAGAATTTGGCTAGAACACAGACAACTGGGTGGTCATTGTGTTGTCCTAGATCAATGACCCACTGCTAACAAGTTTTCCCCAACAAATATTTAAAGTAACTTAAAAATAATGGAAGTAATCTCATTACATGAGCTTGTATCTCCTTTATTGTTAACATATTTGCATATTTAAACAAAATATATCAAAGACACCTAGTTTTTATATGTGGCAGTGGGTATTTCAATAATTCATATCAAAATTTTCTGGTAAGTCTAAAAAACACAATTTACAACAAGTTGCTCCAAAAGTCTTTTAATTGTTAACATACTATTTATTCAACAACAAGAACTATTAATGACATTAAAATACTAGTTTACCCATAAGTGATTATTTCCTGGGTGATTCATTTTTATTTTAAAATATGATAATCTGAAATAGATCTGCATTTAGCTAGAAACTAAATTATTTAGGCTATAACATACATTTGTGCTAGATTTCCTCTGATGAATTAAGCTTTCTTTGATATGTAAACACATGTAGACTGGAAATATTTTTGGTGATAAGCTGTGTGAAAAACTTGTAGGGACTGTGTGACTTTTGGAAAGTAATAGGTCCTAACATGTAAACTGCTAGTTTGATTGAAAACCAAAAAAGTGACATGTACTTTCTTTGCCTTTCATATAAATTATTTAAAATGTTGAAATGTAAGAATTGTAGCTGGCAGTGACCTGGTAATCATTTTTGTCTGGTGAATTCTTAAATGGTAACCAGGCATGAGTGTTCTTAAAATATGTCCTAGGGCCCCACTATTCAATCGTTTTGCCGAAGAGCTGCTGTTTAGCAAAACACGTGGAGTTCCCAAAGACCCACAGAGACCGCATAGTATTTCAGAACTGAATCCAGATCTTCCATAAAATGAAAATAATGGAACCTTGATCCATGAAGGTTCATTATTCCTAAGCAGACCTTTGCCTTTTAAAGTGGATCTAAGAAGAAGGTTAAAGCTAGAATGGGGGATAGGGCTTGAAGTAGAACAAAATGTCCTCTAATTAGGATTCAACTATAGAGGCCTCTTTGTCTCCTATTCGGCTAGTTATATTTGAGTGTCGTATTTTACTTCAACAATAGGCTCCCTTTAGGCATCTCCAAGAAGGAAGAATTTAAAAGGAACCTTGGTTTTTTTTCAGAAAACCTCTAAAATGATAGATGTTATTCTTCTATCCATTTTGAAACCCCAACCATTGGACAAAAAGTGTTTTAAAAGCTCCAGATATTGCCTTCTTGCAATTGATATTATCAACATTCACCGTGTGCCTATGGATCTACATTATTATAGATTTCTTATTTGAAATCTAATTGTTGAAAAGGCATTCTAATGACAGAATTGGAAACCAAATATCTGGATTATCTCTTCAGGACAAATTACTCATTTTCATTTACAACAGCTTTTTAAAGTATTTTAGTAAGTTTCTGTTGTGTTACTTAACTACTTTTTAACAGTATTTAAAGATTAAGACTTTCCATTTTTATCTTGACATTTTTATCTCATGTTATATTTGGACTATAACCTCATTAGCAAAAATTTATTTTTTCTCCTTATTTTCTAACTCAGGGTTACTAGCATTTATTTTAAAGATGAATGTCCAATCAGAATCTATCTAATCTTAATATTTTATGTATAATCTGAGTTTGTGTGATTGATGGTCAAACATAAGGCCTATTATAGGAAGCTATAATAAAATAATTAGATTAAACAGATTAAAACAAATGTTCTGGTTTCTTGAGAGTGGGACTTAGTCTTCAGGTATGTATATTCCAGTGGAGTTCTACCTAAAGTATCTGCTTTCTCACAGACATGACTGGTTCTGGTGGAGAATATTCATGTATGCATCAAAAAAATAGAAGATTGACTATAAATATTTAATATGTATCTAATTTAATACACTTAATAGCCGTAAAGGCAAATATAGTTAGGTGCAGATATTAGTATATAGAAATGTCTATTTACATATTTGGTAATTGTTTCCTTTCAAGGCTTAATCTGTGTGAAGTATTCTCTATTAAAAGCCTACAAAATTAGGCAACAAAAGCTTAGACTTCATAACTAAAGTACCCAATTCATCAGGGATGAAATCAAAATCAATTTTGATTTTAAAATGGGATATTTCTTTCCTTCCCTTATTTCAGGCACAAACACATGGCTCTTCCAATGCAAAACCAACTAGGTGCCTAATAAAAGCAAACAGGTGCCTCTCCAGCCTGAAGAAAATGACATTTTCTCTGGAGGGCCTCATCTTGAAACCTTTCCTTTCCTTAATGACCTAACGAGAGCCATTCTGATGAGTGTAAGAGCCATGACTGACATTCCACACCTGTGGCCTACCCAGGCATAAGAGTCCAATTTGACTGTGATCATAAATAAAATCTTGTAGTACTGTTATAGGATGTTTGGCAAGGACAAGAATTAAGGCACCTTTACAACTCCCCAAGGAATCTGGTGATATTTCTAACATGATTTCACACATCATTCTGTCCAGCCTGACCTTCCTTGTGTCACCTTCCTGAGTTATAGCTTGTATCCATTACCCTCTCCTCCTTCCACAGCCTCTCCCCAAAATAAAGAATTGCTGACTGGAAGAAAACAAACCTGTGTTTTTTTGTTTTTTTTTTTTTAAATCTTTATAAGGACATTGGTTAAAATGTTCTGGAAATCATGCCATACATTTTCTGCAAAATATTTACTGCCTCCCTTAGATTAAATGTTGTATCTCCCGTTATGAAATGAATACTGAAGGTCTCTTAGAGATTAAGGGACCTCATCAAGAAGTGTCCAGCCTCATCCCTTAATAACTTCGGGGCCCGGGATCTTAGAGGAAACATTGTCTATTCACCAAGTCCACCAATTCGCCACCCAGCTTCTCAGTGATTAGTTCCTTTATGCTGGCAGTCAATGGGGAAAGCTGCCTCTCAGGCACTTCCTTGTGAATCCGCCTGGAAAAGGAGTTTTTTTTTTAATATTGTAATAGCTTTTCTCATACTCTCCAGAGATGCTTAACAACTTCTGTCTGATTAGCCAAAGAAAGCACACTTATATAAGAAGAACAGGCACACTTCAAGGACACTATTAAGCATGAGGATGTTAGAAGCACATGGGGATGGCAAGCCTGCAGAGACCAAATGCCCTGTTCACGGAGAGTCACTCAGGGTGACCGTTCTCTAGGCCTGGCCCAGATACAGCACAAGGAAGGCAAAGTTAGATTTTGATCCGCTCCCATCTTCCTGAGAAGCTACACCTTTGCTACTCTTATGGCTTCTCTTTCTCTGTTAACTGAGCCTCCTTTCAGTTCTTTAGGTGGATGGTAACAGCAAAATGTTACCCTTCCAAGGGAATATTTGCATTTTAACTTACATCTGACCTATAAGGGTTAAAAGTCTACTAATGGATTGGGAGGCCGAGACGGGCGGATCACGAGGTCAGGAGATCGAGACCATCCTGGCTAGCACGGTGAAACCCCATCTCTAGTAAAAAATACAAAAAACTAGCCAGGCGAGGTGGCGGGCGCCTGTAGTCCCAGCTACTCGGGAGGCTGAGGCAGGAGAATGGCATAAACCTGGGAGGCGGAGCTTGCAGTGAGCTGAGATCCGGCCACTGCACTCCAGCCTGGGCGACAGAGCGAGACTTCGTCTCAAAAAAAAAAAAGTCTACTAATGGAGAATTGGGAAGCAACAAACCAAGGCAACCTATGCTCACTTATTTAACTGAGCCCTGAATCGCACCTACCTCTTGGCGTTCTTTCGGTATGGATATCCTTGTTACCACCACCCTGGGCTTCAAAGGAAGTTACTTCCCCTTAATGATGAGGCCAAAGCACAGACAGAAGTTCCTCCATTCTTTGTGGAGTTGAGACAAGATGGGTCTTTCAAAAAGCTTGCTCTGAGTAGAGAAGTGGAGAGTTAGAAAAAGGCAGCAAGAAATAGATATCCAAGCTAACAGACAACAGTTTTCATCCTCCACAGCTACCACGTGCCTCTCATTTTGAGAAAAAGCCATTGAGTGTGTCCTCTGATAGGACAGCAGATAATGAAGGGGACCAAGGTTCATTCCTGAGAAACAATGCGGCCACCTTTCATCTTCAGGTATCTTGCAGAATAACAACCATCGATTCAGTCCTAGAATTATATCCCACACGCCTAGGAGGATTACATGGGCATTTTGGCCTTTCCTAAACCTCAGAAACGAGACAAGAGGCCTTACCTGAACTGTACAGTGTTGTCAGCTCTGCTAGAGTGAGTTGGACCTTGGGTTTGATGTGGACATGTGGTTCCTTTGCTATAAGCTGCATAATGCTAAACAGCAACTGCCTTCAGAAGTCACACTCACCAACTGGCTGACAGGTGCACTGATGGAGGGTATGGGTGAGGACAGAGACCATGCACACATATGGAGAGTGAAGAGAAGGGCAGAATAAGAAGCATGAGATAAGAGGAGTTTGCTGAGGGGGACATGAAGCAGGAGTCCTCGGCAGTGAGGGCTGGACGCTATACACATCACAAGTTCAGAGGGAGGCAGGACTCAAAGAAGACAGGAGAGCTGCCGGCAAATCCTTCAGGAACTCACATGGAGAAGATAATGAACTGACTTTCTGTGTCTCCAGAGGACAGAGCTAAAGCCAACAGATAAAAATAGAGTATAGTGTGTACGCGAAAGCATTTTAACTGTAGAGCTGCCCAGTGATGACAGAGGCTGCTCTCCAAAGTTATAAAGTCATTGAGTCTTAGAATTTGAGCAAGTTCTTAGAAGGAACATTGGACGTCATCTCATTGGAACCCCTTGGTCTTCTCCTGATGGGGGAGTGACCTGTCCCAGCTGGAGCGCCTGTCTCCTGGGTCTTCCCACTCCCTCCATCACACAGCCTCTCACTCACTAAGCTACCTCAGCAAGCAGAGGCTAGTCTCGGTTTGGTTGGGAGATAATAAAGGAATCTATTACTCAGGGAGGAGGCTGGCATATATGAGCTCTGAAGGACTTTATCTTGCTTGGAATCCGTGTTCTGTGATTTTATGGAATCATAAGTGGGCACCCTAGCCTTGGGGCTTATCACCTTCCTCATGCCATCACATATTCCGTTTGCTTATCTCCTTGAGGGACATAATAACTGTCTTGGTTTATTCATGTGCCTGCACCAGGTCTTGTAACTGAAATAGATCAGCACTGCCCTCGAAAGGAGTGGTCTGTACAGGCAAAAAGCCTAGTGGGAAGGAGCACCTGCCAAGGACCTGGGCTGCCACACTGCTCAGTCTGAGCGGTAAAGCAGCTCACTCCCAGCATGCGGAAATGCAGTGAGGAATCCAACCACTCACTGACGCGGCTTGTGCGCTCAAACGCCAGGCACTGTTCTAAACATGTTATGCATATTATCTTACTTTATGTATATTACAACCTTATGGGAAGAAATTGCTATTGGGGCTGCATTTTAACAATGAGGAAACTCATGTGTAAAGAAGTTAAGTAACTAACTCATGGTCATACAGCTAGTACGAAGCGAACAGGGTAAAAATGTCAGCGTTCCCAAACTCTAGACTCTGTGATCTTAGAACATCACTGTTTCCCTGCACTGCTCTGAACTGCCCCATGGAACGACACTGGCAATTAGCACCGAACACGCTGCCTCTGCCAAGCCTTGCACGCAGTTGTGCAGCTGCTCTTGTGGACGACTCTCCCCTCAGCTTCATTGTTCCAGAGTGCTAAGAATCTTCAGAAAACCTATGTACCAAAGACGACAATGGAGAAATTTCTCATTTGAGTTTCTGTCATCTCTGTTTATCTTTTAGTATAGTGTTGTGAGATAATCACATATATAAACTTAAGGTAAGTTTAAACGTGGATGTTTGCTGCCAGAGTTGGTCAAACGACCATCAGTTGACAGGAATTCCGGGTCCTCTGAGAGTGGCGCCCTCCCGTGCACTGCTCCCCCAGGAGTGCTGCTTCTGCACAGACGAACAGCTGGTCAGACCCTTTGCGTCTGGAAGACTCTGGAGATTTCTGCGAGTCTGGTTTGTACAGGAGGTGAGTGCTTCCCAAACCGTTAGCCTCTCTGCAAAGTACCAATGCTCATCATTTTTTGCTTTCTTTTTCCTT
Source organism: Macaca nemestrina (assembly GCF_043159975.1). Taxonomy (NCBI): domain Eukaryota; kingdom Metazoa; phylum Chordata; class Mammalia; order Primates; family Cercopithecidae; genus Macaca; species Macaca nemestrina. The sequence continues at coordinate 66,958,331 of NC_092140.1, forward strand.
TTCTTCCTTTTTTTTCTGAATTTAGGGAGAAATAGAAGCACAATACATAAATAGAAACTTTCACAAGCCTGGTTTTTTGCCAAAACAATCACTTTGTTTAAGATAGGCCTTTTAATAGTATCTAAAAAATAGAGTACTTTCAAGTGGGGTTTTTAAAATTCCAAATGTGTGAAGTTCTAAGGAGACAAGTCCACTTGTGACAGTATTTCTCACACCTTCCTTGGATCAGTAGTAAGCTGTGTGTTTTGGAATACCATATTTTGAGAAATTTCTGACTTTCATCATTTGGATAAGAGGCAATTTTTGTTCCATTCATACTGAACTTTGGATAACAGGCAATTTATACTCCATTCATACTGAAGGTAAGAGATTTATTGTAGATGAACTAAAGTTGGTGTGGTCCTCCCATAGATAATGCCTTTTGTAGTCCATAACCAGCAATACTGACAAACAAATAATTGAGTCTTTAAAGACAACTTAAAAAGGAAATATGCTCCTGCTATTGCTAAAGCATTCCCGTGTAAGTCTTCTATCTGTTCGTCCTATTTGTTTCCACAGTTTAATCCTTATATTATATTTTGTTATAATTATATAGAACAAAGTTAAAAGTTAAAAGTTCCTGACATCCTTTGCACACTGATCTAGTACCATATGTACCCATTATCTGATTTGCTTACTAAGAACAAGAGTATTCATGGTCTTGTATGACACCTGACATAAAGCTCAATAAAATTTACTTCATCTGTAAAAAAAAAAAAAAAATCTAATCAACTATTTGTTGAATCAAAGAAGACCAAGGGATTCATTAGAGAATTTTCTTGGTTTATTCTTTAAAAACTCATCCTTTTATTAAATCACATGTATGTATACACAATAGTAATTAGAAGCAAGAGTCCATCATAAGTTGTTCAGATGTCTATCCCTAACATAGACCCATCCATTCAGTAATGCCAGGGACTGTGCTAAATACCGGGAATGTGAAGTGCAACAAGCAAATACAGCCGACCTTTGAACAATGCAGGGGTTAGGGCCACTGACCCCCTAGGCTATCAAAAATCCACAGATAATTTTTGACTCCCTAAAAACTTAACTACTAATAGGCTACTATTGACTGGAATGCTTGCTGGTAACATAAATAATCAATTAACAGTATTTTTTGTGTTATATGTATTACATACTGTATTTTTTTTTTTTTTTTGAGACAGAGTTTCACTCTTGTGGCCCAGTCTAGAGTGCAACAGCACAATCTCAGCTCACTGAAACCTCCGCTTCTGGGTTCAAGCAATTCTCCTACCTCAGCCTCCCAAGTAGCTGGGATTACAGGCATGCACAACCATGCCCAGCAAATTTTTGTATTTTTAGTAGAGACGAGATTTCACCATGTTGGTCAGACTGGTCTCGAACTCCTGACCTCAAGTGATCTACCCACCTCAGCCTCCCAAAGTGCTGGGGTTACAGAGGTGAGCCACTCCGCCCTGCCTACATACTGTGTTCTTAACAAAAGCTAGAGAAAAGAAAATTCTATTAAGAAAATCATAAGGAGGCCGGGCACAGTGGCTCGTGCCTGTAATCCCAGCACTTTGGGAGGCCGAGGTGAGTGGATCACGAGGTCAAGAGATTGAGACCATCCTGGCCAACGTGGTGAAACCCCATCTCTACTAAAAATACAAAAAATTAGCGAGGCATGGTGGCGGGCACCTGTAGTCCCAGATACTCGGGAGGCTGAGGCAGGAGAATGGCGTGAACCCGGAAGGCGGAGGTTGCAGTGAACCAAGATTGCGCCACTGCACTCCAGCCTGTGTGACAGAGCGAGACTCTGTCTCAAAAAAAAGAAAAAAAGAAAAGAAAAGAAAATCATAAGGAAGAGAAACTAAATTTACTACTCATTAAATGGAAGTGGATCATCATAAAGGTCTTTATCTTCATTGTCTTCACCTAGAGTAGGCTGAGGAGGAGGAAGAAGAGGGGTTGGCCTTGCTGTCTCAGGGGCAGCAGAGGCAGAAGAAAATCTATGTGTGTAAGTGGACCCACATAGTTCAAACCCGTATTGTTCAAGAATTAACTATATGGTCCCTGCCCTAGAGGGGTGCATAATCTAACAGAGAAGACAAACGTAGGATAACTGTGTTTGGTATAAGAAGTATAGGTTTAGGGGGAGAATATAATGGAAGGCTAACAGAGCTGAAAGGGGGATCAGGGAAGCCCTCCTGTGTAGCGACTTAAGTTGAAGTTAAGAGGATGTGCAGGACTAGACAGAGGTGGGAAGGAGTGGAAGAGTTCCAGGTAGAAGGAACAACATGTATAACAGTTTGTAAGAGGGAAACAGCATGTAATTTTCATTTGGGGCACAAAGTAGGTCTGAGACTGAGGGTAAGCTAAGCATATTGCATCTTCTATAGCATAAAAGTTCGTACTTTTTAAAAAAGTCATTAGAATTTATTTTTGGGAGAAAGGGCTGTATAAATTTTACCAAGCCAACTACAAAATGAAAACAACTAATAATTACTTATGATATCAAACTTCCTTAAATTTTGTTTCATCTTCATAAAAATATATATAATTAAGTTAGAAGGCTTCAACCTTTAATTAATTTTAAATGCATTAAGATTTCTATTTTTAAGGTATTACAAGGTGAACATCTGTTATATTAATTATTCCAAAGATTTCTCTACACTAAATTATCTTGGTATTTAAGGCAAGCACATCACTTTCCTACATGATACAAGTATATTTTTTTCAAGTATACATTTCAATATATGCTTTCATGTGTGATTTTAGATTGTAACCATACAGTTTGAGATGAAGTCTGTCACACCAATTTTTAACATTGCTGGTACAAAATGCCATTAGATCATCCACATCACCATGGGATGTACATTCTTTAGAAATGATGGGAAGAAAAAAAAGAATATGTAAAAATAGCCATTTTGTCTGATTTTTCAGAGAGCCCTTTTTTCCTCCATAGATACATACTTTTATGACAACTATGCACAGTGGTATTTTGTCTAAGATCCATGCAGGCAAGGTTGTATCCACTAGGGAGCTTCCCGGAGACAGTAATTTTCAAACAATAGAGGAAAAATGCATAGATCAGCCAACTAATTTATGCTACATCAATTTTACACACCCAGAAAGCATGAAACTTTAATATGATCTCACCAAAGTCAAGCAAGACAAACAGAAGCTACCAAAACAGGCTTGGCCCTTTCATCTAAACAAGCTTATGTCATGCCGGCTTTCAGAATACAATGGATTCCGAAAGGGCAGGGTGGCCGTGCTTCTAAATGTATGTTATATTAGACAGCAAAGAACTACAAAAGACTCTCAAAGCGAAGTGTCTGGACCCAAGTTGATTAATGTGCAGCTTTATTTCACTCCAGGGGCAAAGGACTAGAGGGGGGGAAAAAAAAGACCATAAGCTCATTTGACAACTGTAAAGGTCACAGAGGAAATGATGGTAGGTAACGTGAAGCTGTCAGAGACCCCATACACAGAAGTGTGCGGCAGATGCCCCAGGAGTGAGGTGCCAGGTGGGTGTTGGCCATCAGAGGGTTCAGGCCAAAGGAAACGCGTGTCCCTAGAATTCTCAGTTCTAGTTCAGGGTTCTCATCCCCAGTAAGAGACAGGAAGCAGATCATCCAGGACTAGGAGTCTCAGCCACCCTCTTGGAGAACTTAGGGCCCTCATTGTGGTCAGATATCTCAAACTCGCCTGCTCACAATGGCTCCTGGCAGCTCCTAACACAGGCCTCCCCGTCCAGTGACACGACAAAATGGCAGTGCCAGGTAATCACCATCATTCCTCTTCGTGAAGCAAGGCTGAGGGACAGCTACAGCAATCTCAGGACGCAGGGTGGGTGCTCCAGTTTGGTTGCTTCAGGGAAAGCTCCAAGCGAACAACCTGAAGAAGTACTTGTCCTCCAGCATTATCTAAAGGACAAGCAAGCCTTCCAGAACTGCTCTTTTATGAATTCCATAGCATTAGAATCCTGGGTAAAAATGGAAACAAACAGAACATTTAAGAGTAAATCTTTGCATCCCTAAAGGCTCTTCAGTCATTTCTCAAGTGTTTGTCAGTGGACTGAAGCATCTGCTCCCCAAAAATGGTAACCAAGAATTACAACTGATATCTGTAGAGATCAAAGCCGCACCCCCAATTTCTGGGCCTTGCCCTTCCGCACACTTTCCCAGTTCATTCAGTGAAGGGCTACAGTGCTGTTGGGGGAACTAACAGCTTTTCCTTGAAAAGTGGAAAGAGCATAGAAAAGAATCTTATGATTTATACAATCTCATAAAACTTCAATATCATTATGACAGAAACAAAAAGATTCATACTTAGGAATTCACAACCTTTTTCCAACCTCTGTTCCTTTCCCTGGACCTTTCCTTCTAGCTCAGTGTATTGAACAAGGCATGGAGTATCTGAAGGAACTGTAGCAGGATTTGCCTTGAAAAGAACAGAGGAGCTAGCAAAAGAAGAGGGAGAGGAAAGTGGAGGAAAGCAAAGAGACAGCCATGGGAGAGATGTTTGAGCAACCACTGTAGGGAACTGGTAGAGATGGACGGGTGAAGTGGAATTTGAAAACATTTTTCTGTGTGTCCTGTGTATAAAGTCTCACAGCACTCCTTGCAGAAATCTTTAGTCAATATTCATATAATTTATCAAGGCTTCTAGAGTCAGATTTGTGGGATATGTGTAAATGGCTCCGCTACATTTGAGTGCCATCTGAGACAGGCTAATGAAGAACAGTCAAAACAGCAGGCTCATTCTGGAGGAGACAACTCTCCTGAAATGTCTGCGGCCTCTTCCAGAACAGCACGTTACAGGAGCCCCCCCTTATCCGCAGCCATACATTCCAAGACGTCCAGTGGATGCCTGAGACCAACGATGGTTCCAAGCCCTATATAAAAAATGTTTTTCCTATACATACACATCTATGATAAAGTCTAGTTTATAAATTAGGTACAGTAAAAGAGTAACAGCAATAACTAAGAAAATAGAATGATTATAACAGTAAACTGTAATAAAATTATGTGAATGTGGTCTTTCTCTCTGAAAATATCTTATTGTGCTGTACCGCAGGTAACTGAACAGTGGAAAGGAAACTGAGGATCAGGGAGGACTACTGGAGTATTGAGTTTTAGTTATAACTATGACTTTAAACCTTTGGTTTTCTCTAAATAGGAGGCTTCTGCTATTTTTCCACTTTGAAAACTGCAGTTTCAGCTTCCACATCACATTCCCACCCGTAATTGTAACAAACCAAATGGATGTAGTGGAAAACACTGCTCTGTGTAACTTTTGGCATCTGAGATGTACCCCACAGAGTGTGCCTCTGTTTCACACTGAGTGAAAAGATGAACAGTTTTGCACCCAGGAGATCAAATTAACTAATGAAGTAAATCTGACATTCATGGGTGAAACACCACACAGTGTTTGAGGAATCCTCTGAAGAGGACTGTTACAAATAGAGTCATTAGAGAAAAAAATTTCATTCTCAAGCCATTACGAGCCACTCTCGAGAATGTGCCACTGTTTTCTTTAGGGTAGGCAAGATAGTGGAAACAAGCAGACCCAAAGACTCAAAGCCTGACAGCAGCTAATCTCCTGAGCACACGTGGTCTAGAGAGGTTTGAGGTGGCAGCGGGGTTGGGAGTAGCATGCTCCACACAGTCATTCAGAGCCCCAGGCTGATGGTAACATTGCCATTTCAGCATGTGGCTTTGTGGTTGCCGTCGCTGGGGAGGTGAGTCAGGTGAGGGGTAGGCAGCCTGAAGGAAAAAAGAGTTTGGAGGAGGGGATGTGGGAGTTTTTGATGGCCAGGCCTAGGAGTAGCGGACAGCACTTGTGCTCACATTCCACTGAAGAGAACTTAGTCATCACCTCATGATAGGGAAGGCTGAGAATGCTAATCTAGCTGTGTGCCCAAAGGAGGGGAAACCATTGGGCAAAACAACAGTCTCTACCACAGCCATTTCTCTGATCTGATTTTCTGCTTTTAAATATATTATTTACACATATTAATAATTATAGAAGTCCGACAATGTGGAAATCCTCTGTTAGAAGGTGACTTAGTCTTATGCAACAGCATGAGTTACAGATTTCTGTTTTGATAAAATGATCTCTTGAGGGCAGAATGATTGCCAAAATACTAACTTCCACGTGGGAAAAGATGATGACAATGAGAGCAGATACGGGCTTTACAGTTTCTAAAGCACAGCTGCCGTAGGAAATTCAATTAGAACATTAAAAACTACAACCAAAATAATGTTTTCAGGGCAACTTCTAGGGAATTACAAACACTGGTCTTTTCAAGACACAGAAAAGTCCCCTTGTTACATCCTACAATCAGATGAGTTTAGTTTTATACATATCTGGGGTATTTTATGTTAACCTTATAAATGAAAATATAAAGAAACTAAAAGTCACCTGAAATTTCACCAAAGATCATCACCACATTTGGTGAGTGAGGTGTTTTGTTTTGTTTTGTTCTCAGACAATGAAATATCTGATTCCTTAATTCACGTAAGTCAGATGTTGTGACCTGAGCTGTCACCTCATTGGCCAGGGGAAAATCCCCCTCATCACATCTGGGACCCCATCCTCTCCTTCATGGGATCGTACAATTCTCCCAAGCTGAAATTGTGCCAGAGAATTCAGGAAGGGAATGTGGGATCTTAATCGATGTTTTTCTCCATCTTCACCATAGACCCTTCGGCTACCAAAGGTGCTGCTGAGAACTCGTTCTCGGGTTCCCTCTGTGTACTCCACTCTTGGCATTTAGAGGCACCCTTGAGTGTATCCTGTGGCCAACTTCACTGACCCCAGACTAAGGGAGACCATGTAGAGTGCCACAGTTTGTGTTCTGCCTCCACAGACTTTCTCAATTTTCTGTTCACTGTCTCTTACTTTTGTGATATTTCCATATATATGTGTGTGTTATATATATGTATGTATACATATGTATGTGTGTATGTGTATATATACACACACTCTCAAACAATGCGTTTTGGTCTCTCTTCCAACTATTCTCACTGCATTACTTTCCTCTACAAGTTTAGAAATTATACATTTTTCTTTTAGTGGTTTCCCTAGCTATTTTGATAGTCTAGCTTTAAAAATCTAAAGTTAACTGTTTTTATTACTATTCTTCCAAATAATGCAAGCTCTAAATAAATAACACCAATTAGGCCCTCCAAAACTATATGCTTAAATTGTCCAATATTTTACTTTAATCTCTCTTTAGCTCAATATATTTGTCATTCTTACTGCTGTTTTACACAATTTTTTCTTCATCCCAAACCTTTCTGGAACTATCTTGCACCTACTTTCAAAAATTGCCTTAGTAAAACTCTATTGGTGGTAAACTCTCTCAGTTTTTGTTTGACTGAGAGATTTTCTTTATTTCACTCTCATTCTTGAAAGATTTTATGTTTGCAGATTTTCTTTCAGCACAATGATGATATTATTCCATGCGTTGCACTGTGGCTGTTGAGACATCAGTTGTCAGTCTAACTGCTGTTCTTTAAAAGTAATCTCCCTTTTCTCTCTAACTGCTTTCAAATATCATTATCTTTCGGATTCTGCAGCTTCACCATGACATATCTAGGTATTGTTTTGTTTCTATTTATTCTTCCTAAGATTGATTGAATTTCCTGAATTTGAGCTCTGATGTATCTCCATAATTCTGAAAAATTCTGGCTATTATCTCATCAAATATTGCTTTTCTGTTCTATAACCTTTGGCACTTCTATTAGATACATATAACAGTTTGTCTATCTTCTATGTCTCGTAACTCTGCTTTAAAATATTCTATGTGAGCCAGGTGCAGGGGCTCACGTCAGTAATCCAAATAATTTGGGAGATAAAGGCGGGCAGATCATTTGAGGTTAGGAATTTGAGACCAGCTTGGGCCACATGACAAAACCCCATCTCTACTAAAAATACAAAAATTATCTGGGAGTGGTGGTGCATGCTTATAATCCCAGCTACTCAGTTGGCTGAGGCAGAAGGATCACTTGAACCTGGGATTCAGAGGTTGCAGTTAGCCAAAGTTGTGCTGTGCCCGGAATTGGTGAGTTCTTCATCTCGCTGACCTCAAGAATGAAGCTGCAGACCCTCACAGCGAGTGTTACAGTTCTTAAAGACAGTGTGTCCAGAGTTTGTTCCTTCAGATGTTCAGATGTGTCTGGAGTTTCTTTCTTCTGGTGGGTTCGTGGTCTTGCTGGCTTCAGGAGTGACGCTGCAGACCTTTGTGGTGAGTGTTACAGCTCTTACAGGCGGTGCATCTGGAATTGTTCGTTCCTCCCAGTGGGTTCGGGTCTTTCTGGCTTCAGGAATGAAGCTGCAGACCTTTCCGCTGAGTGCTACAGCTCTCAAAGGCGGGGCAGACCCAAAGGGTGAGCAGCCGCAAGATGTATTGAGAAGAGCGAAAGAACAAAGCTTCCACAGGGTGGAATGAAACACTAGTGGGTTGCCACTGCTAGCACCAGCAGCCTGCTTTTAGTCCCTTATCTGGCCCCGCCCACATCCTGCTGATTGGTCCATTTTACAGAGAGCTGATTGGTCCGTTTTGAAAGGGTGCTGATTGGTGCGTTTACAATCCCTGAGCTAGACACAGAGTGCTGATTGGTGCATTTACAATCCTTTAGCTAGACACAAAAGTTCTGGAAGTCCCCGCTAGATTAGCTAGACATAGAGCACTGATGGGTACATTTACAAACCTTGAGATAGACACAGGGTGCTGATTGGTGCATTTAGAATCCTCCAGCTAGACATAAAAGTTCTCCAAGTCCCCACCAGATTAGCTAGATAGAGACTGCTGATTGGTGCATCCACAAACCCCAAGCTAGACACAGAGTGCTGGCTGATTGGCGCATATACAATCCTCCAGCTAGACATAAAAGTTCTCCAAGTCCCTACCCCACTCAGGAGCCCAGCTGGCTTGGCCTAGTGGATGCTGCGCAGGGGCTGTGGGTGGAGCTGCCCCTCAGTCCCACACCACATGCCGGCACTTCTCAGCCCTTGGGCGGTCGATGGGACTGGGCACTGTGGAGCAGGGGGCAGTGCCCATCCGGGAGGCTCCGGCCCTGCGGGAGTCCCCCCGGGTGGGGGGGTTCTCAGGCATGGCGAGCTACAGGTCCCGAGCCCTGCCCTTTAGGGAGGTGGCTGAGGCCTGGCAAGAATTTGAGCATAGCAGGGGCAGGCCGGCAGTGCTGGGGGACCTGGCGCACCCTCCGCACCCTCCGCACCCTCCGCAGCTGCTGGTCCAGGTGCTAAGCCCCTCACTACCTGGGGCCAGCAGTGCTGGCTGGCTGCTCCATGTGCAGGGCCCCCGGAACCTACACCCACCCGGAACTCATGCTGGCCTGTGAGCACCATGCACAGCCCCGGTTCCCGCCTTCGCCTTCCCTCCACATCTCCCACAAGCAGAGGGAGCCAGCTCCAGCCTTGGTCAGCCCAGAGAGGGGCTCCCACAGTGCCATGGCGGGCTGAAGGGCTCCTCAAGCACCACCAGAGTAGACGTCAAGGCCAAGGAGGTGCCGAGAGCGAGGGTTACTAGCACGTTGTCACCTCTCAGTGCCGCTGCACTTCAGTCTGGGAAACAGAGTGAGATGCCATCTCAAAAAAAAAAAAAATTATATTTGATGTTCTATGTGGTACTCTGGATAATGTCTTCCAAACTATCTTTCAGGATACTAACTTCTTTCCATCTGTGTTTAATCTTCCGTTTAACCCACCCACTGAATATTTGATATTAATTATTATATGGTTCAATTTTAGAACTCTACTTGCTTCTTTTCCAAATCTGCTTGTTTGCTTCTGATAGTCTCGCATTCCTTTCTCATCTTTCTGTTTCTCATACACACATTTACTTACACATACTAAATGTGTTATTTTATACTTTGTGTCTGATAACTCTAGTATCTAAAGATGTTGCCAGCTTATATCTGCTGGCTCTTGCATCTAGTACCTTGTTTCTTTCCTTTTTGACTGCATGCTCATTTTCTTTGGCACATTATTTCTGAGAGTTCTTTAGGCCTGGGTTTTGAATTTGCACGTCCTCAGAGAAGATCTGCACTTGTTTCTGCCGGTTGCCTGGGGCCACTGCTAGCTTGAAGTTTCTTGAACTAACTGCATCAGATAATGAGAACTCTGGCCCCATGAGGCCTGACACATCCTCAGAGGAGGTTTCCCTTCTGTCTGCTCAGTGCCAAGGTGGTCCTAGACACTTTTCCTAGCTTTCCCCTTCTATCCAACAAGGTGTGTTTCTCATTCGCCCCAACAGTAAAGGGCCAGGCCCTTGCTTCGTTGTGTCCCCTTCTCCCTGAGCAACCACCATAAAGAGCAGGTGTGGTGGCAATGCCCTGAGAATGGAAACAGTTTCCGTGCTCACTCAGCTCACAGGCTCCTGCTTTAATTTCACTTTTGACCTCTGCAGATTCCTTAATTTCTGTCCAGCTCAGCAATGTATTTAAATAACTTAAATTTTTTTTTTTTTTTTTTTTAGCTGAACTTTTAGTTGTTTTCAGCAGGAAAATTGTTCAGGCTATTTTTTCCACAATAAAGCCAATAACTAGTTTTGTCAGTTTTTTTCCTCATAATGTCATCTTCTAAAAAATATATAGAATTTTGTATTTTCTAAAAGAAAAAATAATGTTCTGTATTATTTATTTTCATATACTTAGAAAGAATTATACACACTTATTCCAAGATTATAAAAATATTTAAGTATGTGTTTTTCTAGTTTGGCTTTTCTCCCATTAAAATATTTGATTCCTTGGCTACTTATTGTGATATAAGTAATGAGGTTGTAGATCCAACTTCTTAGTTTTTACAAATGGCTGGCCAGTTCCCTAACGCACTTTATTAAATGATTATTATTTTCCCTAATGGTTAGAAATATTATGATTTTTATGAACTATATTCCTATATAGTACACCCATCTATTCTGGTGTGGATTTCTAGGTCCTTGTATTAGTCCACTTCATGTTGCTGAGAAAGACATACCTAAGACTGGGAAGAAAAAGAGGTTTCATTGGGCTTACAGTTCCATATGGCTGGGTAGGCCTCAGAATCATGGTAGACAGTAAAAGATGCTTCTTACATGGTGGTGGCAACAGAGAATGAGGAGGAAACAAAAGTGGAAACCCCTGATAAACCCATCAGATCTCATGAGACTTATTTACTATTATGAGAATAGCACAGGAAAGACTGGCCCCCATGATTCAATTACCTCCCCCTGGGTCCCTCCCACAACATGTGGGAATTCTGGGAGATACAATTCAAGTTGAGATTTGTGTGGGGACACAGCCAAACCATATCATTCTGCCACTGGCCCCTCAAAATCTCATGTCCTCACATTTCAAAACCAATCATGCCCACCCGAAGTCATAATTAATTTCAGCATTAATGCAAAAGTCCACAGTACAAAGTCTCATCTGAGACAAGCCAAGTCTCTTCCGCCTATGAGCCTGTAATATCAAAAGCAAGTTAGTTATTTCCTAGAGACAATTGGGGTACAGGTACTAGGTAAATACAGCCATTCCAAATGGGAGAAATTGGCTTAAAAAAAGGGGGTTACAAGGCCATGCAAGTCTGAAATCCAGCAGGGCAGTCAAGTTTTAGGGCTCCAAGATGGTCTCCTTTGATGCCAGGTCTCACATCCAGGTCAGCTGATCAAAGAGTTGGGTTCCCACGGTCTTGAGCAGCTCTGTCCCTGTGGCTTTGCAGGGTACAACCTCTCTTCCAGCTGCTTTCATGGAGTGGCGTTGAGTGTCTACAACTTTTCCAGGTGCACAATGCAAGCTGTTGGTGAATCTACCATTGGGGAGTCTGGAGGATGGTGGCCCTCTTCTCATAGCTCCACTAGGCAGTGCTCCATTAGGGACTCTGTGTGGGGGCTGTGACCCCACATTTCACTTCTGCACTGCCCTAGCAGAGGTTCTCCATGAAGGTCCCATCCCTGCAGCAAACTTCTGCCTGGGCATCCAGTCATTTCCACATATCCAAAATCTAAGCAGAGGTTCCCAAACCTCAATTCTTGACTTCTGTGCTCCCACAGGCTCAACACCACATGGAAGCTGCCAAGGCTTGGGCTTCCACCCTCTGAAGCCACAGCCTGAACTGTACATTGGCCCCTTTCAGCCATGGCTGGAGCAGCTGAGACACAGGGCACCAAGTCCCCAGGCTGCTCACAGCACGGGGACCCTGTGCCTGACCCACAACACCAGTGTTTTCTCCTGGGTCTCAGGGCCTGTGATGGGAGGGGCTGCTGTGAATGTCTCTGACATGGCCTGGAGATATCTTCCCCATGGTCTTGGGGATTAACATTAGGCTCCTTGCTACTTATACAAGTTTCTGCAGCTGGCTTGAATTTCTCCTCAAAAAATGGGTTCTTTTTTACTGCATCATCAGGCTGCAAATTTTCTGAACTTCCATGCTCTGTTTCACTTTAAAAATGGAATGCTTTTAACAGCACCCAAGTCACCTTTTGAATGCTTTGCTGCTTAGAAGTTTCTTCTACCAAATACCCTAAATCATCTCCCCCAAGTTCAAAGTTCCACATATCTCTATGGCAGGGAGAAAATGTTGCCAGTCTCTTTGCAAAAGCATAACAAGAATCACCTTTGCTCCAGTTCCTAACAAGTTCCTCATCTCCATCTGAGACCACCTCAACCTGGACCTCATTGTTCATATCACTATCAGCATGTTTGTCAAAGCCATTCAACAAGTTTCTAGGAGGTTCCAAACTTTCCCACATTTTCCTGTCTTCTTCTGAGCCCTCCAAACTGTTCCAACCTCTACCTGTTACCCAATTCCACAGGCAATCCCACATTTTCGGGTATCTTTTCAGCAATGCCCCACTCTGCTGGTACCAATTTACTGTATTAGTCCATATGCACGCTGCTGACAAAGACATACCAAAGACTGGGAAGAAAAAGAGGTTTCATTGGGCTTACATTTCCACATGGCTGGAGAGGCCTCAGAATCATGGCTTACGGTGAAAGGCACTTCTAACATGGCAGGGGCAAGAGAGAATGAGGAGGAAGCAAAAGTGGAAACCCCTGATAAACCCATCAGATCACCTGAGACTTATTCACTATCACAAGAATAGCACAGGAAAGATTGGCCCCCACGATTCAATTACCTCCCCCTGGGTCCCTCCCACAACTTGTGGGAATTCTGGGAGACACAAATCAAGTTGAGATTTGGGTAGAGACACAGCTAAACCATATCAGCCCTCTATTTTCTTTAACTGATCTATCTTCTATTCCTGTACTAGTGTTACTTTGTTTCAGTTAGGGAAGATTTGTAGTCAATTTTAATATCTGCTAAGTTAAAAGCTTTAGGCTAGGCATGATGGCTCAAGCCTGTAATCCCACCACTTTGGGAGGCCAAGGCAGGATGATCATTTGAGGTCAGGAATTTAAGACCAGCCTGGTCAACACAGCAAGATCCTTTCTGTACAAATAATAATAAAAAAAAATTAGCCAAGTCTGGTGGTGTGTTCTTGATTCCTAGCACTGGGGAGACTGAGGCAGGGGTTTGAGGTTACAGTAAGTTTTAGCCCAGGAGTTTGAAGTTACGGTGAGCTATGAGTGCACCACTGCACCCTAGTCTGGGCAACAGAAAAAGATCCTGTCTCCAAACAAACAAACCAAACAAAAAACAGCTCAGAAAATTAAAAAAAAAAAAAAAAAGCCAGATTTTTCCTGACTATATTCATAGAAATTTTTCTTCTATAAGAAATTTAGAATTATTCTATCAAATTTCCTAATACAGCTATCAAAATGTTTGCTTGTTGGACACAGTTGTTCCCATACTCACTTTTATATTATTTTACAAATAGTACCTTATGAAAATATGACTGTTGTCTCCATCAGAGAGGACACAGGAAACACATGACACCCTTAAAGGGTTTCATTGAAAAGAGGCTAATAAAGGGATGACTTACAGGGGTATGGGCAGGTATGGTAGCACCAACAAGGGTTGGGGAAGCCCTGAGCACCCCTGAACCTGAAGGGGCAAAGGTAGAGTCCCTGCTCCTGGAGGCCAGAGGGGCCATCTGGCAGGAACCTCCACAGGGCAGGTAGGGACTAGCAAGGGGACTGAGGAAATTGGTACCCTGAGTGCTTTTACATCCTGCCCTGTGGTCTCCTAGTGGTGCCCCCATTACACAAACCCAACCAGAATCCAGAGAATGGGGAGATTAGCGAAGCTCTTTCTAGAGAGCAACCTCCTGCCACATAGAGAAGGCCAGAAAACAGACCTGAGGTGCAAATGGAGAATGACTGGCACAGCTCCACCTACAGCCTGGTAGCTTTTCCACGTGCAACCCTGAGTGCTGTTAAAATTTGAAACGTATTCAGAGAAATTCTATTGAAAGTCATTCCAGAGAAATAATGGACTCATTATCCTGAAGCCAGATGACTTTGTGAAAATGCATGGTTACCTGCATGGGTAACACTTGTTTTTCACTTGAGGGTTGATGTGTTCTAGGCTGCAAACCTTCCTTGTCAGGTTGTGAAGTTGAAATTTTTTCTGGTAACAGAGAACAGCAGCCGTCAAATTGCCTGTTTCCTTCATCCCTTCCCTCCACAGACACAGAGCCTTATATCTCACCTATTACAGGATGATCTCTCATTAGCTTCAGCTTTGAAATATAATTTTCTACTTCCTGATTGTAAAATCCCCAAAGATGCCTCAGAAGGTTTTATAGACATTTTGCACCCAAGAAATGCAAGAACAATAAATCTTTCCACAAAGAGAATCCACAGAAACTAATAAACAGTAGTTTAAATTCCAGAGCACCTGACAGGAATGCAGAACTCAGCAGGTGAGAACAAACTGGGCTTTTTCCAGGAAAGGTTGTCTGGGATCATCACTCTCCTCCTTCTGCTAATGTCTCCAGCAGCCTAACCACCAGCAGCTGCGGTCAAATGCCTTTGACCCAAACAGTGGCAAATAAAAACCCAGTGAAATCAGCCTTTGTCCATCCTCTGCTGGGTGGGCATTTTCCCTCCAGGTTATACCTAGAGTCAAGGAGGATTCAGAGCCTTCACTCGAAAGAACAGACACATCCCATCCTTCCCAGGAGGGAAGGGCAGCATGAGAATATAAGGCAAGCAGACAGGATGCTGTTGAAGGCCAGATGTAGTATGCAGCTGAAGGACAGATGTAGGCTGCAGTGAACTCTCAGTCCTCACATTATCACCAGTCATCTCCCTTGTTATATGCCAACAGGGTGGTATTAACCACAAGTCATTGTTTTCTATGGAAACAATGACCTTCAGACCTGATAATGTGCTTTGGCATCGGGGCTTCAAAGCAAACGCAGAGAATGCCCCTGCGCCTGCCCTGGCTGCTCTGATAAATCACCCATCAATGGAGTCTCGAGAAGAGACTCTAGCAAATGAACAGATTATTGAATTTGTTCAGGTCATTGGAAGTATGCGAGCCTGTCTTGGATAAAGAAAGCAAATAGGGCTGCCTCTTCTGTGTCACGTTCTTCATGATGCAGGCTCTTGAATAGAAGGGGGCAGCGCCAACCCTAAGGCTAGACTCACCCTGGCTAATTTTATTACATAATTTCTGGTTAGTGCACCAGGCTGTTGATGTATTTTGATAATTTCAGAAACAGATATGTACTTTGTTTGCTTTCTGGAGATGGATTTGCTTGGGGCTGATTTCACTTTTCCTTCTTAAAACCTTCCTTGTCTGCCTCCTGTGGCTTTCTGCAGTCCTGGGTCACTTAGTACCTTTTCCTTTCTTCACTCAGTGTCTACCTGAAGATCATCACCAGGGTCTGTCCTTGGGCACCACACCTTCCCTCTCTCCTGTCTCTCAACCCTTCACCCGAATCTGCATCTACAGCACCTGTCCCTTGCTTAAGTCCCACATTTGCTCTAGTCTGTTAGCTACCCCACTGCATGTCCTCCTAACACCTTAAACTGGACACATAAGCTCAGCTGGCCATTTCCCCTCAACACCAAAGCAATCTTTCTCCTAACATCCTTGTTTCTCTCCTATTAGCCGTATGTCATTATCTAATACCCAGAATAAAACCTTGGAGATAATTTTGCAGTATTCCTCATCTGCCCACTTTCAGTCTTTTCAGGTGAAATTCATCGTCTCTTATCTAGAGTGTTGGAACAGGCTCCTAACTGCTCCTCTCTGTGCCTCTAATCTCTTCTGA
The DNA here is from genome assembly GCF_043159975.1 of Macaca nemestrina. Classification (NCBI taxonomy): domain Eukaryota; kingdom Metazoa; phylum Chordata; class Mammalia; order Primates; family Cercopithecidae; genus Macaca; species Macaca nemestrina. Next base: position 66,974,529 of record NC_092140.1, read on the forward strand.
TTCCGTTCATCAGAGGTGTTCCTAGATTAAGAATACTGACATGGTTTGGCTGTGTCCCCACCAAAATCTCATCTTGAGTTGTAATCCCATACTCCCCACGTGTTGAGGGAGGAACCTGATGGGAGGTGACTGGATCTCAGGGGTGATTTTCCCCATGCTGTTCTCATAATAGTGAGTCCTCATGAGATATGATGGTTTTATAAGGGTCTAGTCATTTCCCTCTTGCTCTTCTGTCTCCTGCCACCATGTGAGGAGGTCCAAGTTTGCTTACCTTTTGCCTTCTGCCATGATTGTAAGTTTCCTGAGGCCTCCCCAGTCATGCGTAACTCTGAGTCGATTAAACCTATTTCCTTTATAAATTACCCAGTCCCAGGCAGTTCATTATAGCAGTGTGAAAAAGAACTAATAGAAATACTAAAAATAATTTTACTCACACACCTTCTTTTACTTCTTTTCTCACATACCTTTCAATCTGCTGTGACTTCCTATGAATTATTAAAACTCCACAGCTTAGGCGTAAGGGTACTACACCGGCCTCCACTTATAGCCCTCTCAGTATTCCCTAGACCAGGTGTCAGCAACCTACAACCCAAGAGCCAAATCCAGCCCAGCACATGTTCTTACAAATAAGATTTTATTAGAACTCAGCTACACTCACTTGTACATCTATTTTCCAGGTACTCTGATACACCATATGGATGTTGTGTGAAATAGTGGCCTACTGAAGTTTACCATCCAATGGTAAAGATTCACATCAAATGAATAGTCACATACCTAGGTGTGTGATTGCAAACTGTGATCAGTGGTATGAAGATAAAGTCAAGGTGCTATTAGATAATATGACAGAGAATCTAATTTAAATAAGCAATCAAGAGAGTCCTCCTTAAGGCTAAGAGCAAAGGATTGGGGTGACAGTATTCCAGTCTCAGGGAGTGGCTGGGAGAAGGCCCTGGGGCAGAACAGAACATGGCAAGTCTGAGGACCTGAACACAGGGGCCACTGTGGCTGGTGCCTATGTGGAGAGCAAGGAGGAGTGTGGACCAGGCAAGGCTGAAAGGTGAGTAGGGGTTTCGAAGGTCATACCAGGAGTGGGATTTTTTCTTTTCTTTTCCCCACATAGATCTATTGTATAGTTTTGAGCCTGGAAGAGCCTGCTTTGAGCCTGTGCAGTTTATTTTTAACTCATTTTGGCTTCTCTGTGGAGACAGAATAGAAGGGATGACAAAGAATATCCTCTCATCTAACTCTAACTGCACTTTGTTAATCCTCTTTCATGACCTTCACCACCTTCTACCTTGTATTATAGTTATTTGCATAATATTGTGCATTGTAGTTATATGTGAACATGTCCTGTTGCCCTGCTATGTGGAGGTCCTGAACTCTCTTCTCCATCTGAAAATCTTCTACACCATTCACCACAGTATATTGCACAAAGTAAACACATAATAAAGAATTGATGAATTATGTTGAATTAGTTGTCCAGATTACCCTGCTTTCACAAACTTCCACATTTCTCTGACCCTTAACGTTTTATTTTCAGCTCTATTCATTAGTCTTATTGCAAAAGAACTGAATTTATCCCTCAGTATTTCTATAGGCAGAAGTAGGACTGATGGGGGAAAATTACATACATGCTGATTTGGGCATAACATGAAGATTATCATTTATGAAATTAGAGTTTAGCAAAAAATGGAATCAGCTGTCACGTGAGAGAAGAAATTGCCAGTCATTACAAATTTGAGCTGTGATCATACACTGTTGGTCAGAGATGCTATGGCTGATGTAATATGTAGAATGATGGCTCCCAAAAAGATACGACCATGTTCTAACACCAGGAACTTGTGAATGTGGCCTTATTTGGAAAGACTATTTTTGCAGGTATAATTGGGTTAAGAATCTCAAGATGATATTACCCTAGAGTATCCAAGTGAAGTAAGGGGTATGGCTGGGGCTCTGCATAGTGGGCATGCTGGCAGGTCTGGGAAAAAAAACTCAACACAGAAATGGAGAAGATGTTAAAGAAGTTGGTTCCAGATACTCTGTGTAACACCAACAATATGTAAGATCATCTATGCTGTCCAGGTGAGGACAGACAGAATAAGCCCTTTATCTCTCCACTGTGTCTCTTAACCTGGGAATGGACTTTTCTTTGGGACCAGTTTTTGTGTAGTTAGTTGTATTAGTTCATCCTCATACTGCTGTAAAGAAATACCTGACACTGAGTAATTAATAAAGAGGTTTAATTGGCTCATGGTTCTGCAGGCTGTACATGAAGCATAGCAGCTTCTGCTTGGCTTCTGGGGAGGCCTCAGGAAGCTTACAATTATGGAAGAATGTGTAAAGGAAGCAGGCATGTCTTACATGGCTGGAGCAGGAAGAAAAGAGCAGGGGTGGGTGGTGGGGTGCTATACACTTTTAGACAACCAGATCTCATGAGAACCCTATCATGAGAACCTCACCAAAGGGCGAAATCTGCACCCATGATCCAATCACCTTCTACCACACCCCACCTCCAACAATGGGGATTATAAATGAACATGAGATTTTGATGTGGACAAAGATCCAAACAATATCATTAGTCAATTGAATAGTTATGTAAATAAACCATTCAACAACTGAGCTTTTGAAACACGCTAGTGACACAAATACAGTGTATAGGTATAGGAAGGAAAGGAACAGAAAATACTAGCTATCCAAATAACTTCACTATCAGTTTTTTGTTTGTTCGTTTTTTTGAGACATAGTCTCTCTCTGTTGCCCAGGCTGGAGTGCAATGGCATGATCTCGGCTCACTGCAACCTCTGCCTCCTGGGTTCAAGTGATTCTCCTGCCTCAGCCACCCGATTAGCTGGGATTACAGGTGTGTGCCACCACACCCAGCTAATTTTTGTATTTCTGGTAGACAGGGGGTTTCACCATGTTGACCAGGCTGGTCTCAAACTCCTGACCTCAGGTGATGCTCCTGCCTTGGCCTCCTAAAGTTCTGGGATTACAGGCGTGAGCCACTGCACCTGGCCCACTGTCTGTTTTAAAATCAGTTCTCAGGAAGAAAAATTAGAAACCTTGTCACTAATATTTTTATTGAAAGGTGTTGAGGGTAAGAAGCCCTAAAACTAAGGAATATGGGTGTGCTTATCGTGTTAGATAGCGGGATACCAAAGATACATGCAAACAGCAAACAACCCTGAGCTCATCACTGTGCTGGAAAGTCCATTTGTCACAGGATTGGGATCTTAGGGTAGTGGTTAAAAGCAGATGGTCAAGTCCCATCAGACTTGGGGCTAAATCCCAGCTGCACCACACCAACTTACTCATGACATGACCTTAAGCAAATGACTTTTTCTCCTGTGCTGTGAAAAGGGACAGCATAATTCCAATGAGGCCCGAGGAGTGACACATTGAGACCTAGACATGGGTCTCGTGCCTATACCTAGCAGGTTCTCAACACATTCCTGTGTTTACCTATATTATTTGCAAGGTGCTCAAGCCTCTGGTTTCTGTGTCACTCAGGGAAACATAACTGAGGAAAACAGCAGAGAGGAGGAGAATTTGGACCACCTGCTCTCCATGGCCCAGAGCAAGGGAACTAAACACTAAGTTCAGTTACTGAGTGTTCCTATCAAGATGCTCAAACCTGGCGTGCACCAGCTGGTTTAAAGCACATAAAGCAGAAGCTTAAGAACCAAAGTAAAATCTAAGTCTGCAGAACAAGAGAAATAATCTCTGTGCCCAGGAATAGAACTTCCTGAAAGTCCTGGAATTCCCTGGTCAGAGGGGAACTGTGTGCTTTTGGTGAGCAGGCTCCTGTGGGGAGCTTCTGGTTTACCAAATACACAGTCCCACTCCAGCTCCCCAAACTGTCTCCCTTGGCTTTCCCCAGATCATCCACATTTCCGTCTAACTTCACAAAAATGCCCCCACTCTGAGCCTTGTGCTGTTACCTCCTACCGACTGTTGATAAGTATTTTAAGCAGATGTAGTGGAATTAACAGAAAATCTATTTATAGGATATTTTTCTTGAGGAACTTGAATATACAATTTGAGAGATGCCAAAGTCCTCCTGGAGCTATTTCTGTACCTGCAGAAAGGTAGATTAGAAAGATGACTGCCGTCTGATGAATGGTGTGGATAGTCTTCGGGCTACGATCCTGGAGTTTCTGTGCAAGCTATGCTGCCCACCCACTGGCAGGCCGAGGCACATTTGCTGACACTCGCTGCGCCTCAGTTTTCCCGCATGCAAAGTGGAGATAAAAATATACCTCCCCACCGGGGATGTTCTGAGGATTAACAAAACAATATCAGTGAAGCACTTTGTGGTGTTATATACCCCAAAAGGTATTACCATTATAAAAATGCACAATATAAGACTCTATTTTTACTTGGTGACTTTGATGGCATGAACAAACTTCACCCTCCAGCTTTTTAATATGATTATAAGCCCTTTACAAGAATACAGCTTTCACTTTGCACAGCAGGATACATAATATTTCTTATAAATTTAATTTAGAAAACGGCAGGAAAATAATGTTAAGGATTTGCCTTAAACCTACTAAAGCAAGGCAATTCCATTAATATTGCCACTCCATCTTTAACTCGACACATTGTGCTTTAAGATGACAGTCTTCTAAGATCCCTGCTATTCTTTGGAACAATAAAGGTAAACTTGAGATACAGGACACATTTTGTCTCTGAATCTTTTTTTCTAAAGCTGCCTAGTCAGATCCTTAACAGCCTCCTTAATGTGGATTTCTTCTTTTGAAGCAGTAGTCTGAAAAGTTCTGAGGTAAGTTTCACGTTGACTTCCAATAATGGATGTCCTTCATTTCGCACTCTGCCCATCTAGAACTTCTGAATGCCTGCGGTCACAGGGGATCTGGCTTAAACTCTCTATGCCACAGGAAGAAGTGGAACTTAGGAAGCTTTTAGGTTGTGGTTAAAGATGAGAAGTTGCTCTCTTCAGGGACTGAGAATACGATTGGCGGCTTTGAACAAATCGGCTGGTGGAACGAATCCTGCATCTCCTCTCAGAAGGGACCTGTATTAGTTTCTGATGGCTGCTATAACATATTCTCACAAACTTTGTGGCTTAAAACAACACAGATTTGTTATCTGACAGTTCTGTAGGTTACAAATCCAACGTGGGTCTCACTGGACCAAAGTCAAGGTATTGGCGTGGCTGCGTTCCCTCTGTAGTCTCCAGGGGTCACTCTTTTTCCTTGTCCTTTTCAGCTTCTAGAGGCCACCTGCATCCCTTGCTGGGAGGTAACTCTCTTCCTCCATCTTCAGAGTTAGCAAGAGTGGGTCAAGACTTTCTTATGTCATCACTCCGGCCTTCTGTACTGCTTCCCTCCTCCACTTTTAAAGATCTTTGTGATTACATTTGGCCAAACGAGATGATCCAGGATAACTTCATCCATCTCCAGGTGAGCTGATCAGCAACCTTAATTTTATCTGCAACCTTTACTCTCCTTTACCACATAACTTAACATATTCATAGGATTAGGACACAGACATCTACGGAGGGAGCATTATTCTGCCTACCACAGGACCCAAATATATTTCCAAACTCTTGCTAAAGTGGACGGCAGGGTCACCTGAGCTACAGGGAAGGTGTAATAGGAAGCTGTTACCAGTGTCAAAAAGTATGCTGGACCACCAACTTTCCCCACCCCCCAAGTTTCTCACTCCACAGGCAGTGAATGCCCTCTTCCTTATCAGACCCCACACTCCAAATTCCAGTCTGCACTCTATTCACAGATAAGAAGCCCATCAAACTGAGGCCACTGCTGACCCAAGTATCCCGTGTAGACAGCAGTTACCTTCCTACAGTGATCTGGATGCATCTTGATTATTCTAAATGCCCGAAGTGGAGGTTACGAGTCTCACCCTAGACCCCCACCCTCCATCTGTTGAAGTAGCCACTGATTTGTGTTTTTGTGTTCTTGACTGAAGCCAAGTCTGGCCAAAAGTAAATTTGGCAGTGATTGGTATTTGTATTTATTACAATGCACCTACATGGTGGGTCATATAGTTTAATGACCTTGAACAAACCCAGATGGTTTGTTTGACTCTAGGGTCATGTTGCATCCTCACTTAGAGTCTTACTACTTGCAGGGACCCAGTCCCCTCAAATGTCTCAAAACACCCAGAATCCCATCATCAGTTCCCTTTTCCTTTCCTTTCCCCTTGTCTCTGTATGAACTCTGTCTTAGAACACCACTGCCTTGTGAGAGGCAATTGGTTAATTTTTCTAGGAATTTTTTATTCTTGGAAAGAAGTCCTCAGGAGTAATGGAAAGGGGCTAGGAGTGAGTTCCCACACCCTGACACTCTGACAAGGAGACACCTTTGGTTGTCAGGGCCCTCAGATCATTCTATAGGGCAGCTGTCTGTGTTTCAGCCACAGCTCATCTCATAGGGAAGCAAACGAAGCCCAAAGCATCCCCTCTGCGAAATTCTGTAGTATGCAAGGAGGGAAGTGTGCTGGATTTACTGGCAACCAAAGATTAATTGGGTCTGTGTGGGTAAGTGGTTGATGGGACAAGGTCAGCCTTTGCTCTGTGTCAGCTTGAAAGGGGATGTTGGGAGTGGAGTCAGGAGGCTGTGAAGGGCGGCCTCAGGGTCAGAATGACAGCAGCTCGGGGAAGGCTCTGGGCTGTGAAGTAAAACAACCACAAGTGTAAATGACCCGAGGCTCTGATGATGTGCAGCAGTGATGTGCGTGCTTTTAGACTGACATTCAAATGACTGAAATATCACCCGCCTCAGCAGCCTGATCTATACTAAGGGAGAGTGAACTCAGATCATCAACTGAGGGTTTAACGTTTACTAAACAGAGTGTTAAAAGATTTCTCAGTCCCTGAGGTTTGAAGCCTTTGTGATAATGTCACAGCAAGGTGCAGTTAATGCAATGCATGGGTGGCCTGTTTAAAATATTTACCTCTAAATGAGCCTATTAAATTTCTAAAAATATTAAGTCTCTAACAGATACAACCCTTTTCCACAAAGACAGATTCAAAGAAAAACACATCAAATGCATAAGCGGGCATCACTCCTGATCCATTTGAAGGTGGGAACTGAAAAACAACCCTAGTTATTTCTTATTCCATCTGGATATCTGTGCTCAAGGAAAGATTGGAAGGAGGAAAGTAAAAGAAAAATAGGAATTTTTCAAGTATGAAAATGTTATCATGTAGAAGAGTGATCTGATTTAAGGCATGTGCTTCTACATGACACAAGTGGAATGGCTGATGTTGAGAGACAAAATCCCGTTGTCAGGACAGCCTGTTGCTCACTCTCCGAGGGGTGGGTCTTCTTGGTGCAGTCACTGATCCAGGGTGTGAACTTTGTCCTCAGAACACAAAGCACATCTCAGAGTTTGGTTCTTCTTAGAAATGAATATAAGTTTAGGGGCCTGACTCAAGCTAACCTAACTCAACAGAAACTACATGTAAACACAGTGTTATCTTCTTACTATTCATTTAGAAATATGCTTTTATTGGTGGCCAAGATACTCATAAAGGAGCTCTCTAAGAAGCCAAGTTAATAATCAGAGTTTCCTGATTTGTAGAGACATATATCAAAAGAAGGTAGACGCTGTGAGGTCTAGTTTGTCCAGGTCATGGAGTGACCTGTTAGAGTTTTCTAAGCCCATCACAGAGCATACCTAGTAGTATCACAATAAAACTAATATTTATTTAGCACTCAAACATAGCAAGCAGAGAACTAAGTAGTTTACAGTCTGGCAATTATTACTCCTATTTTACCGAAGAGGACATTGTGGCTTAGAATTGATCGCTTGTTCTAGATCACATAAGCTGCAGAGTGATAGATTTGAGGTTACACCCAGGTCTGTCTGACTCCAAGCCCAGACTCTTACCGGCCATTATATACTTCCTCTATGGTCACTGGGATGCTCAGATTCTCAGATTTACTGCCTCTTCCCTGACAGTGTTGGAAAAACACTGCCAAATCCCTGCTTTCCGACTCCCCTTTGTTTAAGCTGCCACATTGACCATTCCTTTCTGTTAACATAATTTTTCTTTTGTCTTCTTCTAATTCATTCTTTACATCCCAGCCACAGTGATCTTTCTAAAACACAAATCTGATCCTGTCACTCCCCTGCTTAAAACCTTTAATTGGTTTCCATAGAATAAAGCACAATCTGTTTTTCTTGGATTTCGAAGTTCTTGATAATCTGCCCGCTGCCGGCCTCTCCAACCTCACCTCTCCACCCTCTTCCTCACCCCACTTTATACTCCTGCCGCACTTAACTTTTTCCGTCCTTGAAGTCTCAATCTCAAAGCCAGTTAATTTCCCTCACTGTCTCTCTGGCTCTCACTCTGCCAACATTTCTCCATATCTTTTCATTCCCCAGTCTCTCCTTTTCTCCTCACCTCCTCTCCCTCCAGTGCTCATTACCCCCTCCTCTTCTACTATCATCATTCATTCATTCATTCCACGTATATTTATTGAGCATCAAATGTGTATCAGGCAAAATTCCAGGCCCCAGGGATACAGTAGCAGACAAGATGACAAAGAGTTTCTGTTCCAGTGGTGGTAGAGAAACAAGAATCAAATAAGCCAAAAAAAGAGGGTAAATCACAGATGTTGATAAGTGGTATGCTGAAAATTACAGTGGTAGTGATGTGAAATTGAGTGGAAGGTCAAAGAAGGTGTCTGAGGAGGTGACCCTTCTTTGTGATCCGAACGATGAGGAAACCAGCTCTGTGAAGATCAGAAGGACCAGCCTTCTGGAAGATCAAAGGCCCGGAGCTGGGAAGGAAGTTGGTGAATGGGAGGCACAGAAAGGTCAGCATGTCTGGATGAAGGCAACAATAGTGGGAGTTGAGGCGGGAGAGAGAAACAGGGGCTACATCACATACGCCTTTATAGGTCAGGAAGAGGAGCTTGGATTTGATTTCACATGCACGGGAAGCCACTTGATGCTGGTAAGTGGCACAGTCTGGTTTAGCTTTTACGAGAATTACACTCTGGATGCTGAGTCAGGAAGCGATGTGTGTGTGTTGGGCTTGGACAAGAAGAACAGAAGCAGGGGGACCTGTCAGGACTTCTTCCCTGTGGGCCACATGAGAAGTGACAGTGCTACACCAGAGAAGTAACTGTAGAGACTGTGAAAAAAGGGAAGATTCACGGTGTGTTTTGGAGTGAGCAAAATTTGTTACTGGATTGTGCGTGGGTCTGAGAGGACTGGGAGTGAGGGTAGGGGTTTGAGGTTGAGGGAATTAGAAGAATCAAAGATGACTCCTACAATTTGGTTTATGCAATTGAATCGATGTGGTGACATTTTTACAGCTGGGAAGGACAGACTGAAACTGGTAAATCGGTACTATATGTTCTGTGAGGGCAGGGAAAGGTACACATACAATACGTGTGATATATGAGGGAGTGAATTCAGTTCATTATCTCTACATGTCTATTCATTTTATCTGGATTAGATAATAGCTCCAATTTAACACATGCATAATTGTTTATCAGTTATGTGTCTTAACATTTTCTCAGCCAACCTGCACAGATTATTTCTTGAGGTCAGTCATTTCTATATCTAATGAATCTCATCTCTTGGCTTTTGATTCTAATTTTACTTTCAGCAGCTGCAGAGGTGTCAAAGGAGGGCAGAGACTGTGCTTTGTTTTATTATCAGTACCTAGTGCAGTGTGTAGCAGGTGGCAGATGTTCAGTAATAATTTATTAAATGAATAAATCGACCAATGTCTAAAAAATACTTGGAGCCAGACTTCAGCTTTATCAAACATTTTATAACAATAGGGACATCAGGGAATGCCAATCTGTCCTCTCCCAAATCTCAGTTTTTCACAATAGACATAATTGGCTGAGGTGACCTATGTACTATAAAGAGATATAATTCAAGGAATATATTATTTACAACACAACAAAATGAAATTTCAAACATTCCTATGACTTTATTTATCATCATCCATTTTCTTATGAGAAAATCATTTGGAAACTTCTCATACTGAGGAGGCCCCTGGGAACGAAATGATGTTCTGAATGTCTAGTTTAGATCTCCAAACCAATTTCAAGTCGCTCAGTTCCTTTGCTATAATGCAAAGGATCATATTATTTCCTGCCCTCTGCCCACCAACTTCATGGATAACTTGAGGACTAAGAAATGGGTGTAAAACACTTTTCTCAAGCCAGTGCTGTGTGTTACATTACACTGCCAATTTCAGCAACATCTGCATTTATTCCATGACGCTTGCATTATAATAATACGTATTTAATTGTTCTGTAATACTAGGGCTATGGTCATTTTGGGTGCAAGTTCTAAGGTTGAGTAAAAACACAAAGCAGGCTGATACTATTTGCAAGGTTTGGACTCCAGAATGGCTTTCGTCTCTATTTCAATAATCAGGCTTAAAGAAGGCTTGGTTATTCAACCATCATTTATTGAGGTCTGTCATGGTTATAAAGTATGTGACAAAATAAACACTTTGGGATTCAGAATAAGCACTCTTCCAGGAGTGACAGAAATTTAAGTTTCTTCCATGATTAATTGTAAGTTTTTAATGGAAAGCAATAATGAGTAAAGATTCCAGTCTTAACAAAATTTTCCTTGGGCGCTGTGGCACCAGCATGATCTTATAGTCAGAAAAGCACCTAGGTAAAGCAATCAGATTATGTCTTGTACTTTAGGTTTATTCTTCTGACCTAGAGAATGGATACTAAGATAGACTAGGTAACTGAGGAATTTTTTTTTTTTTTTTTTTCAGAGAAGAGGAAAAAAAGGCAGGAATTAACTTGTTTTCTCATATAGGAAAATAAAACAAACTCCTTCAATGTAGCTAAGTCTTGATGATTTTGTCTTCCAACAAACCCCTAAACATAGATAAAGTGGTTCAAGTGCCAATTTGAATTTGGCAGGCAAGTTGGGCTGCAAATGATCTAATTTATCTCAATTCAAATCAGCTTAGCAAATTTGGAAGATGCTACATGAAAATAGGTAACATGGGAGTCACAAACACATGAATTTTAAGGTCTTTAAGCAAAAGTGACTTTCTAGGACAAACCACTTCCTGTTCTCCTTCCAGCAAACAGTGCACACAGAAACCAGGGAGACAGGACAGGCTACTGGGTACACAGCTTTCCGATTTAAATGCTTGGCTGAAAAATAAGAATTATAAACCACCTGCCTTCATTTCAGAGGGAAAGAAACTTTCAAAAGGCAACAATCTAGCTGAAACCCTAGGAAGAAGTGGGAGTACAAAGAGAGGCCTCAGTAGGAGAACACAGTAATTATTCAATAATTATTGGCAGTGAATAAAGTGCATGAAATGCAGGTGTAAATTATAACGCAGGAATGCCATCATCGTCTAATGGCAGTGCCTCCTCAGTCCAGAAAAGAGCACCCCCGTGGATTCCTCTTCCAAACCCTTTACTTTGCTAGGGGAGCTTTAGAAAGAGCAGCAGACTGTGAGTTTAAGAAAGTCACTAAAATTTTATAAGAGGATTGCAACTCGTGTCATCTAAGCATTTTAGGATTTTATCTTCCCTTTTCTGAGTTTGGCAATTTTACTATAAAATATAAAGGACAAGTTGCTGATTTGGTTTCTTAACTTACAAAAAAACAGCAGCACAAAAAGAAAACTGAGCCAAAAATTAGACTTTTGGGCATGGGCAAATCTAGTCCATTATTTTTAAGGCAGTTAGGGCCACTGAAAACAATGACTAGTGGTATACAATGACCTATGCTGATATATTGCTTTGTGGTTTTCGCAGTGCTTTTATATCCATCTTCTCATTTGACTCTCACAGCATCCTGTTTTAGGTAGGAATTATTAAGTGAAACAAGGAGTATGTAAGGTCTCTGGACTACGCTTGGCTCATGGTTGGTGTTTTACAAGTGAGACCATTGGGATGCAGAGAAGTTAAGTGAGGTGCCCAAGGTCATGCTTTCTGTTCAGGCCAAAACCACCTCTCAAATGCAAGTCTTCTGATTGCAAGTGCAAATCACCTTTCCACTACCTAATTCTGACTTTCTGACTTCCCAAGGCACGTTAAGAGAAAACCTGAAAACATCCATCTACACAACAGCTTCTAGTCCTTCCCTGGATGGAAGCTGTTAATTGGTAGTAATGTCAAATAATGTACATATCACCTCTTTATTTCATCTTTTGTTCTTTGATAGAGGTGAAGATGGGCAGAAAAATGAACCATCAAAAAAGGAGGAGGATCAATGCATGACTCATGAATCAGTCTTGCTTTACTGAAAACTTGCAGAAGAAAACTCAAGATTTTCTTCATGCACTTGATTTGCGGTAATACAGCCTCAAGCAAATAGTGCATTTATCTGACATGTGCACGCTGGAAACTTTCTGTCTCATACTCTCCAGAATCTCAGGACTCACCCAGCACAAGAGAGGGCTGGAATTTGGAAAACATAAGTTTGATTTAAAACCGAAGGACTCAGTGAAGATTTCTGTATCTGAATCTCTCTGCCTACCTATTAAATGTTGTTCCCAGGGAGATCAGCTCCAACCGGAACCAGAGTGAAGCTTCAATTCCCCTATCGATGGACAACACCTTCACCCACCTAGGCATCTAGACATCTAGACAGTGACCTATGTCCCACCTAGACATCTAGGCACCGAGACATCTAGATACCTAGACATGTCTAGACACCTTCCCAGCTCAAAATCCCAATCCAACTCGTTCCTGGTCGTTCCTACTTGGATGTCTCACAGACACTTCAAAATCAATGTTATAAATGAAATTAATCCTCTATCTCCTGACCCTCAATGGCCCTCCCTCCTCATTTGTGTCTTGCAGAATGACCCCACCATTCACCAGTTGTTCTAGCTGAAACCCAGGAGGCCACAACAGGATGTGAGTGACCCACAGAGATCCAAATGCTACTGAGAGCAGCACTGAGGGCCCACTCAACTCCAGGATGAGGGGCCCTGGCGTGACAGGTACTCCTGATGAGTACTTTAGCCATCCTGCTCCAAACTACTTCACTTGCTTTATCCCTGCAATTCCCTAAGATAACAGTCCCCGGAACTGATCAGCCAGTTTCATCTAAGGCGGGGTCAGTAAACTGCTTAATTTTCCAAATACAGTTTTATTGGGACTCAGTCACACCCATTCATTGATGTCTTACCTATGGCTGCTTTTGCTCTACAGTGGCAGAACTGAGTGTTCATAACAGGGACCGTATGATCACACAGCTAAAGTGTTTATAATCAGGCTCTTTACAGAAAATGTTTGCTGGTTGTGCCTTAAGAGGACATCGGGATTAATCCCTGATATACTATATTACTTCCTACCTCAGTTTCCACACATAAAAAAGCCCACAACCCATCCAAGGAACTATCTCTGTAATGGCTCCATGCAGCCCTCTTCTGACCCAAGCCCCTACTCCTCCCTGAGTCCCTAGACCTTGCAGCTGGGTTCTCTGGAACTCACAGAATGCCATGAGCAAAAATTCTTAAATCCTCAACCTCAATATTCCTTCCATTTTGCTCTTGCAGATACCTGACTTTCCCTTAAGACAATGCTTCCCATGTCACCTCTCTCCAGTGATGCCTGTTTTTCTCCCACCATCCCATGTACCACATGTTCATCATCACTTCTAGACTATTATTCTTCCTGCTCCTCTCCCCTGCAAATGTCTCTGACTGTCATACTTGATACTCCTCCTTTTAAGAATCACTTACTATCCTTCCAGTTTTCTACCTTTATTAGTTGAAGAACTTAGGCTTGGCTTGCTGGAAATTTCCCTATCACTCTGTTATCATTCTTTGTGTCTTTAATATCTATGTAGATAATTTGTCCACCTTGTCCTTGCCTTCAATGACTTTATCTTCCATTGCACCTTAGTTATCCAAACCCATGGTATGCTTTGTTACCAACACAGACGTCTCCAAAATCTCAGTTTAAAGCACCCCACTTTGATCACCACCTCCTATTTTTCTAGCTCACTTGCTCTAATACTTTTGTACCAATGGTTTTGTTTTGTTTCGTTTTACCGCATTGGAATTTTCTATCCATTGGCTCTACCGCTTTTTACTTTCTATCACTGTCCATGTTCTCACTTCCATTCTTTACCCAGCTTAGACTCTGTGGTCCATATTTATAATTGCTCCCTTGCATTGACCCATGAATCACTTCTCCCCTTCTCTCTCCATCATGTTCACATTTAAAATCCCAATCCCTATTAAATCTACCATTTCACACTCTCCATTACTGCTCCCAAGCAGCTGATCACGGCTAAGAAAAACAGGCACACAACCCTGCTAGTTTTAAACTAATGACTACAATCCTCAAGGGGCTTTCCACGTTGCTCAGGAAATCTTCAACATTTCCCATGTCAACACATTCTCCCACTCTCTTAAATAAATATTTCACACTTATTCCTCTCTCTTGTAATCATCAACACCCCACAACCACACACATACACAGCAATACCCTCGCTTTGTATTCCATCAGGGGAATAGGTAGAACACGCTGGTCTCTCTCTGTCTGTCCCTTCTCTCTTGTTCCACCTTCACCCTTGTTAACAAAGGCAGAGTGATTTCTGCTCCTGTCAAGATCAACCCCTCCATGTGTACACTGGATCCTGTTGTGCTCTGGCTTAGCCAAGTGCTGTACTTCTACTTCTAACCCCTTTTATTCCTGTGTTTTCCTCTTCGCTGTATGCTATATTCCCATCAGCAGACAGACTTGCTGAAATATCTCCAATGTAAAAAATAAAATAAAAACGCAGCAACAAAAACACCTCCTTTGACCACACATTGCCCTTCAGCCCCTTTTTTCTGTTCCTCTTTGGAATACAATTTTTTGAAAATATTCTCCACACTGCATCAAAAGTGAACCTTCAAAGCTATAAATTAAATCATGCTACAACTTGGGCTGTAGATTCTCTGAAGTTTTCCCAATATACTGAGAATAAAATCCCAAGTCCCTACCACGGCTTATAGACCCCCTCCTTGACCTCATTTTTTATTTCTTTTCTCTCTAGGGACACTTTCTATCTGCTTACCCAGCTTTACTTTCCTCATTGCCATCAGCCGGATAATGCCAACCCCACCCCACCCCCACCACTAAATGTCCATATTCTAATCTCCAGAACCCATCATGGCAAAAGAGATTTTGCAGATGTGTTTAAATTAAGGATATTGAGATGTGAAGATTGTCCTAGATTATCTGAGTGGAACAGGAGCCCTTGCAAGAGGAAGGTAGGAAGATCAGAGTCCTAGAAGGAGCTATACCCACAGAAGCACAGGTCAGAGTAGGGCCATGGCAGGAAGGGAGCCAGGAGCCCATGAAGGCACATGGCCTCTGGAAGCTGGAAGAGGCAAGGAAATGGATTCTCAGAAAGAACACTGTGCCACTGACACCTTGACTTAACCCATAAGATTCTCTTTTAGACTTCTGACCTCCAGAACGGTAAGAAAATATACTTAAGGTATTTTAAATCACTAAGCTTATGGGTCATCTGTGACAGCAGCAATAGGAAGTTAATGCACTGGTATTACTTTGTTTCTTTACCTGTTTATTATCTGTTTTAACTAGTGCAATGTAGGCCCCATAAACTGAGGGGTTTCTTTCTCTTTTTCACTGTAACGTTCCTAGTGGTCAGTATAGTGGATATTTGTTGAATTAACAAATGTTTGTAGAAAAATGAATGAGAACCGCTTCCTCCTTGACTGAAATATATTTTTTTTATTCTTCTTTTTACTCTCTGCCACTAGTCTCTGGTACCAAAGACACAATACATAGCCCGAGGCCCTCCTTTTACCCCATACGTCTGCATTTCCATGTTCAGTCTAACAGTATTGAAAAGCAAGCCTTTAAAAACTGAACTCTCAGGCTAGATAATCTGCCTCAGTCCATCATTTTCAGAATACAAAACTAAGGAATTTGTTTTACCTTATGGAAAGTTGTCCATGTATCCTGTATTCTGCATGATAAATGAGGGGACAGATTAATAGGAAGGGTACCAACTAGAAATTAATTAAGCCTTAAATTCCCTTAAATCCATTCATTATCTTTCTCTCTCACTAGAATATAAGCTCATGATGGCCCAGAATGTCTTATTTACTGCTTTATCCTCAAAGCCTAGAAGCACATTGGTACTTATTAATAGTAGGCCCTCCATCAGAGTTTAGTGAGTGAATGAGATTTCTTTGGTTCCTCCTTCCTCTCAATCCCAAATCCAGACAGTCACCAAATCCAACAGATTGCTTTTCTTAGCATGTTTAAATCTATTCTCTATTCCCCACCTCTTACCTTTACTGCACTTCGCCTTAGTTCAGGGTTCCCATGAGGACACTGAGATGAAGGCAGTATTCTCTACATTCCCAAACCTTCTACCCTCTGCTGTCAGGGGGGGTTTCTCAGATCTGATTATTTTAGCCTCCCCTCCCCACAAGACGTCTTCTATGGTTTCCCTATTGCCCATAGGGTGGGATCCTCACTCCTGGGTATGGCCTCAGTGATCAGCCACATCCTGCCCCTGATCCTGCTGCTTGCCCATTCTTTCCTTCTATTGCCTTCCTCAATCTCAGTGAACCTGCAACATCCAAGGTCTAGCTGTTGCTTAGCATCTCTGTGCTGTTACATAGGCTTCCTCCTGTGTCTGCGTTCTAGTTGTCTGTTACTGTATGGTAAATCATTCCAAAACATTGCAGCTTAGAACAACAGTCACAATGTTTTGTGGTGATTTATTCTTCCTATCTTCATGGTGTTAGACATTTGATGCATCTACGTGGTTCTTGCTTGTATTCTCTCATGAGGTTGCAGTCGGCTGGTGGCTGGGGCTGGAGGCATCTCAAAGGTTTCCTCATTCATATGTCTGGCAATTGTTGCTGTCCATGGTCTGGGAGCTGGGGGCTCACAAGGGCCTCTCCATGTGACCTGGACTTCCTCATAACATGGAGTCTAGATTCTAAGAGCAAGCATTCCAGACAGACTAGGTAAAAGTGGCACGGCCTTTTCTAACCTAACCTTGGAAGTCACATGGCATATTTCTGTCACATTCTACTATTAAAAGTGAATCAGTAAGATCAGCCCATATTCAGGGGCAGGGGAAATCCTCTGACACTTGATGTGAACAGCATCGTGCACGTACACGAGGGGCAGGAATTGACGGTGACAGTCTTTGGAGACTAGCAACAGTGGTCAGGAGCGCATTCTTCTCTTCCATTCTTCTATCTTCATCTACTAGCAGACATGCCATTCACATTTCAAGACCAGGCTTGTCCCTGACTCCCACACCTTGAGGCAGAATTCAGCCTCCCTCTTTCAGGGGCCTTGTTCTTCCCCTGGTTTGCTTCTCTCTTGGCATTGATGGAGTTCAGGACACACTATCCCAAAATATGACACGTTGGCATTGGAGAAAACAGCAGAAGCAGGAAGGTCTCTCTGCCCTTCTCCCCTGAAGCAGGCAGTGAAAGAGTTCTCTGACTTTCCTCTGACGTGGTTTAAGACCCTCACTGGAGAAGTACTATCTGTAGACCCAGAGGAAGGAAATATGCTTATCCTCAGAGAGAGAGAAAGAGAGATGCCAAGAAGAATCTGAACAAACAGGCTTTGCTAAGTTTCCCCCAGTTTACTACCATGAGCTCACACCCACTGTGTTCAATCATACTTTTCCATGACTGTCCACTCTTCCTCAAACTTAGTACAAAAATACATAGATCTTCCCTTTTCTTTAGATCTTCATTTCTGAAGGCTCATGTGTCATGTAAAATTTGTATTAAATACATTTGTAGGCTTTTCTCTAGTTAACCTGTCTTTTGCTGTTGGTGTATCAGCCATAAATCTAGAGAGAGATGAGGGAAAAAAATACTGTTCTTTCCTACAGCATCTACAATATATAATTTAAATTCCTTGTTTACACAACTGTCTCTCCTGCTAAACTGTAAGCACATTGGGATCTGAGTCTGTGTTTTCTTATCTGTGCCCAGGAAAGGGTTGGGTACAAGGTAGGCCCGTAAAAACATGTCTTGAAGGAAAAAAAAAAAAATCAGTTTCTTTGTTTTTGAAGATTAAATTAGCCAGAAACATGCTTCACACAATTGATATTTGATAAAAGAAAGTCTAAATGGAAAGGCTGACAGGTGAGTTTTAGGGAGCTGTCATCTGAGCCATACAAACCATGTTCTGTCTGTGTATTGGTAGGATTTCACAGGATCCTGGGTACATTTAAGGCAAAAGACAAAAAATTACCTCAGTGTAAGAAGGTATTTTAAACTCATTTGAAGAGGTCGAGGGTCACAGCAGTAAATGAAACTTTCTACTGAAGAAAAGAGAAATTTTGAATGTCGCTGAGCCTTACAAGTCCTGGTAAGCCGGAAACACCTTTGCAGGTAGAAAAAGCTTTAGTGTTTTTTTTCTCAGTGGACTCCAGCTGTTTGTGGTTTGAGCCCACAGGGCGCCAGGGCACCCACAGAGAAAATGGTCAGGCTCTCAAGCTCCAGCTGACACCATGACTGGGAATTATCCCAAAAGTTTACCGACTGATCAAGCGCATAATAAATTAAGGAAACGTTTAGCCAGGAGTGATAAGAAAATCTAAAATACTTCTCTGTTCAGATTTAATTTTCCAAGCAATAAAGTTTCTAATATTAACAAAGGTGGTGGAGCTCTTAAATTATTTTTTTAATCTTTTTACATTTCTTTGAATATCTCCTTCCAATGACTAATCGGGAGATGGCACCAAAATAGCAGGTGAGCTGAATTGTTACCATCAGCATTACAAAGCCAACATTTTAAGGATTCAGTCCTTTTGGATTTAATTTCCTAATTAGCTTTTTTAAAGAGAAGTACAAAGGTTCAAAGCTGCTGCCTTTCTAGAATTCAGGTATTTAAAGCTCCACTGCAAACCTGGAAACTTAATTTCAAAATTAAACAAAGCAATCTGTACAGAGCATCTAAATAAATATCTAATAAAATCTGTTTATAGTTTAGCCAAACTGAAATTTAGGACAAATCTTACTATGATCTGCTCCTTTTAAAAATCTAACACTTTGTGGGCATAAATCGTGTCTTCATAAACCCTGTACTGAGGTTTATTTCATGCTGTTGGTAAGGTGTGAAACAGCAATTTTATAAATATGGCTGATATTCTTTAAGCTAGTATTCTAGATCAGACTAACAAGAGGTGCTGATTTTTCCCGAGTGGTTAGGGAAGCAGGAAAGAGTTATGAATGGTAAAGGGCAGGCTAGGGAACGTGATAACTCTTGTATTTCTCGAGAATCATGTCTATATAGCACAGTTTTTCTGTTTAATTTGACTCACCAAATTTTAAATACATTCACTATGCATCCTTTCCTCTGATTACTTTCATGAGTTTATATTTTGAAAGCTCCTCCAAATCCAGATTTTAGGGAAATGTACACCTGTATTCTCTTTTGTAATTGTATTTATTTATATTTTTACTGATGTCAAATTCATATAACATAAATTAACCATTTTAAAGTGGCATTTAGTATATTCACAATGTTGTGCAACCATCACCTTTACTTAGTTTCAAAACATTTAATCACCTCCAAGGGAGAACAAAAATTCATAAAGCATTCATTCCCTATTTCCTATTCCCCTCAAGCCCCAGCAACCAATAATCTGCTTTCTATCTTTTTGGATTTAGTTATTCTGGATATTTTATATAAATGGAGTCACATGATATGTGACTTTTTGGTATAATTTCTTTCACTTAGTATGTTTTTGAGGTTCATCCGCATTGTAGCTGACACAAGTACTCCAGTCTTTTAAGTGAATGATATTCCATTGTATGACATACCACATTTTGTTTACCCATTCATCCATTGACAGACGTTTCCACCTTTGTGGAAATGGGGTGGAAAAGGGGTATTTCCACCTTTTGGCTATTATGAACAGTGCTGCTGTAAACATGTGTGTATAAATATTGGTTTGAGGCCGGGCGCGGTGGCTCAAGCCTGTAATCCCAGCACTTTGGGAGGCCGAGACGGGCGGATCACAAGGTCAGGAGATCGAGACCATCCTGGCTAACATGGTGAAACCCCGTCTCTACTAAAAATACAAAAAATTAGCCGGGCGAGGTGGCGGGCGCCTGTAGTCCCAGCTACTCGGGAGGCTGAGGCAGGAGAATGGCGTAAACCCGGGAGGCGGAGCTTGCAGTGAGCTGAGATCCGGCCACTGCACTCCAGCCTGGGCGACAGAGCGAGACTCCGTCTCAAAAAAAAAAAAAATATTGGTTTGAATCCCTTCTTTTAATTATTTTGAGTATATACCTAGAAGTAGAGTCGTTGGGTCTTAGGATAATTCTTTATTTAACATTTTGAGAAGCATGTTTTTATTTTTGTGTTTAATTTTTAAAATCCATCTGTAAAGTTAGGTTCTGAATGGATTATTTCCAAATTACCCATTTTACCTAAGCTATTTATTGAATAATTCATTCCTTACTCTTTAAATTTGTGGAGCAGGCGCCAGAGATGAGGCAAGTAGGCAAGGTAAAAAAAACTTTATTAGCTGGCCAATGTGAAGGAGGAAAGGGCGAGGTTCACCGGTCTCCTGCCGTGGAGGCCAAGGAAGTCGCTCGGGAGTTCTCAGGTGAGGTTCCTAGGTCCGCATATGAGCGGGGCCAGGAAGTTCGCGCCAATGTCTTCGGGGAGCAGCCTTTTATGGATGGGGCTTGAGGTGGGCAGGACAAGGGGGTGGTGGGGGGGAGTGGTAAGGGCATCTTCATAGGCGTGGCTGGGTAAGTTTCGATTTCTTTGTTTTGACATCACAATGCAGAGGCGCAGCCAATCAGTGTTTTTCCCGGGTGGGGGAGTTTTTCCCAGGCGCGGGGAAGTCGCTGATGAAGAACCCGGAACTGCGCCATCTTGTTTACCTTCTTTACCTTCTTTCATCTTGTCCTTTCTCCCTCACCTGAACAATTTTCCAGCATCAGATACTTAAAAAATATTATTACTATGGCTCTGAAGATTTTCAAATATCTTGTAAAGAAAGACCTTTATTATTTATCTTTTTCAAAATTTTCTTGGTTTCTTTCCTTTTATTACTTTTCAGATTAAATTTAGTATCATTTCTGTAAAGTTAAACATTTCATTGCTATTTTAATTGAAATTGCATTTAAGTTTTATATGTTATTTTGGGAGGAATTGACATTGTATACTTTTTAGTTAGTATGACTCTGCATTTTGTTTTATATTCTTTAGGATATTTCTTATAATTTATTTCAGTTTGGTATTGCATATTCCTTGGTAAGGTGTCTGGCTATTTTATCATTTTACTGCCTTCATGAATAATACTTCCTCCCAACTTTAATTTGGAGACTGCTATAAACTGAATGTTTGAGTCCCCTCAAAATTTCTATGTTGAAGTCGAACCCCCAAGGCAATGGTATTAGGAGATGGGGCTGTTGGGAGATGACTGGGTCACCAGAAGGAAACCCTTTTAAAATTAGTGCCCTTATGCTAGAGGCCCCAGAGAGCTCTCTGGCCTTTCTGTCGTGTGAGGACACAGTGAGAAGATTGCTATCTGTGAACAAAGACACTGACCATCACCACAACTTGACTGTGCTGGCATGGTCTTCCAGACCTCAGACTTCCAGCCTCCAGAACTATGAGAAATAAATTCCTATGGTTAGTCACCCAGCCTATGGCTGTTTATTATTGAACCTAAAAAGACTAAGACAGGAATATTTATATTTTTAATCTCATTAATTCTAGAATATTTTCAGTTTATTATCTGATATTTTCTACATAAACAATAACATTATTTGTAAGTAGTGATTATTTTCTTTCTCTTTCATATATATATATATGTATTTTTTTTTGAGACAGGGCCTCGCTGTGTCACCCAGGCTGCAGTGCATTGGCGCCATCTCGGCTCCCTGCAAGCTCCGCCTCCTGGGTTCACGCCATTCTCCTGCCTTAGCCTCCCGAGTAGCTGGGACTACAGGTGCCTGCTACAGCACCCGGCTAATTTTTTGTATTTTTAGTAGAGATGGGGTTTCACCATGTTAGCCAGGATGGTCTTGATCTCCTGACCTTGTGATCCACCCGCCTCGGCCTCCCAAAGTGCTGGGATTACAGGCGTGAGCCACCGCTCCTGGCCTCTAATGGTTATATTTTTATATATTTTTGTTTAGTTAGAACTTTCACAACAATAAACTTTATTTTGTTTATTATACTCCCAGTGCCTATGAAAATGTGTGTGAACTTTATATATATATATATATATTTGTCTCACATAATAGTTGTACATATTTATGATAGTGATGTTTCAATACATACAATGTATAATATATAATATATAATGATCAGATCAAGGTAATTAGCATATCATCATCTCATCATTTATTTGTGTTGGGTACATTCGTTATCATCCTTGCAGCTATTTGAAACTACATATCATATTTATTGTTAACTACAGTCATCTTGCAGTGCTATAGAAGGCTAGAACTTCATCCTATCTAGTTGCAAATTTGTCTTTTTTAACAAACATCTCCCAATCCTCCACTTCCCCCTACTCTGCCAGCCTCTAGCATTCCCCCCTCCTCTGTCCAGCCTCTATTCTACTTTTTACTTCTATGAGGCTCAACTTTTTTTCAGCTTCCAAATATAAGTGAAAACATGCAGTGTTTAACTTTCTGTTCCTAGCTAGTATCACTTAACATAATGTCTTCCAGTTCCATCTAGGTTGTACAAATGACATGATTTCTTTCATTTTTATTGCAGAATAGTATCCCGTTGTGTACATATACCACATTTCCCTTTTCCATTCGTCTGTTGTTGAACACTGGGGTTGATTTCATATCTTGGCTATGTGAATTGTGCTGGCAAAAACATAGAGGTGCTGATGTCTCTTCAGTTTACTCACTAATTTCCTGTCTTTGGAATAAATGCTTAGTAGCGAGATTGCTGGATAATACGGTAGTTCTGTTTGTAGTTTTTGTTGAGAAAGCTTCATACTGTTTCCCACAGTGGTTGTACTCCTTTACATTCCCAGATACAGTGCGTGAGTGTTCTCTTTTCTCCACATCTTCACCAGCACTTGTGATTTTTTTTGACTTTTTGATAGTAGCCATCCTAACTTGAGTCAGATAACACCTCATTGTGGTTTTGATTTGCATTTTCCTGATAATTAGTAATGTTGAGTATATTTTCATGTATTTATTGGCCATTTGTATGGCTTGTTTCAAGAAATGTGTGTTCAGACCATCTGCCCAATTTTCAATCAGACTTTTTTTTTTTTTTTTTGCTGTTGAAATGTTTGATTTCCTTGTATATTCTGGATATTAATCTCCTGTTGGATAGTTTGCAAATCTTTTCTCCCATTGCAGATTGTCCATTCACTCTGTTAATTGTTTATCCTTTACTTTGTAGAAGCTTTTAAGTTTGATATAATACCATTTGATTATTTTTGCTTTTGTTGCCTGTGCTTTTGAGGTCATATTCAGGAAGTCTTTTTCCAGAATAATGTCCTGAAACTTTTCCCCTATGTTTTCATCTAGTAGTTTTTTTGTTTTGGGTCTTACATTTAGGTTTTTAATCCATTTGAGTTTATTTTTGTTTAGGGTGAGAGGCAGGAATGTAGTTTTATTCTTCTGCATATGAATATCTTGTTTCTCCAGCACCATTATTGAAGAGACCATCCTTTCCCCAGTGTGTTATTGGCATCTTTGTGAAAAATCAGTTGACTGTATCTATGAGGGCTAATTTCTGAGTTCTCTATTCCATTCCACTGATTTGTGTGTCTGTTTTTGTGCCAGTACCATGCTGTTGTATTACCTCACTTAATATTATCTTTTGAAGGCCGGTAGTGTAATATCTCCAGCTTTGATTTTTTTGCTCATGATTACTTTGACTATTTGAGTTTTTATATGGTTCCATACAAATTTTAGGCTTATTTAGGGTTATTTTTTCTATTTATGTGAAGAATGTCATTGATATTTTAATAGGAAGTGCATTGAATATGTTGACTACTTTGGGTAGTGATATGGTTTGGCTGTGTCCTCACCCAAATCTCAATTAAACCTCCTTTTCTTTCCAGTCTCGGGTACGTCTGTATGAGCAGCGTTAAAACAGACTAATACAGGTAGTATGGTGTTTTTTTTTTTTTGAGACAGAGTTTCACTCTTGTTGCCCAGGCTGTAGTGCAATGGCGCCATCTCGGCTCACCACAACCTCTGCCTCCTGGGTTCAAGTGATTCTCCTGCCTCAGTCTCCCCAGTAGCTGGGATTACAGGCATGCGCCACCACACCTGGCTAATTTTGTGTTTTTAGTAGAGATGAGGTTTCTCCATGTTGGTCAGACTGGTCTCGAACTCCTGACCTCGGGTGATCCACCCACCTCAGCCTCCCAAAGCGCTGGGATTACAGGTGTGAGCCACCATGTCTGGCAAGTTATTTTGACAATATTAATTCTTCAGATCCATGAGCATCGGATGTATTTTCATTTGTTTGTATCCTCTCAATTTATTTAATTCCATGTTATCCATGTTTTGTAGTTTTCCTTATAGAGGTCTTTCATCTCCTCGGTTAAATTTGTTCCTAGGTTTTTTGGATCTTTTTTTTTGTTTTTTTGTTGTTGTTGTTTCTTTGAGGTGGAGTCTTACTCTGTTGCCCAGGCTGGAGTCCAATGGTGCAATCTCGGCTCACTGCAACCTCCGCCTCCCGGGTTCATGCCATTCTCCTGCCTCAGCCTCCCAAGTAGCTGGGATTACAGGCGCCCGCCACCACGCCCAGCTAATTTTTTGTGTTTTTAGTAGAGATGGGGTTTCACCATGTTAGCCAGGATGGTCTCGATCTCCTGACCTCATGATTCACCTGCCTCGGCCTCCCAAAGTGCTGGGATTATGGGCATGAGCCACTGTCCCCGGCCACTAGGTATTTTATTTTATAGTGATCATAAAAAATAGGATTGCCCTCCTGGTTTATTTTCAGCTAGTTCATTATGTGTAGAAATGCTACTGATTTTTGTATGTTGATTTTGTATCCTGCAACTTTACTGAGTTAATTTAGCAGTTCTGAGAGTTTTGGGAGAGTCTTTAGGTTTATCTATATATGATCATGTTGCCAGCAAACAGAGATGATTTGATTTCCTCTTTTCCAATATGGATGCTCTTTATTTCTTTCTCTTGTCTAATTGGTCTGGTTAGGACTTTTAGTACTATGTTGAGTAAGAGTGGTCATAGTGGGCATCTTTGTCTTGCTTGTTCCAATTCTTAGAGAAAAAGCTTTTAGCCTTCCCCTATTTGCTCTGACATTAGTTGTACCTTTATTGTATTGCTGTACTTTCCTTCTATACCTAACTTAATAAGAGATTTTATGATGAAGGAAGGTTACATTTTATGAAATGCTTTCAGTATCAATTGAGATGGTTATATGGCTTTTGTCCTTGATTCTATTCATGTGATGTGTCACATTTATTGATTTGGGTATGTTGAATCATTTTTGCATCCCTGGAATAAATTCCATTTGATTATGGTGAATAATATTTTTGATGTATTTTTTGCTGGTATTTTGCTGAGAATTTTTGTGTCTATATTGGTCTGGGATATTGTTCGACAGTTTTTTGTTGTGTCTTTGTCTAGTGTTGGTACCACGGTGATACTGACCTCATAGAATAAGTTAGGAAGAATTTAATCCTCTTCAATTTTCTGAAATACTTTGAGAATAATTGATATTAATTCTTTAAAAGTTTGGTAGAATTAAACAGTAAAGTCATCTGGTCCTGGACTTTTTTTTTTTTTTTTTTTTTTTTTTGTGATAGACTTTTATTACTGATTCAGTCTTGTTACTTGTTATTGGTCTGTTCAGGCTTTCTGTTTCTTCTTGAATCCATCTTGGTAGTTTATATATTTCTGGGGATGTTTCCATTTCCTCTAGGCTTTTTATTTATTGGCATATGGTTGTTCACAATAATTTCTAATGATCCTTTGTATTTATGTAGTATCCATTGTGATGTCTCCTTTTTGACTTCTGATTTTATTTATTGGGGTCTTCTTTCTTTTTTTTACAGTGCACTGAGTGGTTTGCCAATTTTGTTTGTCTTTTGAAAAGCTAACTTTTTATTTACTTGATCTTTTTTATTTTGGGGGAGTCTCAAATTCATTTATTTTTGCTTTAATCTTCATTATTCCTTTGCTTTTCCTAATTTGGGGTTTGGTTTGTTTCTGCTTTTTCAGTTCCTTGAGATCGATCATTAGTTTGTTTATTTGAAATCTTTTACTTTTTTAGTATAGGAATTTATTTCTGTAAACTTGCTTCTTAAAACTGCTTTTTCGGCCGGGCACGGTGGCTCACGCCTGTAATCCCAGCCCATCGGGAGGCTGAGGCGTGTGGATCACAAAGCCAAGAGATTGAGACCATCCTGGCTAACATGGTGAAATCCCGTCTCTACTAAAAATACACAAATTAGCTGGGCATGGTGGCACGTGCCTGTAATCCCAGCTACACGGGAGGTTGAGGTAGGAGAATGGCTTGAACCCAGGAGGCAGAGTTTGCAGTGAGGGGAGATGGCGCCACTGCACTCCAGACTGGGCGGCAAGAGCGAAACTGTGTTTCAAAAACAAACAAAAAATGCTTCTTCTCTTTTCCAAAGCATTTGGTATGTTGTGTTTCAATTTTTATTTGTTTCAAGGAATTTTGCAATTTTCTCCTTCATTTCTTCCTTTACCCACTGGTTATTCAGGAGCATGTCATTTAATTTTTTTATTGGTATAATTTCCAAAGTTTCTCTATTATTTATTTCTAGTTTTATTTCATTGTGGTCAGGTAAAATGCCTGATATGATTTTGACTTTAAAATTTGTTGGGACTTGTTTTGTGTACTAACCTATGGACAATCCTGGAGAATGTTCCAGGTGCTTATAAAACGTTCTGCAACTGTTGGATGAAATATTTTATAAATGTCTGTTAGGTCCATTTGTTCTATGGTGCAGTTTAAAACTTATGTTTCTTTGTTCATTTTCTGTCCACATGATCTCCGTCTAATGCTGACAGCAGGGTGTTGAAGTCCTCAACTATTATTACATTGGGGGCCTCTCTCTCCCTTCAGATCTAACATTTGCTTTATATATCTGTGTGTTCCAGTGTTAGATGCATGAATTTACAGTTGTTATATCTTCTTGATGAATTGATCTCTTTACTATTACATAATGTCCTTCTTTGTCTCTTTTAACAGCTTTGACCTGAAATCTGTTTTATCTAAGTATAGCTACTCCTGCTTGCTTTCGGTTCCTGTTTTTGTGGAATTTTTTTTTCCATCCTTTCACTTTCAGTGTATGTCTGTCTTTACAGGTGAGGTGAGTTTCCTTAGGCAGTATATAGTTAGGTTTTTTATTTTATTTTATTTTATTTTTATTCAGCCAGTCTTTATCTTTTAATTGGAGAATTTAGTCCATGTATATCCAAGGTAATTATTGATAGGTGGGAGCTTACTCATTTTGATTTAGTTCTATTTTATTTTATTGATTGTATTCTGGTTGTTTTGCATACCCTTTGTTCCTTATCTACTTTCTTAATGTTTGTTTTGGCTGTTGGGTATTTTTCTGTAGTTAAAATGTTTGATTCCTTTCTCTTTCTGCTTTAGGTATCAGCTCTGCCATTGATTTTTATAACTTTGTGTTGTTTTCATGATGGTGGTTATTGTCTTTTCACCTCCAGATGTAAGATATCCCTTGAGCATTTTTGTAACACTAGTCTAATGCTTAGTTTATGCTTCTCTGAAAGACTTTGTTTCTCTTCGTCTCTGAAGAATACCTTTTCTGAGTATGATATTCCTGGCTGGCAGTATTTTTCTTTCAGTGCCTTGAATGTGTCATTCTATTCTCTCCTGGTCTGTAAGGTTTCTTCTGAAAAATCTGGTGTTGGTCTGGTGGAGAGTCCCATATATGTGACTTGATGCCTTTCTTTTGTTGTTTTTAGAATTCTTTGTCTTTGACTTTTGACAATTTGACTAAAGTCTGTCTTGGAGAGGACCTTTATGAGTTAAATCTATGTGGGGACATTTGAGCTTCCTGAATCTAGATGTCCATCTCTCTCCCAAGACTTGGGAAGTTTTCAGCTATTTTTAAATTAAATATATTTTATACATGTTTTTCTTTTCTTCTTCTTCTGGGACACCCATAATGCAAATATTTGTTCACTTAATGGTGTCCCATAAATCCTGTAGGCTTTATTTTTTAAATTTTTAAAATAATTCTTCTTCTTCCTCTTCTTCTTCTTTGTCTGCCTGTTATTTCAAAGGATGCCTTTGAGTTCAGAAAGTCTTTGTTCTGCTTGTTCTAGTCTGTTGTTGAAGCTCTTGATTGTGTTTTTTATTTCCTTCAAGAATTCTCAGTTCTAAAATGTCTGATTCATTCTTTTTTAATGATATCTATCTCTGTTGAATGTCTCACTCAATAAGTTATTTTTTCTGATGTCATTAAATATCTGTCTGTATTCGCTGATTCCCTGAGTCTCCTTAAGATCATTATTTTAAATTCTTTTCCTGACATTTTATATATTTCCTTATGATTGAGGTCTATTACAAAGAATTATTGTGTTCCTTTGGAGAGGGGTCATGTTTTCTTGATTTTTTATGATGTTTGATGTGTTAATATGTTGATTTCTATGCATCTGATAGAAGAGTCACCTCTTCCAATTTTCTGGGGTAGGACCAGGTGTGGTGGCTCATGCCTGTAATCCCAGCACTTTGGGAGGCCGAGACAGATGGATCACTTGAGGTCAGGAGTTCAAGACTAGCCTGGGCAATATGATGAAACCCCATCTCTACTAAAAATACAAAATTAGCCAGGTATGGTGGTACACACCTGTAATCCCAGTTACTTGAGAGGCTGAGGCAGAAGAATCACCTAAACCTGGGAGGTGGAGGCTGCAGTGAGCTGAGATTTTTTCATTGCACTCCAGCCTGGGTGACAGAGTGACATTCTCTCAAAAAATAAATAAATAAATAAAAATAAATAATTTTATGGGATAGGTTTTCTAGGGAAACACTTATTTTTATGGGTGGGTTTTGGCATGTCAGTTGGGCAGGGTAGTTTCATTATAGGTAGATGCAGTAGTATAGTCTTTGTGCAATTTCTTCAGCTATAATCCATGCTAGTAATATTTGTGAGTGTCTCAGTGGCATAGGCGGTGTATTGTGGCAGTGGAGGCATAGCTTTGCTGGGGGTTGGTTTCCTAAAGTGTTTCTCCAGTCAAAGGCATTTGTGCACACGTGATGGGTCAGCCAACTTGAAGTCTGGCTTGCTTAGGTTGGGGTCACAGGGCTATTACTCTGGCCAGAGGCTCAGGCATGCAACTCCTCAGCCAGCTTGGAGGCATGACTTGCCTCCAAGTCATGGGGTGGGACTGCCTGGCTGTTTCTCTGGCCTTGGGTACTGCTGTTCATCTGCTCACCCAACCTAAAGGTGTGTCTGTTGGGGGTGGGCCCATTATGTCTTTTTCTCGGAACTTAGGTGCCAGTGTGCAGCTGCTTGGCTGGCCTGGGGGGTGTCTTCACTGGGGATGGCTCCTGAGTTTTTTCTCAGACCCAGAGTATGCGTGTGTGTCTCCTTCAGGGCTAGGGGTGTTTCCACTAGGAGTGGGTGTGCTGGGCTGTTTCTCAGATCCACAAGCCTGCATGGGCAGCCTAAGGGTGTGTTTGCCAAAGGTGGCCCACAAGACTGTTTCTCAGACCCCGAGTGTAGGCACAGGGCTGTTGGGTAAGCTAGGGACATGTTCATGGCAGTGGAAGACGTGGGGCTATTTCTCAGGCATGGAAGGCAGGCATAAGCCATTGGTCAGGTCAGAGGTATGTCTGCAAGAGGAGAGTGCCCCAGGTCTGTTTCTCAGACCTAGGTGTCGAAGCATATCCACTATGCTGGCCTGGGAGGGTGTCAACTGCTTGGTGGTTGTGGACCTCTCTCTTAAGGGAGGGTGTGCAGCAGTTTGGCCAGCCCGAGGGTGGATTTGTTCCGGGTAGGACTGCCAGACTGTTTCTGAGACTGGAAGTGCAGGCAGTGGGAGTTGGTATCCTGGTTGTGCAGGACCAAAGACACAGCTGATCCTGGGCCCAGGCTTCACACAGCTGGGGTTGTGGAGTTCAGTCACTCATGTGAGCTTGGTATAATGAAGATGGAACCCCAGTGCTGGAGATGTACAGTGGCTACTGGCCCCTGGAGCAGGGTGCACTCCAGAAGTGGCTCTGATCTCTAGATGGGGCCATGCTGTGGCAGCTTGGCTTACAGGGGTTTGGTAGGGGATAGAGAGTACACACCTTGTACTCCTAATGTGGAACAATACAGCTGCTCGAATTCTTGGAAATTCTCCAAACTGGGCTCAGAGCTTGTGAGGATTGTTGGATTCTCCTGTGGTAAAGATTACAGGGTTTGTGGTGGCAATGGGGACTGATAGGGTACTTCTGCTTACTTTCCCCACAAACGGATGTCCCTTCTGACTCCAGGTCAACCCAGGCATGAGAGCTAGGGCTACAGGGGCCAGGTTCTTGCAATGGGCTTGCAATTAGCACAGATTCCTCTCTATTTCCCTGCTGAACTCCAGTGCTCTCCCTTCAATACTCTAGCCAAATCTCAGCTGCTTATGTGTTATCTTGATCCTTTCTTGTAGCGGGGATGAGTGCCAGGTGCCTCTGGTCAACTGTCTTGCCAATGTCATCTTAATATATATTTTTAAAGAAGAAATGGACTTTGCATAATTATTGTAGTAGGCATCCTTTTTATTTAGAGCTCAGTAGAAATGCTTATGGTATTTTACCACTAAATGTTGATATAGTTTGTACATTTATTCCCACTCAGATCTCACGTTGAATTGTAATCCCCAGGATTGGAGATGGGGCCTGGTGGGACGTTTGAATCACGGGGGCAGATCCCTCATGAGTGGCTTGGGACCATCTCCTTGGTGATGAGTGAGCTTTTGCTCTGAGTTCACATGAGATCTGGTTGTTTAAAATGTGTGGCCCCTTCCCCCCATTGCTCCCTTTTTTGCCATGTGACAGGCCTGCTCCCCTGTCACCCTCTGCCATGATAGTAAACTTCCTAAGGCCTCCCTAGAAGCCAAGCTGATGCCAGCACCATGCTTCCTGTAAAGCCTGCAGAACTGTGAGTCAATTAAACCTCTTTTCTTTACAAATTACCTTTATAAATTACAGTCTCAGGTGTTTCTTTAAAGCAATGCAAGAACAGCCTAATACAAATATGATATGACCTTTTGGGTTGAGATAGACATTCATCATTATAGAAAAACAGTCTTCTATTCCTAATTGTTAGAGACCTTAAAATTAAGAATGGAAATAAATTTTTATCAAATTCCTTTTCAGCATATACTGAGACTATCCTATAATATTTCCTACTTAATTGACTTTTTATGTTTTTATGTACCTTAACCTTTTTATGTACCTTAGCAAATTTTCTGTAACAAATTATGCTTGATGATAGTGGATTATTATTTTAACATACTGTTGAATTAAATGCACTGGTACCTGATTTGGAATTTTTGCAACAAGTTTCCAAAGTAGCTTGGAGGGTATGAAGTTCAACCACATGCCACTAAGTTCACTTCCTGCCTCACTTCCTCATGGAGTGTATCCCATGTGTTCCTGAAAGGAATGGAACTGATACCAGAATGGACAGTATTAGCACAGCCTCTAAGATAATTAGCTGATCTTGCACCCAGGCTCTGTGTAGCCAGGGTTGTGGCACCCATGTGGGCTTGGAGGAATGAAGATGGACCCCCAAGGCTGGAGAGGTACAGTGGCTACTTGGAAATCAATCCTCTTTTCCTTCAAATCTTCTGGAGCCACTGACTGACCTTAGCTAGTGATGTCTGATTCCTATTGTTAAGCCAAAGACCTTCCACCAATCCCTAATTACCTGAAGATTTGTACTCTCTTTTCCATTGTTGTTTCCTTGAACGAGACTAGAGTTATCATAAAATTTGCATTTTCCCATCTTTTGGGATGGTTTTATTGTTGTCGTTTATTTGAGACAGGTCTAGCACTGTTATTTGCACGCACTTTGTTGGACATCAGAAGTTAAAGCCCAATTCATCTCAGAGTAACTAGTAAAAAGGATTAAACAATACACAGGCAGAGCACAACAACACAGAATAACCTGAGTGCTACCTGACTGGTCACCATCAGGAACAACTGTTAACATAGCACCAAGAATGCACAGTGCAGTCTACCATGCATATTTTTGTCTCTCAGAGTACATAATGGTGTACTCTGGGCATGGGGAAAATCATCAAGTAACTTTTTTTGGTGGGGAGGAAATGCTTCAGACACAAACTTTTGGGACTAATCAGTGCTACTTATGACAGCATTAAACAGAATATGCCTGCTTTAGAAAACCCCCAAAGACAAACAGAAATGATTATCTTTAATGTGCCAATTTGAATTATAGAGAATATTATTGCTTCTTTGCAGAATGTAAAGTTGACTCTAATCTAGGTCCATTTCTAGGTGAACACGGTGGATTTGGAAGAGGCCAAAATCATGTTTGGGTTGTTAAACTGTATTTCTTCACCCATACTGTAGGTGGAGTTATGGAAACATTCCTGATATTCTCAGACTGTTAAGAGGCACCTAGGTAAGTTGACTTGACCTAAAGTCAATGCCAGATCCACTAGATATGGTATTCACAGTACCTGGTACATTCTAAATGTTTAATAAATATTTGTGGAATAAGTCTATGAATGGCTATTTTTGTACCTAAAGATGCAGCTGTAATGTTTTAATAAATATGAAGAAAGTGGTCAATATTTTCCACCCTTTGTGTAACATTATAATCTTTGACATAAGAACACTATAATCTTGAAATACACAACCTAAAAAAAAAAAAAAAAAACAGAGCACCAGCTTGCATGAAACTACTTAAAATATCTTAGCCAGAGACATTGGGTAGCTCAGAAAGTTATGCATGTAAGATTTATCTGAGCATCTTCTTTTTCCCTCATATATGTTCAAATTAACGGAGATGGGGATGGGGTGGGGTAGAAACTCAAAATGGACTTTACCTAAGAGCAATAAAAATGAGCACGGGCGGGGCGCTGTTGGTCACGCCTGTAATCCCAGCACTTTGGGAGGTCGAGGCAGGCGGATCATGAGGTCAGGAGATCGAGACCATCCTGGCTAACAGGGTGAAACCCCGTCTCTACTAAAAATACAAAAAATTAGCCGGGCGTGGTCGGATGTGCCTGTAGTTGCAGATACTCGGGAGGCTGAGGCAGGAGAATGGCGTGAACCCGGGAGGCGGAGCTTGCAGGGAGCCCAGATGGCACCACCGCACTCCAGCCTGGGCGACAGAGCCAGACTCTGTCTCAAAAGAAAGAAAGAAAAAAAAATACAAAAAATTAGCCAGGAGTGGCGGGAGCCTGTAGTCCCAGCTACTTGGGAGGCTGAGGCAGGAAAATTGCTTGAACTTGGGAGGCAGAGGTTGCAGTGAGCCGAGATTGCGCCACTGTACTCCAACCTGGGCGGCAGAGAGGCTCCATCTCAAAAAAAATGATGAGCACGTTGGATATGTTATCATCAGGAAAGGCTAAGGGAATCAGGACTTCAGATAGGTGAAGAGGAGAATAAGGAGAACATTTGTCTTCAAGGATATGAGATGTTATAATGAAGAAGGTGCTGATCAGATGTTCTTTGCTGTCACAGAGGACACAACTAATACAAGAGAGATACTTTACAGAGAAGTAATAGAACTTCATCGTGAGGCCTATTTAATACTTGTCTCTATTACCAAAGTAGGTGGGCTTTGGGCAGATGAGAGGGTCTCAAGTGTTGCCAATGAACCAGCATCATTAATATCACCTGGAAACTTGTTAGAAATGCAAATCCTTGAACCTTGCCCCAGACCTGCTGAATAAGATACTCTGGGATTGGAGCTCAGCACTAGGTCTTTTAACAAGCCCTCAGGTGATTCTGGTAGATGTGAAGTTTGAGAATCATTGGGATAGGTAAACTCTTGTGGACACTGTGCTTTCAGATGTCCTTGGAAAGCAGGGTTCCAGAAGAAATGAAGACTTTAAGCTTCTTCCAGCTTACTGTTGTCTATCTTTTGTGAAGAAGCCACCCTTATCAATGTAGTTCATATCCATCTGTATTCTAAACTATAAGGGATAAAAGCTGTCTGTCTTGGAAGATAAAGTTAGCGGCTATAGTGAGGTATAGTTTGTAATCAATGGTAGTAAAACCTGCCCCGAATGAAAACGAAATTCCTTTTGCTCCAAGAGTTATTGAAGATATTCCACAAAGAGTGCTACCTTAGAAAAAATGTGAACCACCAGTCTGATGTCAAGACTTTCAGGATCTAGCAAGTGATGTGAGCACATAGAGGGATGATTATGATTAGAGATAGTCTTATCAAGTAGAGTCAGTGAAGAGATAAGTATAAGAATACTGAAAACTGGGGAGGGTGCTGTACAATAGGCCCTCATATACTCTGTGATATGGTTAGGCTTTGTGTCTCCACCCAAGTCTCATCTTGAACTGTAATCCCCAGGTGTTTAGGAAGTAACCTCATGGGAAGCAGCTGAGTTATGGGGGCGGTTCCCCCGTGTTGTTCTCGTGATAGTGAATTCTCAGGAGATCTGATGGTTTTATAAGTGTTTGGCAAGTTCCTCCATGTACTCTTCTCTCTCCTGCCACCACGTGAAGAAGGCGCCTTGCTTTCCCTTCCGCTTCACCTTCGGCTATGATTGTAAGTTTCCTGAGACCTCCCCAGCCATGTGGAACAGTGAGTCAATTAAACCTCTCTCCTTTATAAATTACCCGGTCTCGGGTAGTATCTTTATAGCAGTGTGAAATTGGACTAATACACTCTGCTAGGTGGATTTAAAAGGCCACAACCACAGTCTATCTTGAGAAAAATTTGGCAACATCATTAAGAATCTTAAAAATGTTCTAACTCATTAATTTGCTAGTTTAACTTTTAGGAATTCAGTCCAAGGAAACAATCGGAGGTGTAGTCTAAAATGTTCATTGCAGTTTCATTTGTAATAGTGAACATTCTTAAAGCAAAAGAAGAAACCCAGAAGCCACAAAGAAAAAGATAGGCATGCTTGACTATATACAAATCAAACATTTAAACAATTGCTGATAGCAAATGCCAAATCAAGACACAAATGATTTATTAGGAAAAATAAGTGCAACACATATATGATAGACTAAACTTACAATATGCAATAACCGCCTACAAAGCAGAATAAAAAGATCTTGTTAAATAGACGAAAGATATAAATAGACGTTTTACACAAAAGGAAATCCAAGTGGAAAATAAACATATAAAAGGATTAAACTTTACTAGTGGTCATGAAAAGACTCATTGAACTAGCAATGAGAGAGAGGATTTCTCCCATTAGAATGACAAAAAATGAAAGAGTGATCACACCTCCCACTGGTAAAAATCTGAGGAAAAGAGCATTCTTCCACTTGGCAAACAGATGTGTGAATTCTGAAAGGTTTTGTGGCACATGATTTGGCAAAATTCATTAGAATAAAAAATATACACAATGTTCAACATAGCAATCCTACTCCTAGAAATAGTCAAGGGGATAAAAGTGCCTGGCATATTGAGAATATATGTAAGAAGATAAGTACTCATACCTGGTTTGTAGGGACCAAAAAAAAAAAAAAACTAGAAAAAAATATGAATCCCCATTATGCAGAGAATGAATAAACTCCAGCTATCTGTATTATGGAACATTATGCTGACATTAAAAAATGAATGAAACGTGAACCATTGGCTTGGAGAAATTTACAATGTTTATTACTAAGTGATAAAAGCAAGATAAAGTGAAGAATATATACAAGTTTTCATTCAAAACAATGACAAGTCCCCCGTGTGTGTACAGATGTTTATGATTCTACTAGAATGCGTGACTGTGGAAGTAAGCCACGATTTAAAAGTTGTTAAATATGTTAAAAAAATTTTTTAATTGTGTTAAAATTTAAAAATGTGTTAAAGAACCATGATATGGTAAAAGTAACACGGATAAGATGGTCCCATTTATGTAAAATTATACAAATTTACATGTATTTGTATTAATAAGACATAAAAGTTAGTTTGCTAACAGTGGCACTCTTTGGATTGTAGGAGTTAAGGTGATTTTTACTTATTTTTTTACATGTCACTTGAGTTCTTTTTATAATAGGCAAGTAGAATAAAGCAAAGCTTTTTTTAATTATAAAAAGAAAAATATAGGCCGAGTGCAGTGGCTCATGCTTGTAATCCTGACACTTAGGAAGGCTGAGGCGGGAGGATTGCTTGAGCTCAGGAATTTGAGACCAGCCTGGCAACATGGTGAGACCTCATGTCTACTAAAGAAAAAACAACAACAAAAACCAGCCAGGTGTGGTGCAGTGTGCCTGTAGTCCCAGTTACTCAGGAGACTGAGGTGGGAGATCACTTGGGTCCGAGAGATCGAGGTTGCAGTGAGGCCAAGATTGTGCCACTGTACTCCAGCCTGGGCAACAAGTGAGACCCCATCTGAAAAAAAGAAAAATATAGCAGAAACGTAAAAATGAACAGAATCACTAGTTGACATCATTTTGGAACTAGGAAGCAGAGGAAAGGGTGTGTTGAAAAATATAAATGACCAGTTTTTGCCTTTCCAGAGATCTAACAGTCTCTAGAAAAGTGTTAGATCAGGCTGAGTAGAAAGGAGGTTGTTAAGGAGAAATGGTGGAGACAGTAGTTTCAACAGTTTAGAGTTGGTTGGTGGGAAATGGACTCAGAATGGTGTGTATTCTGTGAAGAACAAATCCATGTGTCTAAGGACTGCTGAGGCTACTGTACCAGCCCTGCTGGTGATTGGGGAAGTTACGAGTTGAGTGTTCATAGGACACTTTCATGTTACTCTCTGGCACTGATGCTATCTGTCCCCTCTAACTAACTATCATGATTTCTGCTATGAAATGTTGGTGTCCTGCAAAATTCATGTTGAAACTTAATCCCCAATGTGATAGTATGAAGGGTGGGGGGGGGGGAGTAGGCCATCAGGAGGATGTTAAGTCCTGAAGAATTAGATATATGGTATTAATGCCCTTATAAAAGAGGTTGGAGTTGCCTTTCACTTCACCATTTATTTATTAAAATAAAACCCACTCTTAAGAGAAAAGACCATTGGTGAAGTGAAAGGCAGCAACAAAGCACCATCTTTGAAGTGGACCCTGAATCTGCTGGTGGCTATATCTTGGACTTCCCAGCCTCTACAACTGTAAGAAATAAATGTTGCTATTTATAAATTAACCAGACTAAGGTATTTTGTAGCAGCCGAAATGCACTAGACAATTCTAATTCTCTACTCCTGGCTAATGCCTCCCTAAATATTTTCCATTCTTCCCTAGTTATACTTTTAGACAACTGAGGCAGGACTGCAGGAAAAGGAAAAGTAGGAAAGGTGATTCCTGACTCTTGACTCCCACAACCAGTCTTGGGTCGCTGGAAACAGAAAACTGTTTCCTCTCTATTAAAAACCCTGTCATGGGCTTCCCATATAGCACTTACCATGGTTGCTACTTTCTTAGCTGTTGTTGTTACAATATCTGTAATTACTTTCAAAGTTCTTTAGCATTATCTAGAAAGCACAGTCAAGAAGTGGTCAGTTAGTCTACCAATTAAGAAAGTGTAGCCCAGGGTGTCAAATAACATTCTATCAGCAAGGACCACACTCCAGAGGCAGCTATCACAGGTCTTCCTGTTATCCGCATCTCCATCAACAACAGATGCTTTCTAATTAGCACACTACGTGTCAGAAATAGGCTTTTATTAGTGTAAAACAGCCTGTTGCTTAATGTGAGTAATATTAGAAATGACCTGTCAATTGTGAAATAAAGATATTAAATATACATTGATTGTTTTTAAAATAACATGAGTAGGATATAAGAATTCAATAGGATCTGTAACTATATGCATCCTAAGGGACTGCACTTAAAGGGCCTGGTTTCTAGAACTCTAGATTCTTTCAGATAAAGGTGGCAGAATTCTGCCTCTGGAATCTTGCATTGTTCTAGAATGAGCCTTTCATACAAAATTGGTGGTCAGATCATCTGAAAAGAAAGACAACAGAAGCCTTCTCCAGTCTACAGAAGTCATATAAATAGTTTATTTAATATTGTCTTTGCTAATAAAATTTTAATTGATAAACATCTAATTAGCAACTCAGATTGCTTTTAGTCTAACCTATTGTAAGGAACCAGCTGATCCTCTCCACTTCAAACTTCTTTGGCAGACACGATAAAAGACCTTAGGAGTTGTGCATACAGTCAATAGGTCAGTCTGAAATAGTTTGCATTATTGTTGATTGTCTTCCTCCTTTCTTAGACTATAAACTCATCATGTTTAATACATGGGAGGCTAGCACGTGGACGGCTATGGAAGAGATATGAAAATAATTAGGTGCATGTTGTGAATATGTTGGCTGAGCTCTCCAGAGCTCTTTCCCACGCTTCTCCAATCTTCCCACTGAAAGTAATCAAAGTAGCAGGATCTTTTGAACTGCCCAGAGCATAATCCAAAGCTTCAGTGGGTTCTGGCAGTGAAGAGATGCTCTTTCCAGGCTAAGTTAATTTTATTCTTGGGCCTTTTGGAAGTTTTACATCATGGCCATATGTTTACCCAAACTTCTCTTCAGGTGTGGTTGTGGCAGATTGGACAAGTGTAGATAGAATAGTGTTGTGATAAAAAGAGTGGTCATGGAATCACATAGCAGAATTAAACTGTGGTTCACTACTTACTGGTATGATTGTAGGCAGCTGGTACTTTAGTCTCCTTATAAAAACAGTAACTACTTGTAGGTTTGTTGGATTAAAGGAGATAATACATACAAAATACTTAGAATAGTGCCTGCCTGGCCTGAGGTAAGCTCTAGGTGATAATTAGCATTTCTTATTACTATCATTATTTATCCCAGGAAACACAGAGTTGCAAATAGTGTGTGGGTGCCAGGTGCTCATTTTTTTTTTTTTAAGTAAGTATTTTCAAACTGGAGAAACATTAGAGTCAGCTGGAGAACCTGTTAAATATTCAGATTTTCAGCCCCTGCCCCTGGGGACTGATTCAGAAAGTCTGTTATCCATAGCCAGAGATTCCCCTCAGGTGATCTGTATTATAAGGCAAGTTGGGGAAACACTACTTTAAGTGAATAAGGAAATGAATTTCTAAGCCTACAATCAACTAGTTTAAAGTTGGCTTCTGATTAAGAAGCCTGCCTAGGGCAGTTTTTGGTGCCTTAGGGCATCTTTTGGAAGTCAGAGCTAATTTTATTTCTTAAAGCAGTAGGTTAAGAGTATGGACTTTGGACTTTAAAACACTAGGTTTGAATCTGTTATTGGAATGTAACCTGGGGCCTTTCTTCACTTCTATTTCCTTATCTGTAAAACGTAAATAATAACAGTTACTTCTCACTGGGACTCCTGTAGGACTAAATGAGATAATGTATAAAAGGCACAGTTCCTGTGCAGAGCAAAGACTCAGTAAGTGATTATAAATCATAATCAGGAATGTTGAATTTTCCCTTCCTGTATGACTGAGTAGCTCCCACTAAATCTCACCCTCCTGCTAATAAAATCCGCAAATTCTGGACAAGATAAAACACCAATGACCTAAACTCACTGGGGAGAGAACAAAAGCAGGTTGATTCTGGAGAAGAGCTGACACTTAAAAAGATGAGTTACCAGTTTTTTTTTTTTTTTTTTTTCTTTTTTTTAACAACATTCTATCTGAGGGTCGGTCAAAGTTGATACCAAGATGTCACTATAATTCTGAAAGGAAATTCTCAGTTTTTCTGGTCTGAAGAACCAAATAGCAGAGTTAGGGCAAGTGAAAGGGAAATTCTGGAGAGCTAGGGACAGAGAAAGCATCCAAGTTCTGTTACAAACTCTGCCCAAATCTTTGTCTAGCTGCCAAACCGTCAACATGTGTGATAGACTCCAGCTACAGGTTAAAGAACTGAACTGAACTTGAAGGTGCTTCCCAAGAGTCTGTGTTTGCAGTTTGAATTCAACCAAATGAATGCTTGCTAAAACAGCAAATGTACAATTTTCAGAAGAATGTAAAAGAACCCAGTCTCTCAAACAATATTCACAATGTCTGAGATAAAAATCTCAACTTATTTGCCATTCAAAGAACCAGAAAAATCCATTCTTAAGAGAAAAGACAAACACTGAGATAAGTGAGATGTTCGAAATAGTGACTAAAGATTTAAAGCAACTTATTTAACTATCCTTGAGGACACAAAGAAAAATATATTTGCAACGAATGAAAATATTTTTAAAAATTCAGCAGAAAATAGCAGCAATGTAGAAGAAACATTTAGACATTCTAGAACTGAAATGTGTAAAATATCTGAAATTAAAAATCACTGAATGAAGTTAACAGCAGAATGTAGATGACGGTAGAAAGTAAGACTTCCTGGAAGACTGGTTAAGAATAATCCAATGAGAATAATAGAAAATAGATTGAAAAAACTGAATGGTGCCTCA
Source organism: Macaca nemestrina (assembly GCF_043159975.1). Classification (NCBI taxonomy): domain Eukaryota; kingdom Metazoa; phylum Chordata; class Mammalia; order Primates; family Cercopithecidae; genus Macaca; species Macaca nemestrina. Next base: position 67,014,992 of record NC_092140.1, read on the forward strand.
GGAACATATGAAATAATATAAGAGTATAACACGTAAAATTGTATGTAGCATAAAGGTGGGGGAGATAATGAAATAAACCATTAATTTTTTTTTTCTTCTTTTTTTTTGAGACGGAGTCTCACTCTGTCTCCCAGGCTGGAGTGCAGTGGCGTGATCTCTACTCACTGCAACCTCCACCTGCTGGGTTCAAGCAATTCTCTTGCCTCAGCCTCCCAAATAGCTGGGGCTACAGGCATGTGCCACCATGCCCAGCTAATTTTTTGTATTTTTAGTAGAGACGGAGTTTCACCATGCTGGCCAGGCTGGTCTTAAACTCCTGACCTCATGATCCACCCTCCTCAACCTCCCAATGTGCGGGGATTACAGGCGTGAGCCACCATGCCCAGCCAATATATCTTAATTCCAATCCAAATAAGTGACTAAAGATGAGATAAAGAGGTAGGAGGAAGCATAAGAAATTTAACATAACTTCACCCTGTGGGAACAAGTTCTTTTTAGATGTTTTTGTGTTTCATCTATGGAAGCCCTTTTAAGCTTTCTTTTTTAAAAAAGGAAAAAAGAATCTATTTTTATATAAATTTACAAGTTACATATGTAATTTTGTTACATGGATAGATTGCATAGTGGTGAAGTCAGGGTTTTTAGTATATCTATCAACAGAATAACATACATTGTACCTATTAAGTAGTTTTTCATCATCTACCTACCTCTCATCCCCTCACCTCTCCAGGTCTCCATTGGCTAGCATTCCACACTCTACGTCCACGTGTATACGTTATTTAGCTCCCACTTATAAGTGAGAGTTTGTGGAACTTGTTTTTTCTGCGTCTGAGTTGTTTCACTGAAGATAATGGCCTTCAATTCCATCCACATTGTTGCAAAATACATGATTTCACTCTTGCTTAAGGCTGAATGCTATACTATTGTGTATACTTTGTAGACTTTCAAAGTGAAAATGGGCTCTCCTATTTCAAGTGATGATTCTCCTTCCTTCCTCCCTCCCTCGTCTTCTCTCCTCTCCTCTCCTTTCCTTTCCTTGTCTTTCTTTTTCCCTTCCTTTCCCTTCCTTTCCAAACTTTTCCTTTCCTTCTGCTTAATGTCTTTCCACTATATTTTGTGAAGAACAATTATTTTATCTAGTTCCTTTGTGTTACAGTCCCACCTGAGAGTACTGATAAAACTCTCTACTTGGTTAAAAGGGTTCAATGCATGCCTAGGGTGAATTGAAGGAATCTGATTCTGCAGGATTTTTTCCCCCTTGCGTTACAGATTTGGTTGAGGTGTGAAAGGTCAGAGGCAAAAAGCCACAACCATCATCTACTAAGAACACAGTGGAAGCCTGGTCTTCATGGCACCATGGATGTGGATGCTATAGTTGCTGTTTTCATTCTCTTGAGGACTTCTGAGAGTATTTACTTACGTAATCTCTGTACTATTGCTGCTAGTAGCTTCCTTGCAGGTTTACATTCCTTAAACTTCTCTTTTGCTGGATGAGAGTAATTTTTCTTGAATAAAATTTTTTTTTATTTGTACAAACTTCTAGTGTACATGAGTAATTTTACTACATGTATATAATGTGTAGTGATCACGTCAGGGTATTTAGAGTGTCCATCATATGAGTAATATACATTTTTTTTTTTTTAAATTTTGAAGCGAAGTCTTGCTCTGTCACCCAGGCAGGAGTGCAGTGGAGCGATCTCAGCTCACTGCAAGCTCCGCCTCCCGGGTTCACGCCATTCTCCTGCCTCAGCCTCCCGAGTAGCTGGGACTACAGGCGCCTGCCACCACACCCGGCTAACTTTTTTGTATTTTTAGTAGAGACGGGGTTTCACCGTGTTAGCCAGGATGGTCTCGATCTCCTGAACTCGTGATCTGCCCACCTCGGCCTCCCAAAGTGCTGGGATTACAGGCGTGAGCCACCGCGCCAGGCCAAGTACAATATGTTTTCTACTATCAAATATTGAATTTATTTATTAAATCTTACTTAATGTTTATACCTTTTAGTCTGCTTGTCTTCATCTTCCCTCTTCTCCCATACTCTCTTTCTAGTTTCTATTATGTATATTTCTCCTTTCTACTTCCATGTGATCGAATATTTTAACTCCCACACATAAGTGAGACATGCGATATTTGTCCTTTTCTGTCTGGCTTCTTTCACTTAAGAAAATGACCTCTGGTTCCATCCATGTTGCTGCAATCATGTGATTTCATTCCTTTACCACATTTTCTTTATCCATTCAACTACTGATGAACACTTTTAGCCTTCCAACTGGCTGGGGTTGCTGGCGTGAAACACTGGGCCCAGATGAAGTTCCCCACCATTATTGTATTGCAATCTCTCTCTCTCTTTAGATCTAAGAATATTTACTTTATGAATCTGGGTATTGCAGTGTTGGATGCATATATATTTAAAATTGTGTATCCTCTTGCTGGATAGATTTTTAAAATTATTATATAATGACCCTTTTTTTCTTTTCCTACTTTTCTTGACCTAAAATCTGTTTTATCTGATATAGTATAGTGACTCCTGCCCACTTTTTGCTTTTGATTGTGTAGAATATCTTTTTTCATTTCTTTCCTTTCAGTTTATGTGACTTTACTCATAAGGGGAGTTTCTTGTAAACAGTATATAGTTGGATCATTTTTTAAAAATCCATTCAGCCATCCTATACCTTTCTAGTAGAGAATTTAATCCATTTACATTCAAGGTTATTATTAATATGTAAGGCTTTGTTTCTGTCATATCATAAATTTGTTTTATATATTTGTTGTTTCTTTATTTTTCTCTTATTGTTTGTTATGGTTTGGTTGCATGCTCAGTTGCCTAAGGTGGTGGATTGTGTTGAGCAATCCCCGGGAACCTGGGCTATGTGCTCTTTCTTAGAGCTAGGGGGTGAAGCTGGGCTAGGTTGGCTAGTGTTCAGGTTACCCAATGGTGAGAACCAGCACTAGCCGTGGTGGACAGAGTGGGGTGATCCTTGGGTTCCAGGTGAAGTGCTCAGGTGAGGGGCAGTAGCAACTATGGTGAGACTTTACCACTGGAACAGGTTGTGCCATCATCATTGCCCACAGCATAAGCTGGTGGGTGGGAAATGTGTGTCCTTCCTGTACCCCATTTTTGGTGGGGCTCACCCTCTGGCCCTGATGGCCATAGCTCAAGCCTAGCTCATGTCCCTGCCCTGGCTGCAGGAGCAAACACCCAGCTTGTGACCAAGTCCCAGTAGCACCTCTATGTTCGCATTCCGGTAGCAGTCCTGGCAGTGTTCCCTTTCTAGCACTGGCAGCTGTAGCCTGTGCCATGCTTGCTTCTTAGCCCTGGCCATGGCAGTATTCCCAGCTGGCTTCCCAGTCCCAGCAGTGACAGCCTGACTTCCATAACACTTCAGTCCCGGTGCCACTGGGCCCAGGACAGCATTCAGTCTGTGAGGTTTGAAAATGTCACCTCGCTGTAGCTACTTAGCTCACAGAAAGGGTGTAGGACCCAGCAGGAGCTCCATCTCAGAGCAGTTCTCCCCCATCATCTTCCAGCAGCTTCCCATGTTAGTTTCAGGGGTTGGGAGGGTCAAGGGGTTCTCCTGTGGCATGGATTGCACAATCCCACAGTGGGACTGTGGGCTAGTGGAAGTCCCTTACTCATCCTTCCCTGCATTGGGAAGAAGTTACTCCCTGTTCCCAGCCAATTCTGTCCCAGCAGATTGCCTCTTCCTTCTCCTTCCCCACTTTTGATGTGCCCTGTCACTGCTCTGTTCAATTCTAGCATTCTCTTAGATAATGTATTCAAAATGTGGCTATCTATTTTTGTTTTTTCTAAGTGAAGGAGGTGGGTATGAAATGCTTCTAGTCATCCATCTTAAGCCTCTCTGAATCAGATCCTAACACTCATTTAACATCTTGGTAGCTCAATAGTAGCTTGCCCAACAGAGTCTACACTTCTTGTTTTAACATATAGACCCTTTTGACATTTGTCTAGATATCCAGACTCATCTTAAGTTCTCACCAACTGCTTCAATCCCCAGCTTACCCTGTTGCTTTATGTCTCCATGTATTCCCCTTTTATACCTGTTGAATGCTTGTTCAACAATTAAATACACAAACAGAAAACCAAATGTGGTCAGGTGTGACTGTTTCTCAGAAACCATCCCCAGTAATCCCAGAAAAATGTAACCATTCTTTCCTTTATACTATCATATCAAATCCAAAACACACACTATTTTTTCCTCCACATCTTAGTTCTGAAATCAGGATGTCTTTATCATTACTGATATTTTGTGATCACTGGTAGCCGGGAAGCAGTTACAACATGGTTGTTGTTTCATGCACATACTCAAAGCTGGTTATTATTCATGGAAGCATGACTGAAAAACTGCAAACTCTCATTGTCAACAAACTTTAAGAGAGCCATTCAAAGAAGGATTATGAGTCTTAATTATTTGAAAGTCTTTTGTTGACAATTTCTCCATAAAGTCAAGAAAGAGTTATCAAAACTTGCAGATACTTGTAGAAAGAGTATCCGCAACTTGAAAGTAAGTCCTAGAAACATGAGTAAAGCACTCTTTCAAGAATTGTTGCATCACCATTATTATTGAGGGCACAGAAAACTATACTTTGTGGAAAGACATAGACATGAAGAGCTCTGACTCAAAAAGTGATGTTAAAAAATAAAACTCTGAATATGAAGTTTCAGGAACATGTTAGCCAATTTATTTTCCTTTTAATGTATATATCATATAAAAATCTACATCCGAATAAATTTTATAAGTTCTTTCAATAAGTATAACATAAAGATCCTGTTATAAAAATGTATTGTGTTTAAGCAACAGTGGCTTTTCTTTCTTAATGGTACATAGAATTATGCAGCATCTATGGTATCTTAGACTTGATAAAATACAGTAATTCTGCATATTCTATTTTGTATCTTTCCTTCAGTATTTTATTTATTTGAAATCTATTAGTTGTAAGCTTCTTAAAAGCCAGGTGATATCATATATCTGTATCTGTAGATATAGATAGATATATAATCTTGCACAAATCAGTATCTGTATGTAAAAGACTTTTATAAGTCTTTTTCAAAGTGAGCTAAACAAAATATGTAAAGGAGATCAGAAGCTGGCAAAACTAGCATTAAAAAGATCAAATGAATCAAAGAGTCCCAGATAAATGGTGCTCCAGACACAAAACCTCTGTGGCTAACCCCCACTCATTCAGTCTTTGTTGAGATTAGCATAGAGTCTACTTTCCTCACACTCAGAATACCTGAGACTGCCTCTGGAGAGGGTTCATAATGACTGTGACAGAAGTACAAATAGGAGAGGAGCCGAACCTAGGAACCTAGTGTGAGTGGCTATGTGGCCATATGTGAGTGATAGATGGTCTGACCCAGAGTGGTTTCGGACCAGCTAGAAAGAGAAAGGGAGTAGTTCTGAAAGATGCTGGGCTTATGTATGTGGTCTTCAAACTTTTTTTTTTAATTTGCCCAACCACACATATTTTAATTGACCTCGAAGATTCTTCGTAACTTTAATTGGGAAAGACGTAGTTTCTGGTGTTTTATAAATGCTGACATTTAAATATAAAACTGCTACATCATTTTCTTAGAGTATCCAATGATATCCAAATATGACAATAATTTAATACTATCATTCATTTAAAAATATATAATTAAGTTATTCATTAAACTTGAAAAATTATATAACTTTTGTCTCCTTGGACTTGAGTTTCCAATTTCAGGAAAGTATAGTATACTAAAAAGATGCTATCAAGACTTATAAAACAATAAACAATTTTACATATTTTTAAAATTTAGAGGCATCCTATTTACCCAAGCCCTATATACATTCAGAAAAGACAGGGAAAATAAAACATTGTTGATTTTATTATACTTTTGCCAGGATAGTATGTTTGATATAATACTTTCATTTTATCATGTGGCTTAAACAGTTTTTTACCTAGAGTAGAAAATTTAGCTCATTAGTGATCAATACAGAGCCTAATTAGAAAGCAAGGACATGTTGTTAAACCAGCCAACCAAATGTCTGACTTCATTTTTTGGAAAAAAATTTTAAAACTTATTTTGAGATAATGATAGATTCACAGAAAACTGCAAAAGCAATAGAGCAAGGTCTCATACACACATCACTCACTGAGTTTCCTCCAATAGTTACACCTTACATATCAAAACCAGGAAATTGACATGGGCATAAAGTGGTGTATAGTTCCACACATTTTTATTATATGTATATATTCCTGTGACCATATCACAATTAAGATACAGAACTGTTCTATCACCACAATGTTATTGAGGGCACAGAAGACTCAGAGATCTTCCTTATGATATCCTTTTGTGGTCACACCCAAAATTCTCCCTAACAATCATCTCTGGCTTAAGTCTGTCATTTTATTTTTGTTTTCCATTTATTCCCTCTATTTTCTTTTCCTTTTCTCATTTTTGTCTCTTTTTCTTTATTGCCTCCCTGTGCATTACTGAAACATTTTAGAATTTTATTTTGATTTATTTAAAGTGCTTTTGAGTATATATCTTTGTGTAGTTTATGTGTGTGTGTGGTTATTCTGGATGTTACGTAACTTATCACAGTCTATTGGTATTGACATTTTACCAGTTTGCATGAAATATAGAAACCTTACTTCCCTTTTATCCTTCCACATTTCTAATATAATCATCTTAAACATTTCCTCTAGGTACACTGAAAACTAAAGAGAATGTTATTAGTATGGCTTGAAACATCAAACTTAATTTAGAAAACTTAGAGGAGCCAAGATCTACCGTATTTACTCATATTTTGATTCCATCCATTGTTTTTTCTTCATTCCTTCTTAGGAAATGACATTAACTATTCTTTTAAGGTAGAACTCCTGATGAAAACTTCTTAGTTTCCCTTCTTTTAAAAATGTCTTAATTTCCCTTTCATTCTGAATGATATTTTTGCTGGATATAAGATTCTGGGTTGACAGCAATTTTCTTTAAGCACATGAAAAATGTTTTACCATTTCTTTCTGCCTCCAGGTTTTCTGATAATAAAATGTGCTATCAATTTTTTCTCCTTTATAGGTAAGATGTTTCTTTCTCACTGCTTTCAATTTTTTTCTTTCATTGGTTTTCAGAAGCTTAATTATAATGTGTCTTGGCATGGGTGTCTTTGGGTTTAATCTGTTTGAGATTTGCTCAGTTTTTTGTGTCTGTAGGCTTACATTATTTTCTAGATTTGGAAAATTTTCAGCCATTATTTTCTTTAAATATCTTTTTAGTACTGCTCTCTTCTCTCATCTTGGGATCCTAATGATATAAATTGATATGGTTTGGCTGTGTCCCAACCCAAATCTCATCTTGAATTGTAGTTCCCATAATTTCCACAGATTATGGGAGGGACCTGGTGGAAGATAATTGAATCATGGGAGTGGTTTCCCCCATACTGTTCTCGTGGTAGTGAATATGTTTTCTAAGGGGTTTCCCTTTTTGTTTGGCTTCATTCTCTCTTGTCTGCCACTGAGTAAGATGTGTTTTTCAGCTTCCACCATGATTGTGAGGCCTCCCCAGCTACATGGAGCTATGAGTCCATTAAACCTCTTTTTCTTTGTAAATTACCTAGTCTCGGATATGTCTTTATCAGTAGTGTGAAATGGACTAATACATAAATGTTAGATTTTTAATTATAGCCTGGTAAACTCCTAAGGCTCTCTTTATTTTTTCAGTTTATTTTTTTTTTCGTCTATTGTTCTGATTGGGTAATTTCTATTGCTCTGTCTTTCAGTTCACTGACTGTCATCTCTACTGTGCAGTTGAGCTCACCAACTGAGCTCTTTATTTCAGCTACTGTATTTTTAGTCCTAAAATTTCCATTTTGTTCTTTTTTTATCTTCTTTTTCTTAGCTGAAACTTTTTTTACTTTGTTTAAACCATGTTCATAATTGCTCATTGAAACATTTTTTCTCACAGTGACTTTAGAATTTTTGTCAGATACTGTCACCATCTCTACCACTTATGTGGGAGGAGTGTTGATGATCTTCATTCATTCATTCATTCAAATTAAGCTCTTGGTATGATTTTTAAATTTTTCCTGGACATTTTGAGAATCATGGGACTCTGGATTTTATTTAAATATTGTGTTTTAGCAGATATCTTTTGACACCATGATGGTCGTGCCACCCAGTTGATGTCAGGTTGGGGCAGATGTCTAAGTTCCATTAATACCCTGGAGGAGGGTACCTCATTACTGCTGGGCAGGGCTGGGAGGTCAGGCTCCCCATGTGGCCTTTTCTGACACCATGGGTGGTAGAGGGAGCTCTAGTTACCACTAGCCGTTGGTGGAAGCTCTGGCTCCCCACTCACGCTTCTCTGACACCATCCCAGCAGTAAAGAGGCACACTTTGTTATAGACTTCTGATAAGATGGATTTCTGATCTTCCTATTTGGCCTTTGTACCTGATGGAAGCACGGCCTTAGCTTTTTCCACTTTGTATGGCCAGAGTAAGGAAGTCATTATCCAAAAGTTTTTGTCTTACTGGGCAGCCCTTTCCTGGTTTTTTGGCTACAGAGAGCGGACTATTGGGGAGACTTTGTAAAATCTCCACCATTGATGTTTCTGGATTACTAGCTCCTCTATCACCCTGTATAGCGTATGTATACAAAGCAAACAGAAAAACCAGGAAACTCTTTGCTAGGTGTTTCTTGGAGCCCAAGGCCCCACACTAGCCTGCCTTCTTCTCTCCACCTTTCAGTCTTCTTGCTTATTTTTATATAATGTCCAGAGCTTACAGCTGTACTTAGCAGGTGGAAGATAGATATGTATGTTTACTTTTGTCCTAGAAGTGAAAATAACTCTGACTTAGTTTTTGAATTAAACAAGCATGTGTCAATAAGCATGTTTTAAGGTATACAATAGAAACTCTAAAGAAAGAAATTATAGAGTGCATCTTATAAAATGATTACCAAGGCCGGGCGTGGTGGCTCATGCTTGTAATCCCAACACTTTGGCAGGCCAAGGCAGGCGGATCATGAGGTCAGGAGTTCGAGACCATCCTGGCCAACATGGTGAAACTCTGTCTGTACTAAAAAATACAACAATTAGATGGGCATGGTGGCGTGTGCCTGTAGTCCCAGCTACTCAGGAGGCTGAGGCAGTACAATAGCTTGAACCAGGGAGTCAAAGGATGCAATGAGCTGAGACCATGCCACTGTACTCCAGCCTGGGAGACAGAGCGAGACTTCGTCTCAAAAAGAGAGAGAGAGAAAGAGAGAAAGAGAAAGAGAGAGAAAGAAAGAAACTTAAATCAAGATTAAAATGCTTCAGATCTAATATAACTAATTTATCCCTTTTGTACAATGATATAAAAACAAGATAATTCAATACATACTTTCTCATTACTTAATTTTCTAAAAATGTAATGTAATATGTAGGTAAAATTATAAGTTACCAAATGGGTTTGATACGGTTTTTCTATGTCCCCACCCAAATCTCATCTTGAATTGTAGTTTCTGTAATCTCCATGTGTCATGGGAGGGACCTGGTGGGAGGTAATTGAATCATGGGGGCAGTTATCCCCATGCTGGTGTTCTTATGATAGTGAGTGAGTTCTCATGAAATCTGATGGTTTTTTTCTTTTTCTTCTTCTTCTTTTTTTTTTTTTTTAATTATACTTAAAGTTCTAGGGTATATGTGCACAAAGTACACATTCACTGCATAGGTGTACATGTGCCATGTTGGTTTGCTGCACCCATCAACTCATCATTTACATTAGGTATTTATCCTAACACTATCCCTCCCCCAGTCCCTCACCCGATGACAGGCCCCAGTGTGTGATGTTCCCTGCCCTGTGTCCAAGTGATCTCATTGTTCAATTCCCACCTATGAGTGAGAACATGCAGTGGTTGGTTTTCTGTCCTTGTGATAGTTTGCTGAGAATGATGGTTTCCAGTTTCATCTATGTCCCTGCAAAGGACATGAACTCATCCTTTTTTTATAGCTGCATAGTATTCCATGGTGTATATGTGCCACATTTTTTTAGTCTATCATTGATGGACATTTGGGTTGGTTCCAAGTCTTTGCTATTGTGAATAAGTGTTGCAATAAACATACGTGTGCATATGTCTTTATAGTAGCATGATTTATAATCCTTTGGGTATATACCCAGTAATGGGATCGCTGGGTCAAATGGTAATTCTAGTTGTAGATCCTTGAGGAACTGCCACACTGTCATCCACAATGGTTGAACTAATGTACACTCCCACCAACAGCATAAAAGTGTTCCTATTTCTCCACATCCTCTCAAGCATCTGTTGTTTCCTGACTTCTTAATGATTGCCATTCTAACAGGTGTGAGATAGTATCTCATTGTGGTTTTGATTTGCATTTCTCTGATGGCCAGTGATGATGAGCATTTTTCGTGTGTCTGTTGGTTGCATAAACTTCTTCTTTTGAGAAGTGTCTGTTCATATCCTTTGCCCACTTTTTGATGGGGTTTTTTTTTTTTCTTGTAAATTTGTTTGAGTTCTTTGTAGATTCTGGATATTAGCCCTTTGTCAGATGGGTAGATTGCAAAAATTTTCTCCCATTCTGTAGGTTGCCTGTTCACTCTGATGGTAGTTTCTTTTGCTGTGCAGAAGCTCTTTAGTTTAATTAGATCCCATTTGTCTACTTGGGCTTTTGTTGCCATTGCTTTTGGTGTTTTAGTCATGAAGTCCTTGCCCATGCCTATGTCCTGAATTGTATTGCCTAGGTTTTCTTCTAGGGTTTTTATGGTTTTGGGTCAAACATTTAAGTCTTTAATCCATCTTGAATTAATTTTTGTATAAGGTATAAGGAAGGAATCCACTTTCAGCTTTCTACATATGGCTAGCCAGTCTTCCCAGCACCATTTGTTAAATAGGGAATGCTTTCCCCATTTCTTGTTTTTGTCATTTCTTGATCTTTTGTCAAAGATCAGATGGTTGTCGGTGTATGGTGTTATTTCTGAGGCCTCTGTTTTGTTCCATTGGTCTGTATCTCTGTTTTGGTACCAGTACCATGCTCTTTTAGTTACTGTAACCTTGTAATATAGTTTGAAGTCAGGTAGCATGATGCCTCGAGCTTTGTTCTTTTTGCTTAGGATTGTCTTAGCAATGTAGACTCTTTTTTGGTTCCATATGAACTTTAAAGTAATTTTTCCCAATTCTGTGAAGAAAGCCATTGGTAGCTTGATGGGGATGGCATTGAATCTATAAATTACTTTGGGCAGTATGGCCATTTTCATGATATTGATTCTTCCTATCCATGAGCATGGAATATTCTTCCATTTGTTTGTGTCCTCTTTTATTTCATTGAGCAGTGGTTTGTAGATCTCCTTGAAGAGGTCCTTCACATCCCTTGTAAGTTGGATTCCTAGGTATTTTATTCTCTTTGTAGCAATTGTGAATGGGACTTCACTCATGATTTGGCTCTGTTTGTCTGTCATTGGTGTATAGGAATGCTTGTGATTTTTACACATTGATTTTGTAACCTGAAACTTTGCTGAAGTTGCTTATCAGTTTAAGGAGATTTTGGGCTGAGATGATGTGGTTTTCTAAACATACAATCATGTCATCTGCAAGCAGGGACAATTTGACTTCCTCTTTTCCTAATTGAATACGCTTTATTTCTTTCTCTTGCCTGATTGCCCTAGCCAGAACTTCCAACACTATGTTGAATAGGAGTGGTGAGAGAAGGCATCTTTGTCTTACAACTGTTTTTAAAGGGAATGCTTCCAGTTTTTGCCCATTCAGTATGATATTGGCTATGGGTTCATCATAAATAGCTCTTATTGTTTTGAGATACATTCCATCAATACCTAGTTTATTGAGAGTGTTTAGCATGGAAGGCTGTTGAATTTTGTCAAAGGCCTTTTCTGCATCTATTGAGATAATCATGTGGTTTTTGTTGTGGTTCTGTTTATGTGATGGATTACATTTATTGATTTGCATATGTTGAACCAGCCTTGTATCCCAGGGATGAAGCCGACTTGATTGCAGTGGATAAACTTTTTGATGTGCTGCTGGATTCAGTTTGCCAGTATTTTATTGAGGATTTTTGCATCAATGGCCATCAGGGATATTGGTCTAAAATTCTGTTTTTTTGTTGTGTCTCTGCCAGGCTTTGGTAACAGGACGATGTTGGCCTCATAAAATGAGTTAGGGAGGATTCCCTCTTTTTCTATTGTTTGGAATAGTTTCAGAAGGAATGGTACCAGCTCCATTTTGTACCTCTGGTAGAATTTGGCTGTGAATCCATCTGGTCCTGCACTTTTTTTGGTTGGTAAGCTATTAATTATTGCCTCAATTTCAGAGCCTGTTATTGATCTATTCAGAGATTCAACTTATTCCTGGTTTAGTCTTGGGAGGGTGTATGTGTCCAGGAATTTATCCATTTCTTCTAGATTTTCTGGTTTATTTGCATAGAGGTGTTTATAGTATTCTCTGATCGTAGTTTGTGTTTCTGTGGGGTCGGTGGTGATATCCCCTGTTTCACTTTTTATTGCATCTATTTGATTCTTCTCTCTTTTCTTCTTTATTAGTCTTACTAGCAGTCTATAAACTTTGTTGATTCTTCTTTTTTTTTTCCCCGAAAACCAGCTCCTGGATTCATTGATTTTTTTGGAGCATTTTTTGTGTCTCTATCTCTTTCAGTTCTGCTCTGATCTTAGTTATTTCTTGCCTTCCGCTAACTTTTGAATGTGTTTGCTCTTGCTTCTCTAGTTCTTTTAATGGTGATGTTAGGGTGTAGATATTAGATCTTCCCTGCTTTCTCTTGTGGGCATTTAGTGCTATAAATTTCCCGCTACATACTACTTTAAATGTGTCCCAGAGATTCTAGTACGTTGTGTCTTTGTTCTCATTGGTTTCAAAGAACATCTTTATTTCTGCCTTCATTTTGTTATGTACCCAGTAGTCATTCAGGAGCAGGTTGTTCAGTTTCCATGCAGTTGTGTGGTTTTGAGTGAGTTTCTTAATCCTGAGTTCTAATTTGATTGCACTGTGGTCTGAGAGACAGTTTGTTATACTTTCTATTCTTTTACATTGGCTGAAGAGTGCTTTATTTCCATTTATGTGGTCAATTTTAGAATAAGTGTGACATGGCGCTGAGAAGAATGTATATTCTGTTGATTTAGGGTGCAGAGTTCTGTAGATGTATATTAGGTCTGCTTGGCGCAGAGCTGGGTTCAGGTCCTGGATATCCTTGTTAACCTTCTGTCTCATTGATCTAATATTGACAGTGGCATGTTAAAGTCTCCCATTATTATTCTGTGGGAGTCTGAGTGTCTTTGTAGGTATCTAAGGACTTGCTTTATGAATCTGGGTGCTCCTGTATTGGGTGCATATATATTTAGGATAGTTAGGTCTTCTTGTTGAATTGATCCCTTTACAATTATGTAATGGCCTTGTCTCTTTTGATCTTTGTTGGTTTAAAAGCTGTTTTATCAGAGTAGTCTCTGAGTGCAGGGATTGCAACCCCTGCTTTTTTCTGCTTTCCATTTGCTTGGTAGATCTTCCCTTTATTTTGAGCCTATGTGCGTCTTTGCATGTGAGATGGGTCTCCTGAATACAGCACACTGATGGATCTTGACTCTTTATCCAATTTGCCAGTCTGTGTCTTTTAACTGGGGCATTTAGTCCATTTACATTTAAGGTTAATATTATGTGTGAATTTGATCCTGTCATTATGATGTTAGCTGATAATTTTGCCTGTTAATTGATGCAGTTTCTTCATAACATCGATGGTCTTTACAGTTTGGTGTGTGTTTGCCATGAGTGGTACCGGTTGTTTCTTTCCATGTTTAGTACTTCCTTCAGGATCTCTTGTAAGGCAGGCCTGGTGGTGACAACAACTCTCAGCATTTGCTTGTCTGTAAAGGATTTTATTTCTCCTTCACTTATGAAGCTTAGTTTGGCTGGAGGTGAAATTCTGTGTTGAAAATTCTTTTCTTTAAGAATGTTGAATATTGGCCCCCACTCTCTTCTGGCTTGTAGAGTTTCTGCTGAGAGATCTACTGTTAGTCTGATGGGCTTCCCTTTGTGGGTAACTCGACTTTTCTCTTTGGCTGCCGTTAACATTTTTTCCTCCATTTCAACCTTGGTGCATCTGACCATTATGTGTCTTGGGGTTGTTCTTCTCAAGGAGTATCTTTGTGGTGTTCTCTGTAATTCCTGAATTTGAATGTTAGCCTGCCTTGCTAGGTTGGGGAAGTTCTCCTGGATAATATCCTGTAGAGTGTTTTCTAACTTGGTTCCGTTCTCCCCATCACTTTCAGGTACACCAATGAAATGTGGATTTGGTCTTTTCACATAATCCCATATTTCTTAGAGGCTTTGTTCATTTCTTTTTACTCCTTTTATCTAAACTTCTCTTCTCACTTTTTCATTAATTTGATCTTCAATCACTGATAACCTTTCTTCCACTTGATCGAATTGGCTATTTGAAGCTTGTGCATGTGTCATGAAGTTCTTGTGCCATGGTTTTCAGCTCCATCAGGTCCTTTAAGGTCTTCTCTACACTGTTTATTCTAGTTAGCCATTCATCTAATCTTTTTTCAAGGTTTTTAGCTTCCTTGCAATGGGTTTGAACATCCTTCTTTAGCTCAGAGAAGTTTGTTATTACCGGCCTTCTGAAGCCTACTTCTGTCAACTCGTCAAAGTCATTCTCTGTCCAGCTTTGTTCCATTGCTGGTGAGGAGCTATGATACTTTGGAGGAGGACAGGTGCTCTGATTTTTAGAATTTTCAGCTTTTCTGCTCTGGTTTCTCCCCATCTTTGTGATTTTATCTACTTTTGGTCTCTGATGTTGGTGACCTACAGATGGAGTTTTGGTGTAGATGACCTTTTTGTTGATGTTGATGCTATTCCTTTCTCTATTAGTTTTCCTTCTAACAGTCAGGTCCCTCAGCTCCAGGTTTGTTGGAGTTTGCTGGAGGTCCACTCCAGACTCTGTTTGCCTGGGTATCACCAGCGGTGACTGCAGAACAACAAATATTGCAGAACAGTAAATATTACTGCCTGATCCTTCCTTTGGAAGCTTTGTCCCAGAGGGGCAGCTGCCTATATGAGGTGTCTGTTGGTTCCTACTGGGAGGTGTCTCCCAGTTAGGCTACACGGGGGTCAGGGACCCACTTGAGGAGGGACCCACTCGAAATCTGTGCTGGGAGAACCATTGCTCTCTTCAGAGCTGTCAGTCAGGGATGTTTAAGTCTGTAGAAGTTGCTGCCTTTTGTTCAGGTTTGCCTTGCCCACAGAGATGGAGTCTAGAGGCAGTAGGCCTTGTTGACCTGCGATGGGCTCTGCCCAGTTTGAGCTTCCTGGCTGCTTTGTTTACCTGGTCAAGCCTCAGCAATGGTGGACGCCTCTCCCCCAGCCAGGCTGCCACCTTGCAGATCAATCTCAGACTGCTGTGCTAGCAGTGAGCAAGGCTCCACGGGTGTGGGACCCGCTGATCCAGGCACAGGAGAGAATCATGTTGTCTGCCAGTTGCTAAGACCTTGGGAAAAGCACAGTATTTGGGCAGGAGTGCCCCATTTTTCCAGGTAGTCTGTTATGGCTTCTCTTGGGTAGGAAACGGAAATCCCAACCCCTTGCACTTCCCGGTGCAGTCAATGCCCCACCCTGCTTTAGCTCACTCTCTGTGGGCTGCATCCACTGTCCAACCAGTCCCAATGAGATGAACCAGGTACCTCAGTTGGAAATGCAGAAATCACCGTCTTCTGCGTTGATCATGCTGGGAGCCGCAGACTGGGGCTGTTCCTATTGGCCATCTTGGAATGTCCCCTCTCTTTTCTTTCTTTGAGTCAGAGTCTCACTCTGTCACCCAGGCCGGAGTGCAGTGGTGCGATCTCGGCTCACTGCAACCTTGGTTTCCCAGTCTCCTGCCTCAGCCTCCTGAGTAGCTGGGATTACAGATGTGTGGCTGTAATCCCAGCAATTTGGGTGGCCAAGGCAGGTGGATCACTTGAGGTCAGGAGTTCGAGACCAGACTGGCCAATATGGTGAAACCCTGTCTCTACTTAAAAATACAGAAACCTTATGGTTTTATAAGGGGCTTTTCCCCTTTTTGTTTGGCACTTCTTCCTTGTTACCATGTGAAGAAGGATGGGTTTGTTTCCCCTTCTGCCATTACTGTAAGGTTCCTGAGGCCTCCCCAGCCATGTGGAACTGTGAGTCAATTAAACCTCTTTCCTTTGTAAATTACCCAGTCTCGGGTAGTCCTTTTGCAGTGTGTGCATATGTGGTATGTGCGTTTCATATTTTGGTGTTTGGTTTTTACATATAATTAATAAAATTTGGGTATAAACAGAATACATAACACCATTTTTTTAGTTTGACACTATAATCAAAGTTCCACAGATGAAACAAAAAAGAAAGGTATGTAAACTGCTAAATATGAATTGGTCTGGCAGATAGCATAATTTTATATTTTATTAATAAGAGGGGGACATGTTAAACTTTTCATAAGATGAAGTTTAAAATAAACACTTTAACGTATAACACACACCAAATCTGAAAAGTAATTACATAGAAGTTTATCTGTGAGTTTTATCAAATCTATCTTAAACAATTTGGAGTCCCAGAAAACATTCCACTTACATTTAAAAGATCTGCATCACTAACCCATACTGTTTTGGCTAATGGAAGGTGCTTTTCTTTGGATGATGGAAACTGCTTTTTCTCCAGCTAATAACGTGTCTTAGGAATGAGCATTAAGAATAGCTGTAAAAGAAGTGCTTACATTTAAGTATATGAAAAAGAACTATTTTTTAGTGTTCAATATTTCCCACAGATGCCCTTTTTACCTTGCTGTCAACAGATTTGTCCTTGTGAATAATGAATTCTTTGATAATAGGAGAATAGAAGAGGTAACGTCATTAAACAAAAATTGTCATCACTCCCACTTTATTTCATTTTTATTTTTATTATCCTTAACCCCACTTTATTGTACACCTGAATTTAGAACATCCAAACAGGGATCCAAATTTCTCTCTAATTTTTGTCCAAAGGGCTAATTTCTCTTTAATGCTCAGCTTCATCCTTTTCAGGAAAGTGTACATAAAAGATAAGGAATGATGGGAAGCCCTAAGACCTTACACTGTCTTGCGTAGTCATGAAAGGAAGACTCCACTTTTTCTTTTTTTTTTTTTGGCACCTGATAATTTTTCACTGAGAGTGAAGCAATGGTTCATTTTTGGTAAAGTTGGAAAAAAGGGCTATTGGTGAACACATTGTATACTCAGGTAAATCTTATTTAAGAGAAGGTGTAAATGGAATTTGGGAATCTGGAAATTGATTTTCTGACAATTATAGGAATTCTTTTACCCCTTGGGAAATCATTCTGTAATGCCAGGGCTGTGAGTACCCCAGTTTGATCATCACTGTACAGATTATTGCTCTAGCATGTGGACCCTGGGGTCCACATGCTAGAGCAATGAGAGGGAACAAAAGAACACTTAGGAGCACTGAGGTGATGTGTGCTCGGTGATAGCACTAACATGCAAGTTGTGAATTATACCAGAATACCAGCTGAGCTTGAAAACTTAGAGTTGTCGTTTTCCACATTGGTTAGAATAACCAAATATTCCCTTTCTGTGCACTCTTGTTGATTTCTGAAATTGTGACTCTCTTCATTAAAGTTACGTGGGGATAATCACCCATCAAGATAGGTTTTTACATTAGCTGTAAGGGTACACTAACCGGATTAATTAAATCAAACAATGAAGCTTTCTCAGGGTGAAAAATACTGTGCTACACTCTTTCTCATGTGACTACTTCAACTTTTGTTGATCACATTAGCATTTGTGAAGATAGGAGGCAAAACAACTTGCAGGTTGCTTCTCTAGCAGTTAAAGAAACCCTATAGGATTTTTGCAATTGAAATTAAGACCTATTTGTTAGGAATCATTAAGATTGTAAAAATCTGAGCCTGAAAGCTGATGATGCAACATCCCTGAGTAGGAAAGACTGAATTGATATTACCATTAATATACGTGTTTCTGAAAAGCCAGAGTGGAAATAATTTCATATGTCAGAAATCACAGGCATTTTATCAGCCTTCCAGACTTACAAATACCTACTTGCTATTGCCAATCAGGTCCAATGTGTTTAGTTTGCAAATTAACACTTCCCTCCTGAGCAAAGTTTTATGAGATGGTTAACAAAACGTTTGAAGGAGCTGTGAAAAGGAAGTTACATGCAGCACACACCAGGCAACCAAGAGCTTTTGGTGGTCCTCTGAAGATGGAAACTGTGATAGACAGAACTCTGCTTCCTGAAGAGAAACTACGTATTGAGTATGCATGATCTGTGTGCCCGGATGTCATCTTTACCTGCTTTGTTCTGTGTCTTGTCAAAGAGGATTGCTTTGGGGAGCAGTGTGTCTGTACACTCTGGATGAACCCCTCTGAAGCAGGAGGTAGGATGGAATACTTGTACTTTTGTTTAAAACATGCCTGGGGCCTATATTTACAATTTTGTTAGGTTCTTTATTAAAAATTTATTTGAATAAACCATAATTAATTTATGCCAGAACAAAGCAGCAGAAATTGTGCTGCTTTTCACAGGTTATGGCTGAAGGAATTGATTCTAACCAGTGAATCTGTACATTTGAGTTTTATTTCCTGGATCTTTTCTCAGTAAGTCCAATGGAGTGATGAGCTTGGGATGGAGGCTTGATAGAGATATCTTTTAATAGACTTTTGATAAAGCACTAAGAAAGTTTATAATAATTTTAATTGATAATGAGGAAGCAGAGGAGCAGAACAGAAGATAGTTTCTTAGTGTTTAGAGACCTTGAATTTGTTGTTTCCTTTGCAAAATCTATTAGTCACCCCTGACAAGAAGCCTGTAATTTCAGGTGTTTGCAGTTTCCTGACCCTTCAGAGCTACTCTCTGTGGGCTCTTTATCTGGCCTGGCTGCTGAGACTGTGGCTGTTTTATATTCATTATTTGATTAAAGACTGAACAACTTTATTAAGGAGGTATCTCTCTCGCTTTGCAGCCGGGAGGTTCAGAGAGGGCAGTGCGCTGCCCATGGGCCACAGCTGTAGTCACTGTTGAAGCTGAGATTGACCCAGATCTACCCAGCTCCGCAGGACACACCCTTTCCACTGTATTATTCTCACCCCAACCATCAAATCAAAGGGTCAGAGTGAACACGGACAGAAGGTTCTTAGGAGCTAGCTGACAGTTTGTGTCAAACAAGGTGAGAGCAGGTAAGTCTCCTCCAGGAATATCCCCTACTTTCTACTGAGCAGCAAACCCCAAAGTAGTTCCTATAGTCTTGGCTTGTAGGAAAGGGTTGAAGTCTAAATTAGGCTTCACAGTCCTAGCTCTATGCCTTCTCCTTATCCTTTAGAGCTTAGCCTAGATTTGATTCCTTCAAGAAAGCCTTCTGTGACATTCCTCTAAAATGGGTTTCCAGATCATAACACCTACCAAGTCATGTTTATCTGTGGCAAGCATTCGACTGTGAGATTTGTAAGTACTTTGCTTACTGATTTTTCATTACCTAGCAAAGATGTCTGGAGCTCAAATATTTGTTGAATAAAGGAAGAATATCGCTAGCAGCCTGAGTGACTTGGGGAAGCAAGATGCCTCTAGGTCTCACTTTCCCCTAATGAAAAATGAGTGTTTTGTAAATGACCTCTAAGATCGTTTCAGATATAGTATTTTGTGATACTGGCTGCAAGCTATGCATCCTGCTAGAAGATACTTGACATTCTTGACCTAAATTCCGGGAACATTTTTATGCTTATTGCTGAAGGGGAAGAAAGGACTCTGTCTTTTTTCCATTGTTTCTGAGCCCCCAAAATATGTGCTCCATACATAACTATCAAATGGATGGATATGTAGTTCCCAAAACCAACGTACAAATACAACAAATCTCCATCAGCATTATCATGTGGTTTTAAGGGCACAATTCTAAATCTGACTCTGAGACAAAGTCAACATTCTCCATAACTGCCTTCATTTAAAGTTATTTAGTTAGAGGGAGTGGGAAAAGGCTCAGTTCCACATTGAGACATAGAAATGTATACGTCTAGTCACTTTTAATATTCTATTGACATTGCACAGCTGAGGATATCTGAGATCCTTGGAAGTGGAATGATTTTTCCAGCATCCCACTGGCAGGGAGTGGCAGAGCTGGAACTAGGTCCCAGGTCTTCTGACCCCAAGTCTAATGCATTTTAAACCCCTCTTTGTTGCTTCCAATACGTCAATAATCTTTGCTGACCAAGACCAGCATCCTGAAAATCCATACCACTGATCACACAAGAATGATTTACTGCAAACCCGTTACTTGAGATAATGGCAGATACATACCCTGCTCCTTAACAGAACACCATTACAGTGATGATGTTGAGATGAGGGCGTGACTTACAGTCCATAGAACACCTTTGTTCAATACTATTGAAATTCCCACTGAGAATCAGGGATTTCCTGCCTGTCCTTGCCTCCTTCAAGAGGATCACTAAATGATTGTGTTGTACCAATCAGTAGATCTATGTATTTTCTCTCCAGACTGTCAGGTTCCTCAGGCCAGTGACTGTGAGTATCCTTTCTGACAATCCATACCTATCACAGTAACTATCACACTGGGAAACTCACCTATAGATGCTGAATGAATGAAAGGGCTTAGAAACTGAGGTGACCTGTCTAGATTGAGTTAGCAGTGACAGAAGTTAAATAAACATTTTGTTATTGAAACAAAATAAAACCTTAGATGACTCTGCTAGTGACAGGCCACCTAGAAATGCCAGTTTCCTTCGCTGTTAGAGGCTTCCTCCAGCCTTGCTGAATTTGACTCCCTAAGACAATAGTTTTATTGGCTGCAATTCTGAGGATCCAATCTTTCCTGCTCTGTTAATTGTCAAGCTGCTTCCCTTTTAATGCAGCATAACAAACTATTTTAATAATGCATTCGTTGTAGAATGAGGTCCTCCTAAATCTAGTTCTGATGGTCATTTGGAAGCACGATGTGCTTATAGTCTTCAAATTTTACTATTGAGAAAAAACTAAATCTGAATATTTCTCTATCATTCTGATAAATTTTCATCATGGACCCTCATGTGAATAGTACAATTTAGCCAATGGCCTCTTATAGATAATAGACCAATATATCAGAATTAAACAGCACAGAGTCCATGCATCTTTTAAAATCATCAAATACAGAGTCCTCCTGGCCACATAAATATAAATGAAAGCTTGATTGTATCACAGTCTGCAGGCGTACAGTGCTTGTGATGATAGCCAGCATAAGCTATCGATTATTAAAGACAGGCATGAATTTTTCCAGCAGTGTGTCCAGAGTTTGTACTCTTTAGTTTTCTCTTGTTGGCCACATTTTGTAAAATCCATATTCTTCCTCATCTCTCCTCTATGCAGGAGGGAGGGAATCTTTCTCCAGGGGCCAGAACAGTGTCTTGGATATCAACCCAAGGTCTAGTATGAGAAAAATGCCTTATCTTCTCACACTCGCATGTGGTGGCATTGTGTCCTCAGCAAAGCAAGACCACACCAGACCTTGGTAGGGGGTCCTAGGATGCTATAGGAGGAGCCCACATCCCTGCACTAACTCTGATACAAGCTAGACTCTAGGTGGCCTTCCTTGTTTTTTTGTCCAAGAAAGCCCCTACCTTTTTCAGAATTCCTTGTTATTTCTCACCAAAGCCAACACAAACTTTATAGGAGGGAGAATCCTCAAGTAGAATAGAAAAAATTGGGGAGTCACAGAGGTGTATAACAGGTGGCATAGGCGGAAAGAATGGCTTAGAATGTTTTTCTTCCCTATGATCTCAGAAGGGACACATTCTGTGTAACAGTGAATCCAGAATTTCTACATATTAACTTGAACCATGTGAAATTGAGGACAGTCAACTGTGCTTGACATATAAAAAGGGTTGTTCAATATGGTTCAACCTAGTAGAAGGGGCTTAGGAATAGAAGCTAGTCAGAGGTGGGGACCAGGGAGACTTGTAATTGGGTTTGCAAAAAAAAAAAAAACAAAACAAAACCACATGATTTTACTTGCATTTTTACACTGTACTTGTATATGGATTACTTCAGGGAAGCACTAACAGAAATTACTGGGGGTGGGCGGTGGAGCAAAAACGCTGTCTGTAGCCACTCCTTGACATCACCTCTTCTGGGCTTGATGAGAAAAGGCAAGTGAGGAATAACCCTGATAGAAGCATCAAAAATTAACACCAGTTTAGATTACTTTTATATACACAGTCTGTTTTCTTCCTTTTTCTTTTTGGTTCTTTATTTTATTTGCCAGTGACCTGAAGAAGATGGGAAGAGAGAATTCACCAAGAATTAGAAAATGCCCCCAAAATATATCAGCTATAAATAGTCAAAATTCAGTGAAGCTGAATCAGGCATATGAATCATAAGCTATGATTTTACTAGTGTAAGCACTTACAGGAGTACTTTTTTCAATATAAAAAGATATATTTTGAAAATCAAAGAAAATGTACTCGATGCAAGAGTATGTCTATTCCATGAAGTGCAAGAATCCCATCCAAACAGACGGTGTGTGCATGGCACAAATAGGATTCTTTGACCACTCACGAGACTTTCTCTAGCCACTTTGTTTCTGGGGCTCAATTTGTGTGTGTGTGTATGTGTGTGTGATTTAGATTATAAGAAAGTTTATTGGTATAAAAACCTCTTTGCAGTCGGGGGGGGGGTGGTGGCTCACACCTGTAATCCCAGCACTTTGGGAGGCCGAGGTGGGTGGATTACGAGGTCAGGAGATCGAGACCATCCTGGCTATAACACGGTGAAACCCCGTCTCTACTAAAAATACAAACAATTCAGATGGGCATGGTGGCGGGAGCCTGTAGTCCCAGGTACTCGGGAGGCTTAGGCAGCAGAATGGTGTGAACCCGGGAGGTGGAGTTTGCAGTGAGCTGAGATTGCACCACTGCACTCCAGCCTGAGCGACAGAGCGAGACTTCATCTCTAAAACAAAATAAAACACCACAAAAAAAAAAAAAAAAAAAAATTCCTGCCTCCAAGCTTCAGTCTTGGGTGTCAACCTGAGCTATAGCTCCTTAGTGGAAAGAAAAGATGTTTCCCCCTCACACTGCTATGTGCTGTGTCCGCAGCACCACAAAACCACCCAAGGCCCTCCTCTGTGAAATACAAATACTCCTAGCGAGGGTGATAGATTGCTGTTTTCATTTCTATTTTCTTTTTATATCCTAATGTTTTTCAAGGTTTTTTATTTTTGTTTTGTTTCTCTTTTTGCTATGTCAACCCCCACTACCTCATTTCAGTCTCTCATCACCTTTGTCTTTTACTTCTGCAACCACCTCCTGATGGTGTTTCTGCCTGTAGGAGGGCCAAGGTGATCTGCCTCTAGGAGGGCCAGGCATTTGAAGCTGACCAGTTACTGTTCAAAAACACTTTCTCCACAGTCGGGTCATCATTACGTTCATCACCCTGCCTCGCCTCCTATGGAAGGGTCCAGTCTCTTGCACTGCCCCTTCACACTTGTAATTTGCCACAGACTGCATCGCACTTCACACCTCTTCCCTCGCCTCAGGCTGTCTCTTCTGCCCAGAATGACTTTAATCAGGCCCACACAGTGTTTGATATAGTCCCACCAATGGTGAATTGGGCTTCCATGCATTCATTCATTTACTTATTCTTTCTTTCTCTGCTGTGTTGTAATGGATAGAAGGTCAAACCCCAGGGGATATTGGCCTTACTTCTACTTCAGGACAAACACTAACTTTCAACAAGTGGAATTTTGAACTGTGGGCAGAAAAGGAGTAAGAAGGCATTTTGTCTTGGATTAATTGTCTAATATTATTCCTTAGAAGATGGGTTCTTACCTTGTGGTCCATGGGCTCTGTATGTCACTATGTTTCATTTTAGGAAGAAAGTCTATAGCTTTATTTAGATTATCAAAGGAGTCCAAGACCCTAAAGATATTAAGAACCATTACCTTAGAGAAAAGTACGTGTGTGTGAAAGTATATTCAAAACATTCTTTTTTTATTAAAATTTTCTTCCATTTTTGATCATTTCTCATCACATACTGTTTGCAATAAATTGTTTCTCTTTTGTGCATTTCCATTTATGACTCAAAAAATCTTTGCTGACATTTAAAGCCATTCTTTATTTTTTCAACAAAACCATGTTATTAGTAAAAACAGATCTTTGACAGTCCATAGAAAACATTTAAGCCTCTGCTTCAAAGTTTTTGAAACATGTCAGATTATAGAAATGATTACTTTTATCACAAATCTATTACTAAAGCTTAATGTCATAAAATATGAGTTGTCAACAGAAGTTAAATAAGGGTAAAACAAGAATAATAATCACAATAGATATAAGAAAATATACAAAGGGGTTAAAATGTACACTTAAATCTGTTCTTGAAAATAAATAGTTTAACAAAATAAAGTAAATAAAGAGTTATGCAGACAGACAAAAAGCCTATCAAATGCTTGGTTAAAATACAACTACCTAATAAGGCTATGGCTCTGAAAGAAGATTTTTATTTTGAAAGATAAATGATCTTAGATAGAGGCTGAAACTGAGAAAGTTTATAAAGATTGTACGGGGGAATTTGCAAATACTTCCCCTGATACTTCATATATCTTTGCAGTGAAAGATCAAAGCTTGAACTCTTAAAGACAAATGACAAAGATTGATTTTTTTATGCTAGAAAGAATAACTTAATGTAATATTCTCAAGGTTATTTTTCTTCTTGCGTGTGCCATGTTTTCTATGACATAGTAGGCCTGAAAGTTAATCAGGAAAAAGGTTGCTTTGGGAAACTTAAGTAGGGATTGGGCTTCATTCCATTTGGAGAAGGTAATAGAGGTTAGAACTACAAAAATGAAGAGTGCAAGATGAAGAAGGAGAAGAAAGAATTAGAAGAAAAAGAAGAAAAAAAGAATAAAAAAGAACATGAGAAGAAAAGGGCTAAAAGGAGAGAGAATGAATGAATGAATGAATTAGAGACTGCTATATAACTTTGGTCTCTCAGAACCAAAGTTGGTGGGATGCAATGTCTTGCTTGTGATTGTTATGTGATCCTGAAGAAGCTTAAGAATTATGTCCTTTGGGCCGGGTGCGGTGGCTCACGCCTGTAGTCCCAGCACTTTGGGAGGCTGAGAGGGGCAGATCACGAGGTCAGGAGATCAAGACCATCCTGGCTAACACAGTGAAACCCCGTCTCTACTAAAAATACAAAAAAATTAGCTGGGCATAGTGGGGAGTGCCTGTAGTCCCAGCTACTCGGGAGGCTGAGGCAGGAGAATGGCATGAACCTGGAAGGCAGAGCTTGCAGTGAGCTGAGATTGCACCACTGCACTCCAGCCTGGGTGACAGAGCGAGACTCCATCTCCAAAATAAATAAATATAAATTAATTAATTGAAAAAAAAATCGTGTCCTTTGACCCCAACATGTCTGGAAAAGGGTAAAGAAGGACTGTATGGAGGCAATATCCCAGGGGATACTACTCAGTTGGAAAATGAAGGATAATTGCCTTTTATAAGGTCTGAGCTGGAGCCAGAGTTTATGGAGCGAAGGATTTATTTCAAAGCAAAATACGTGAGCCAATGTGCTCATGCCATGGGATTCACTGGTCTTACTGTGTACCCCACCGTCTAGAAGCAGCTGGACTAATAGCACAGTGGAATGGTCCATTTAAGACTCAGTTACACCTCTGGCTGGGAGACAGCTCCTTGTGCAGCCCATGTACTGTTTAAGATGTAGGTTTGATGTGAACCAGTGACCGATACCTGGTGCTATTTCCTTCATAGCCACGACACAGGGTTTAATGAAACTAAGATGCGGAAGTGAGAGTGGTGCATCTCACTGTCATAAGTCTTGGCTCCAGCAGCTAGAACAAAATATTAGAAACTGGGTGGCTTATCAAGAACGGAAATTTGTTTCTCACAGTTCTGGGGGCTGGAAGTTTGAGATCATGGTGCCATCATGGTCCAGTTCTGGTGAGGGCCCACTTCCGGGTTGTAAACAGTTGACTTAAAATAAATCTTCTTATGGAGGTAGAAGCTCAAGCTAGCTCTATAACCAAATTACTCCAACAGCCTTTGTTTTCTCTATGTCTTTGGAATCTCCTTGTTTAAGTGTGTTAGTAACCAAGAGAAAAATGTTTCTGTCAATAAACGCAACAATGATGGAAGTTGAGATTGAGAACACCATCTGGCATTCCTCTTGCTTCTGGAAAACAGGTAAAGTTTAGAATTCCATGTTAACTGAGGTGATGGATCCTTGTTATCAATGAAAAACTGATAATACTTTTATACATGGAGACAGACAGGAAGAATTCTTCATGTAACCCAGGGAATCTCAGTGATGTCTCCTAGTTTTTCCTTATTCAGCGATGAAGATAAAACTACAGTAACCATCTACAGGCAAGATTACCAAGGACTTGTATATTCTATGGGTAAGATTTTGAGAATCCCACCATGTAAAGAACCTTGACCAGCTGAGGTACTGGCTGCTTAGATTGGGAACATGGAATGGATAGAAGAGAAAGAAAATTTAAAATACTGTAACTTTGTCACTAATTCAGAGACAAGTACTATTGTTCTTACTCATATTTTCTTCCTTACTGTTTCATGTATAAATTTACGTATACTAACTTTCCCTGCTTTCCTGTTGCCTTTCATATTTTATTTACAGTGAGTAAAGTTTACAAAATAGTGCATAACTGAAAGACTGTCCAGATGGAATTGTGAAAGATGTAGAGGAGGAATAGACCTTTCAGAGCTCTTGGATTTGGGCCTGGAGGCAGTGGCAGTTAACGATTTATCTCCCTTTTACAGATGTCTTCTATAAGGGGTATATTTGATGGCAGTATTTTGCATTGCATAGTTGCTAAATCAGTTGCTGCTTAATTATAAGCATGGAAGAAGTATGTGTATGTGAGTGGCAGCCAAGTCCTCGAGTGGACATTTGTTATGTTATTCATAATAAGCCCCTCTCACCCATACCTGAGTTTACGTGAATCAAGTGGCTCTGGATGGGCCCCTAGATAGCTTCAGGATGGGGGCTGGTTGCCAGAGGTACCAACCATGTAATAGAGGGCTGGAACTTTTAGCCCCATCCTGCAACCTCCTGGGAGATTGAGTTAATCACCAAAGGACAATAATTTAATTAATCATGCCTAAGTAATAACTCCTCCATAAAAGCCCTAAATGACAAGGTTAAGAGAGCCTCTGGGTTGGTGGACACATAGATGTTGGAGTACTCACCCTGCATTCCAAGGGGATAGAAGCTCATGCACTCAGGATCCCTCTGGACCTTGCCTGATGGACCTCTTCATCTGGCCGCTCATTTGTATGCTTTATAATATCCTTTATAAAGGATACAAATATAATGCTTGGTAAATGTAATCAAAGTGTTTCTGTGAGTTCTGTGAACCATTATAGCAAATTATTGAACCTCACAATGGGATGTGGGAACCCCAGATTTGTAACCAAGTCATGCAGAAGCGTGAGTAAGCTGTGGATCAACTATTTGTGACTGACATCTTAAGGTGGGGAGCAATCTTAAGGGACTGAGCTCTTGATGTATGGGGTTTGTGCTAAGTTGGTTTTATTTATTTATTTATTTTATTTATTTTTTTTGAGACGGAGTCTCACGCTATTGCCCAGGCTGGAGTGCAGTGGCGCGATCTCGGCTCACTGCAAGCTCCGCCTCCCGGGTTCCCGCCATTCTCCTGCCTCAGCCTCCTGAGTAGCTGGGACTACAGGCGCCCGCCACCGCGCCCGGCTAATTTTTTGTATTTTTAGTAGAGACGGGGTTTCACTGTGGTCTCGATCTCCTGACCTTGTGATCCGCCCGCCTCGGCCTCCCAAAGTGCTGGGATTACAGGCTTGAGCCACCGCGCCCGGCGCTAAGTTGGTTTTAATGTCAGAATCGAATTACATTGTAGGACACCATTTTGTGTCCACAGACAACCGGAGAATTTCTTGGTGCACAAAATCCACCCATTTGGTGTCAGAAGTGTTGTGAGTAGAGAAACAGTTTTTTTCTTTAGCACTTCTTTCATGTAATTATTTTAACTACCCAGAAGGGATGGGAGGAGAACTTGTCACAATTGAGAGTACGTTGCAATAGCATAAGTTCATTGTTGTCAGAATGTATCAATATTCACTAGACAAATTGGTTTATCCCCAGTACACCTGCTACTGTGATGGATCAGCTACTTACCATCACAGGAGCATTAATTCTTAGAGGACATCAGAGATCTCTTCTAAGTATTTCCTATAATATATGACTGGAGTCTTTTCTGCTTATCCTTTCCAAGACTGGAGGGACGAATTCTGAAAAGCATTATTTCTCTTTCTTGCTTTTTTCCTTCTTTTTATTTATTTATTTAATTAAAAAACCTTTATTTCCTTTCTTTTTCATCTCTTCCTACTCTTCTTGTCCTCTGGTAACCACTAATTTACTCTCTATTTTTGTGAGATCCATTTTTTTTTTTTTCTTTTTTAGCTCTCACATATGAGTGAGAACGTGTAACATTTGTTTTTCTGTTCCTGGCTTATTTCACTTAACAGAATGACCTCCAGCTCCACCCATGTTGTTGCAAATGGCATGATTTCCTTCTTTTTATCACCAAATAGTATTACACTGCATATATATTTATATACATATATTCATATATACACACACACACACACATATATATACACACACACACTTTCTGTATCTTTTCATCTATTGATAGACATTTAGGTTGATTCTATATCTTTGCAATTATTAATAGTGCTGCAATAGACATGTGAGTGCAGATGTCCTTTTGATATACTGATTTCTTTTTCTTTGAGTAAATATTCAGTAGTAATCATATAGTAGTTCTACTTTTAGTTTTTGGAAAAATCGCTATACTGTTTTCCACAGTGGCTGTACTAATTTAAATTCCTACTAACAGTATACAAGGATTCCCTTTTCTCTACGTCCTGGCCAGCATCAATTCTTTTTTTTTTTTTTAATAAAAGTCATATTACCTGGAGTGAGATAACATCTCATTGTGATTTTGATTTATATTTCTCTGATAATTAGTGATGTTGAACATTTTTTTCCCCATGTGCCTGCTGGCCATTTGTATGTTTTCTTTCAAGAAATGTCTATTCAGGTTTTTTTTTTTTTTTTTTTTTACCTATTTTAAAATCAGAATATTTCTCTCTCTCTCTCTCTCTCTCTCTCTCTCTGTGTGTGTGTGTGTGTGTGTGTGTGTGTGTGTGTGCGCGCGCTATTGAGTTTAAACTCCTTGTTTATTCTGATTATTAATCTCTTGTCAGATGAATAGTTTACAAATATTTTCTCCCATTCCATGGGTTACCTCTTTATTATTTCCTTTTCTCTTCAGAAGCTTTTTAGCTTGATATAATCCTACTTGTCTATTTTTGCTTTGGTTGCCTGTGCTTTTGAGGTCTTTTACACACACAAAAATCTTTGCCCAGATCAATGTCTTACATTGATTTCCAAATGTTTTCTTCTAGTACTTTCATAGTTTAAGTCTTAGATAAGTCCTTAATCCATTTTGATTTAATTTTTGTATATGGTGAGAGACACACATATAGTTTCATTCTTCTACATATGGATATCCAGTTTTTCCAGCACCATTTATTGAAGAGACAGTCCTTCCCCTAATGTATGTTCTTGGAGCCTTTGTCAAAAATGAGTTGGCTATAAATGCATGGACTTATATTGGGTTCTCTATGCTGGCAGTGGTCTCTGTGTCTGTTTTTATGCCAGTAGCATGCTGATTTGGTTACTATAATGTTGTAATATACTTTGAAATTAGATATTATGATACCTTTAGCTTTGTTCTTTTTGCTCAGGATTGCTTTGGCTATTTGGGATTTTTTGTGGTTCCACATAAATGTTAGGATTTTCTTTTTTCTACTTCTGTGAAGAAATTATATTTTGATAGGAATTGCATTGAATCTATGAATTGCTTTGGGTAGTATTGCCTTTTTAACAGTCCATGAGCATGGAATATCTTTCCATTTTTTTGTGTCCTATTTAATTTATTTCATCAGTGTTTTGTATAAAACCTTTCATTTTTTGGCTGAACTGATTCCTACATATTTTATTTTCTGTGTAGTTATTGTACATGGGATTGCTTCCTTGATTTCTCTTCAGATTGTTCACTATTGGCATATAAAAATGCTACTGGTTTTTGTATGTTGATTTTTGTATCCTGCAACTTTACTGAATTTGATTACGAGTTATAACAATTTTTGGATAGAGGTTTTAGATTTTTCTAAGATTACGTTTTCTGTGAACAAGGCTAATTTGACTTCTTTTCCAATTTGGATACCTTTTCTTTCTTTCATTTGCCTAATTGCTTTGGCCAGGATTTCTAGTATCATGTTGAATAAAACTGGTGAAAGTAGGCACCTTTGTCTTGTTCAGATCTTAGATAAAAGGTTTTATGTTTTTCCCCATTCAGACAACATTAGCTTTTGGTTTGTTACATGTGGCTTTTATTATTCTGAGGTATGCTTTTTCTATACCCAGTTTGATGAGTATTTTTTTTAAACCATAAAGGGTGTTAAATATTAATGAATGCTTTTCCAGTATCTATTAAAATAACCATGTGATTTTTGTTCTTGATTTTGTTAATGTGATGTATCCCATTTATTGATTTTCATGTATCAAACCATCTTTGCATCCCTTGGAGGAATCCTACTTGATTGTGGTGAATAGTCTTTTTAATGTGTTTATAAATTCAACTTACTACTATTTTATCGAGGATTTTTTGCATCCATTTTCATCAAGGATATTCTCTTGCAGTTTTCTTTTTGTGTTATGTCCTTCCTTGGTTTGGTAGAAGAGTAATGCTGGCCTCATAGAATGGGTTTAAAAGTATTCTCTCCTCTCTAATTCTTTTGAAGAGTTTGAGTACAATCGGTATTAGTTCTTCTTTAAATATTTAGTAGAATTCAGCAGTGAAGCCATCAGGTTCTGGAATTTTTTTCAATGGAAGACTTTTTATTACTGCTTAATCTCATTACTCATTGTTGGTTTGTTGAGGTTTTCTATTTCTTCAAGGTTCAGTCTTCAATGTATGTGTCCAGGAACTTATCCATTTATTTTCCATTTGTTGGTGTATATTTTTTCATAGTAGTCTCTTAAAATTCTTCATATTCCTGTGGTCTCAGTTGTTATGTCTCCTTTCATTTCTAATTTTGTTTAGTTGGGTCTTCTTTCTTTTTTCCTTAGGCTAACTATAGGTTTGTTCATTTTGTTTCTTTTCAAAAACCCAAATTTTTATTTTGTTGATATCCTTTATTGTGTTTTTAGTCTCAATTTCATTTGTTTCTGCTCTGGTCTTTATTATTTCTTTCCTTTTACTAATTTATTTTTCCTTGCTTTTCTAGTTCCTTGAGGTGCATACATTGTTAGGTTGTTTATTTGGAGTATTCCTACTTTTTTATAGAGATGTTTATTGCTATAAACTTTCCTGTTAGTAGGCTTTTGTTGTATCCCATATGTTTTGATATATTTTATTTCCATTTTCATTTGTTTCAATAAATTTTTAAATTTTCTTCTCAGTTGGGCATGGTGGCTCTTTCTTGTAATCCCAGCACTTTGGGAGGCTGAGGCAGGAGGACAACTTGAGCCCAGGATTTTAAGAATAAGCTGGGCAACAATGTGAGACCTTGTTTCTACTTTTTTAAAAAAGGAAAAAAGACAAAATTTTCTTCTTAATTTCTTCATGACCCATTGTTTGTTCAGGGGAAATCAATACATGTTAATTTCCATGTGTTTGTATAGTTTCCAAGGTTACTCTTGTTATTGATTTCTAGTGTTATTCTTTTGTGGTCATAAAACTTGATATGATTTCTATTTTCTTGAATTTGTTGAGACTTGTTTTGTGGGCTAAGATATGTTCTATTCTGGAAAATACTCCATGTGCTGTTGAAAAGAATGTGTATTCTGCGGCAGTTGGGTAAATGTTCTATAAATGTCATTTAGGACTATTTGGTCTAGTTTGTAGCTTAACTCGAATATTTCCTTGTTGATTTTCTGTCTGGATGATCTGTCCATTACTGAGAGTGGGGGTTGAAGTCCCCTATCCATTATTATATTGCAGTCTCTCTCTCCCTTTAAATATATTAATGTTTGTGTTTTACACTTGGGAGCTTTGGTGTTTGGTGCTTAGATATTTATAATTGTTACATCCTTTTGCTGAATAGACCTTTTTATCATTATATAGTAACCTTTTTTTATCTGTTTTTACAGTCTTTGATTTGTAGTCTATTTGATCTGATAAGTATAACTATTCCTGCTCTTTTTTAGTTTCCAGTTGTATGAAATATCTTTTTCTACCTCTTCCCTTTCAGTTTATATGTGTCTTTACAGGTGAAGTGGGTTTCTTGTAGGTAGCATGTAGTTGGCTCTTATTTTTTATCCATTCAGCCACTCTCTTTTTAATTGGAGAACTGAGTTTGTTTACATTCAATGTTA
The DNA here is from genome assembly GCF_043159975.1 of Macaca nemestrina. Lineage (NCBI taxonomy): Eukaryota > Metazoa > Chordata > Mammalia > Primates > Cercopithecidae > Macaca > Macaca nemestrina. The sequence goes on from NC_092140.1 coordinate 67,047,471, forward strand.
TTGCCGATAAGTAATGATTTACTATTGCCATATTTTTGCTTGTTTTCTGGTTGTTTTGTAACTCCTCCTTCCTTTCTTACTCTATTTCTTTGTGGCTAAGTGATTTTCTCTGGTAGTATGTTTCAATTTGTTGCCTTTTATTTTTAGCAAATCTATTATAGGTTTTTGCATTGTGGTTACCACAAGGCTTCCCCCAAACAATATATATGTGTGCATAAATAAAAATAAATATGTGTGTATGTGTGTATATAATATACATATCTACATATATATATTATTTTAAAGAGATGACAGCTTATCTTAGACCATAAAGCAAAGAACAGAAACAAATTAAAAAAAGAAAAATTCTACATTTCAAATCTGTCCCCACACAGTTTGACTATTGATTCTCATTATATATATATATTTTTTGTCTCATTATATATATATTTTTTGTTGCCTATCTCTTAACAGATTGCTGTAGCTATTATTTTTGATAGATTTGTCTTTTGGCAGCTTCATACTAGAATTATGAGTGGATTACACATCATCATTACAGTATTTGAGTATACTAGGTTTGTCCATGTACTTAATTTTACCAGTGGGTTTTATATCTTCAATTTGTGTGTGTGTGTGCACATTAGTGTTTTCTTATTTCAGGTTGAAGAACTTTCTTTAGCATTTCTTGTAAGTCAAGTCTGGTAGTGAATTCTGTTTTTGTTTGTCTAGAAAAGAATATTTCTCCTTCAGATTTGAAGAATAGCTTTGCTAAATATAGTATTCTTGGATGGCAGTTTTCTTTCAGCATTTTGAAAATGTTGTCCCACTCTCTCCTGGACTGTATGGTTTCTGTTTAAAAGTCTGCCAGACAAATTGCAGCTTCTTTATTATTATTTATGTCTTTTCTCTTGCTGCTTTTAGCATCCTCTCTTTGTCCTTGGCCTTTAAGGGTTTGATTATTAAGTACTTTGGGCTGGTCTTATTTGGGTTGAATTTATTTGGTGTAATCTGACCTCTTTGTATCTGAATATTTATATCCTTCTCAACTTTTGGAAAATTTTTTGTTACTACTTCTTTGAACAGACTTTCTACTCCTTGCTCTTGCTCAAATCTGTTAAACCCCAAAAATTCTTAGATTTGGTCTTTTGAGGTAATTTTCTATATCTCGTAGGTCATCTTTGTTCCTTTTTATTCCTCCTTCCTTTTACTCCTATGACTACGTATTTTCAAATAATCTGTCTTTGAGCTCATTGATTCTTTGCTTGATGCATTCTGTCATTGAGAGCCTCTAATGAATTTAGTTCAGCACATGTATTTCTCAGTTTTTACTTTTCTGTTTAGTTTTTAAGAATTATCTCAACATCTTTGTTAAATTTCTCTGATAAATTTCTGAATTGGTTTTCTGGGTTATTCTGGAGAACGCTGAGTTTCCTTAAAACTACTATTATGAATTTTTGGTTGGAGAGCTCACATATTGAGGTCAGTCACAGGGTCCTTGCTATGTCCGTTGGAAGGTCATGGTTCCCTGTTTGTTGTTGTTCCTTGTGGATGTATGTCTATGTCTTTGCATTGAAAGATTGGTTATTTATTCCAGTCTTCTCTGTCTAGCTTTTTTTTTTTTTTTTTTAAATTAGATATATTTGCCTAGATTTTCTTTGTAATCTACCTGGTTGTCCTGTTGATTTTCTTTCTTTTTTTTTTCCTGCTATGTCACTGCCTCCTTTTCAGTACTAGATGGCACCTTCAACATAGGTTTGCCTCTATTCTAGCAAACAATCAGAGTGCTGCCTATCCTGAGTGAGGAAGATCCCAAAGGGGATATCTTGGTAGTGTAAGAGGGCTGGTCGGGAGTTTGTGTCCAGGATACCTGTGAAACAAAGCTCTTCCAGCATGCTGCTGCTGAACAGCAACTTTGATTTGATGTCTCCTTTGGCTGAGTTACACAGTAGAGTTTCTAGGACTAGGAATGTCACTCCACCCTCCCTCCTTAGTCTCTGGCTGTCTTCAGGGGTATCTCTCTCCAGGCATTCTGGATGCTTCTCGTGGGTGGAGACAAGAACAGGGCTTCTGGCAGGGAAACCAGGATGGTGGGGAAGCTTGTTGTCCAACTCAATCTCACTTTTTCTAGTATACAAACCATAAGCTGGGGATAAATTTTCAACATACTTGGTGCTGCGCAGATTAAGGGAAGGAGCATCTTAAATGGAAGTCCAATTTTCACTTCTCTGTGACCCCATGAACTGCCTAATCCTCATAATTTGAATTCTAAGATATTGCTGGGGATAATCTCAGCACTGTATATTTGTGTTTAATTTTCTATGTGTGGGGCGAAGCCAGCTTGCTTCTATACTGATATTTAGGAACTCAGAGTCCCTCCCCTTTTTGCTTCTAATAAATATGTTTCCTTGGCTTCGTAAGCTTGGAGACACAGCTCCTCAAATCAAGGCTCCCAGAGGACTCTGTTGGTGCTACTAAGCTCCAGGTCTCTGCTACTCCAGGTCCCTGGTGGGCTAATCCTTTCTCTTAAATTACTTTACAATTCTTTTCACTACTTTTCCTCTTCCCCACAGAAAGGACGGTTCTGGAAAAATGTTATTTGCATATACTGCTTAGATCTAATAGCCGGAAAGAAAATTCCTGATATTTTTGAAATAATGTCATACATAAGATTATTTCTAGGTGTGAGCCTTTTCTGAAGCTAAATAATTGCTCTTCTTCATAGTGTTTGCACCTATTAAATAATTGCAGATGTTTCTTTTGTATTGAAATTATAAATATTTATCCCTATTAACCTTTTTATTTGCATCACCCTTGGTGAGTCTCAGTTCAGATCTGTTCTGTAGTCTCAGACTTTTGCAGGTTGAATACTCGGTGCCAAGTTAGACATGCTGTTCTAAGTTCAGCTCCACAGAGTCAGGAGGAAGGGAAAATTTCTTCTCTCCCATGAAGCAGTATCTTCATATTTACCCTAAAATAGATCTCTTTTTTGGGGGAGTGGGTTTAGGGTGGGATGATAGCTTTCATATAACATCACGAAATGTGCATGTTCTGTGTCACTTTCAGACATGTCCTATCTTTCCCCCTTTTTTCCTTGTACTTTTAACCATCATGAGTTTATTACTCTGTTGTCTTTACTGATATTAGCAACAGCTCTGAATTTAGCATAATCTGCAAACTCATTTAGGTACCATTTGCTGTCTCTGCAAGATCCTTAATAAAGATGTCAACCAGAGCATTTTAGAAAGTTGCTACAATATTTCTTCATCTTCAAGAAAAAGGCAAAGATGTAGAGAAAGTTTACTCTGATCTAAACTATTGAGATCTTCTCCTTGTTTGTTTGAGTTTCAGGCCCTCACAAGTATCTTCTGAGAGACAGCCCATCTCTTTAGCAGAGACTTGGCCACATGCTGCCTCTTGTCATGTTTTCACTGTGTGTTGAAATTAATTTTCTTTTAAAAAAAAAGCAACCTTAGGATAAAATTGTCCAGTAATTCCAAAGATTGACTTTCTTGCCATCCAGATGACACAGGGCTTGGGGTCAGATTGAAAATATTTGAAGATAAAAAAGAATGTAATTACTTATTCCCACCTAAGTTTGTGGTCTGAGATTTATTCTGTATTTATTTATCTGTATTTATTCTGGTCTGAGATTTATTCTGCCGTAATTTGACTATCTGGTTGCTCAATTACTAGTAAACTAAAGCAGAGACTGGTTTACTAATCAACAGTGTTTCCAATACTAACATAAGGACAAAAAGCAAACTTATATATTTTGGGAACAGTTAGTAAAGGATCTTTGAGGACCAATTATGTTCTAGTAGGTGTCGAAGAGATTATTGTCCCCAGCCATCCCTTCTCTCCTTCTTTAAGTCATAGAGCACACTGCCCCTCTGCCTACTATATTTCTTAGCCTGCCATACAGTTGTATGACAATGTGACCAAATTTTGGCTAATGAGATATGAGCAGAGTGATGTGAGCAACGTTTGCTACACATCCTTAAAAATAAAAGTGCTTGAATTTGCTGCTCTCTTTTACATTTCCTGTGGGCTAGAACATGGGCATGGTACCAACTTAGCTTTGATCATACATAAAAAAACAAAAACCAAAAACCAAAACAAAAACCCAGAGAAAGGTCAGGTACCAAGATAAAAGAAACATGGTTCCATGAATGACCTTGTGAGATAGAGCTACTCAGTGAGCCTAGATTAGCCAAATGATTAAATGAGAGAGAAATAAATCTTGTCTTATTTGAGCTGTTGCCTTTTTTTTGTCTTTGTTACAGCAGCTTAGCATTTGCCTTAGCATATAACACAAATACCAATCTTTGTTTTAATAAATCTTTCTCAAAAATATAAATAATGATGTTAGTATATTCTGTTTAAGAAGTGCAGGGATTGAATCCAAAAGTTTCAAAAGAAAGATTTGATGTTCAAGTTTTAGGCAATACCATATACATGAACGTATAGCTTTATGCTTGAATTTTGCATTTAAAATATAATGAGCAGCTCCACCTCCCCTTTCTCCCCACATCACTGAGTATTCTTTGGAAACATTTTTTTGAATGGTATGATATCTGGGTATACATAATTTATTAATAAATCTCATGTTGTGAGGCATTTAAATCACTTCCACATTTTCATTTTATTTTGTAGTGCTACCATAAATATTTGGTACATAAATATTGGTCTTCATTTTTTATATTTTTCTAGGGATGGCATCTTAGATGGAGAATATGCTGTATCACTTTACTCTTTTTTTCTAACCGTGGACCACCCAAGACCCATCTTCAAAGAGCTCTAATACCAAAACTTTCCCACATGTACTCCAAAAAGAAAATATTTTAAAATCAAATTTTACCTAAGCTTGCTTCTAGAATCAAATTTGTCCTCTCTAATATGCACTTCAGGGCCCTCCTCAATTAGCCCACAATTTACCTTTCAAAACAGTATTTTTTTTATCACGCCTGTATATGAACACTGCTGCAGTTGAAATACCCTATTCTACTTTTTAACCATATCTAAACATTGCTTATCTTCATGTTCTTTAACCTTGTGTCACATAGTCAAACTGTGTCATTCTCAAAGATACCGCTTAACAGTCACTTTCTCTATTTAGACTTCCCAGTGCTTGCAGTTCACTTAGATATCTGATACCATGGAATTGTTGGAGGACTTCTGTTTTTACTATGTGCATTGGGCAACATACAATATATATCATGTGATACCTTAGAATAGCTGTGAATGACTACCTTTGCATGGTGCTTGAACTTTTATACATATATTGTCTTAGTCCATACAGGTGGCTATAACAAAGTGCCATTGACTGGGTGGCTCATAAACAACAGAAATGTATCACTGTTCTGGGGACTAGAAGTCCGAGATCAGAGTGCTAGCATGGTGGGTTCTGGTGAGAACCCTCTTCCTAGTTGCAGACTGCCAACTTCTCGTTGCATCCTTACATGGTAGAGAGAGGGTAAAGGAGCTCTCTGGCTCCCTTTTATAAGGGCACTAATCCTTTTTTTTTTTTTTTAGACGGAGTCTCACTCTGTCGCCCAGGCTGGAGTGCAGTGGCGCGATCTCGGCTCACTGCAAGCTCCGCCTCCCGGGTTCACGCCATTCTCCTGCCTCAGCCTCCCGAGTAGCTGGGACTACAGGAGCCCGCCACAGCGCCCGGCTATTTTTTTTTTGTATTTTCAGTAGAGACGGGGTTTCGCCGTGTTCGCCAGGATGGTCTTGATCTCCTGACCTCGTGATCCGCCCGCCTCGGCCTCCCAAAGTGCTGGGATTACAGGCGTGAGCTACCGCGCCCGGCTAATCCCATTTTTGAGGGCTCTACCCTCATGACCTAATTACATCCTGTAAGTCTCTACCTCCTAATATCACAGTTTTATAGGGGTCAAATCTAGACTCAGTGTGCTCACAAACCTCCTGCCAAGCCAATTGACAACTGATAAATTTCTTGGCCAAAGGCAAACAATACAGCTGACTGCGATGATGAGAGGGGGACACCGCCTGACAGAAAAGAGAGAGATGTGCGGGTAGCATAAAGTGATGGACTCCAGAGTTAAGAGTCAGGCTGCATTGGGCTATTTTTAGATATGCCAGCAGAGGAAACCGGGTGAAGCAGAAAGGAATTCAGAGCAAATAATCCATGGAAGGTTGAGATTAGAGAATTTGTCCTGAGCAGGAAAGATTAAGTGCCTGCCTCAATCCCTAACACTGTTTCACTTTGCAATTCTAGTTTACTTGGCTCAGGCACACTTCCTTTTCTTTCTTTGAAACAGCCTTACGATAAAGCATCTGAGTTATCTTGAATGGGTTTTTGTTCATGTGACTTAAAAGAACCTTGAATACAATGTCTAAGTTCTTCATTGGTAGGAAGAATATCTTATACTCTTTTGCCTCTCTTGAAGCATTGCCCTATAAATTAGTTTAATTAAAAAATTTTCGATGTCTCTTCACAATCTGTTATTCTATCACAAAGGATATGTTCTCCAAAAATGTACTGTATCATTCTGAATACTCTTTTGTTGTTGTTCTGTTTTTTGTTTTAAGGAGCAGAGAGTTTAATAGGCAAGAAGGGGCATGAATGAAGGGAGAAGGAAGAAGCTCCCCTGTACAGAGAAAGGGGGAGGGGGACTCCAAAGCCAAGAGAGGAAACCCCTCATTCTATATATTATCACAACTTCAACATTTATTTCTGGGTCCGATTGGATTTGAGCCCAATTCTATCATTTACTAGCTGAGCGATCTCACTAAAGAGAGAGGTCTATACCAGAAAACTCCGGGAAAGCTCTTTCTGTTGGGATTGGAAACCGTGATCCACCAGGGAAATAAATTTGAGTTAGTGGCCTAACAATTACATTCATAAGTTTCCCACTGAGCAAATGCTGTGCATAGAATAAAAATATAGAATTTTCAATAAAACTAAGCTCATCAATAGAGCAAATGAAAATATTTACCATATTTAGGGTTGGAAGGTGCAGTACTCTGTTTAGATACAGTGTGTATTTATATACAATACCATTTAAGGGAAAATAAAATAAATGTAAAATTGGAAGGTAATTGAGACATTGTTACTGAATAAAATTTTAAAAATCTAAGACAATAAGATCTTTAAGGCAATACACTATCAAGCTTTGTTACACGCATTCATATTTAACAGAAATCTTTATTTGGGGATAGTAATAACAAGAGTTCACATTTATGGATAACTTAATACTTGCTTGATTGCTTTTTGCATGTACTAAATTAACCCTTAAACAGACCTATAATATGAACGGTAATATTTTCCATTTTACAAAAGAGAAAATTGAAGTTTAAGCAATAATCTCATTTTTCCATGGACTGAACACAGATAATCTCTTATATTTATGTCAAACTATATCACTTGATTTAAAACTCTCTTTCAACATGTAAGAGTGAACAGGAACAACAAACTCATAAGTGTATCATGGTGTTTTTGCTTATACCTGATAGAGCAGGACCTTCAGAGCTTTGTCAAGTTCAGCCTAGTTATTTCTAGCAGTGCCTGGGGGTGTTTCATGTGTGTTAATGACCAGTCCTGATGGGCCACCATGGTGTGCTGCAATTACTTGAGGTCAGGTATTTGAAAGGACTCACAGGACTCTAACAAGGTATACTTATGAAAGATTTATTACAGGCAAAGTGTACACAAAACCAGGAGCAAGAAAGCATATAGCAACATTATGACAGCCAGGAACACCTGAGCCCGGTGTTGGTCCTCTCTCAGTTGCACAGACTCTGCTCTATCTCAGGATCATGATCCACCAATATGAGAAAGAGATGTCTGTCTCAAGCAAGGTGAGGAACAACTTTACTGGGTTGTCTTTGATTTTTCTGATCGAACAGCTAACACTGGGCTGAGTGACCAGGTAAACCAGGTGAGGACCATCAATCCATACATTTTCACCAAACAGTGTAGACAAGCTGGTACCCAGTGCCTCTGGGGGGAATTCCAGGCTTTAAACAGTACATTATAAATCATTAGCTAGTACATTTCATCCCTATTTTGGCCCAGGGTTTGTACCATAGCTCCAGGCTTCCTTGAAGATGCTGCAGATAAGCTATAATTTAATCTTATTTTTACGCATGTGGATTCATCATTTAAGAAGTTCTTCCCTTGCTATAGCCCAGTGCTGTCTACTAAACTTTCTGTAAAAATGGAACTGTTCTTGTCCAAGAGGGCAGCCATTAGCCACAAGTGGCTCACTTGAAATGTGGTTAGTGTGACCGAAGAACTGAATGTTAAATTTTGTTTAATTTTAGTTTTAGTTTAAATAGCCACCTGTGGACAATGGCTACCGTATTGGACAGTGCAGCTATAGTTTCTCCGTGTGCTTGACTCTGCGGTCTGTTGGGCACCACTGTGTCTACCAGGAACCACTGATGCTTCCATTTGGTACTGCCTTTCCTTCTGGGCAATGCTATCTCTGGTAGGCATTGCAGCCACTTCTGTTGAGTATGGTTCTGTCTACTGGTCACTGCTGTGCCGCCTGCTAGGTACTGTAGTGGATATTCTGTGGCACCCATGGTGAGTGGTAGGCACTGTTAATAAGTTTGCCTATCCAACAGCCATTCCACACCCCCACTTAAACTTACTAGCAGAACCTGCCTCCCAGTCTAGAGATGGAAAATCCCACCTTTCCTTGTTCTATTCTCCCTTGCATTGATAGCATGAGTACGTGGCCCAGCCTGGTGAATGTGACCTGGAGGAGTGCATACCTGCACTCCATACATGCAATGGATGGAATGTTTGTGTCATCCCCAAACTCATATGTTACAATTCTAACCCCCAGTGTAATGGCATTAAGAGATGTGTTTCTGGGAGGGAATTAGGTCATGAAGGCCCCTATGAATGGGATTGGTGCCCTTAAAAAAGAGAACCCAGAGAGCTCGCTCTCTCTCTCGCTCTCTCTCTCTCTCTCTCTCTCTCTCTCTCTCTCGCTCTCTCTCTCTCTCTCTCGCTCTCTGCCATATGAGGATAAAAGAAGTCAGTAGTCTGCAACCCAGAAGAAAGCTCCTCTATAATAAAAGAGAGATGCATGGCAGGAAACAACTCTTTTCTTCACGTAGATATTGGGGGCTGTGGCAACTTCCGTGGGACTACTACACGGGGGCAAATCTGAGGACCAAGTCAGTGATCTGAGGATGCTAGTGTAGAAGCAGCCTGGCTCCTGATGGCATTGCGTTGCATGACTAAACCAATCTTGGAAATAGCTACTTCCTGACTTTTCATTATGTTCAATAATAAAATTGTCCTTCAAATCTCACAGTGCAGTTAATTATAGCTTCGCCTCTCCGAAGACGTGACTGCATGGTGGGTGGAGGTAGGAAATAATTATAATTGATAACATCATATTTGACTCTGAATTTATCCTATTGAAGCTTTGTTAGTTTTAAAAAAAAAATCTTTAAAAGAAAAAGTGGATGGGAGGCAAGAAAATGGAGGCCTCATGTATAACAACCCTTCCAGGCAGTTTGACTGAACAGGACTTTAACTGCAGGTGGGAACAGTCACTGCAAGAACATGAATGCTGTTGGAAAAACAAATCAAAACAGAGAGGGAGAAGTGAAAAAAAGAGCCTACATGGATAGAGTGAAAAAAAGGAAAATATCTTTTTTTTTTTTTTTTGAGACAGAGTCTTGCTCTGTTGCCCAGCCTGGAGTGCGGTGGCATGATCTTGGTTAACTGCAACCTCCACCTGCTGGATTCAAGCAATTCTCCTGCCTCAGCCTCCCGAGTAGCTGGAATTACAGGTGCTATGCCACTATGCCTGGCTAATTTTTTTTTTGTATTTTTAGTAGAGACGGGGTTTCACCATGTTAGCCAGGATGGTCTCGATCTCCTGACCTCATGATCCTCCTACCTCGGCTTCCCAAAGTACTGGGATTACAGGCATGAGCCACCATGCCTGGCCAGAAGATATCTTTGATTTAAAAGTTTTTATTGTTTTTCATGTTTATTTTTGTCTTTCTTGCCTCTTTAACTTTTCCTTCCTGCTTTATGTAACTGTATTACTTCACCTCATTTGCTTAAGAGAAATCATATTTAAGAACTAAAACATCCTATCATGGAAACACTTCAGAGCCTACTCATTGTCCTCTCTCCAAGAGGCAACCACATTCTGAATTGGTTATTTTTCCCATGCAAGATTTTATTATTTAGTACATATTTTCGTAGAAATATAATATTGTATTTCATGTTTTTTTAATAGAGTCAGCCATACTCTACATATCTTTTTCAATTTGCTTGTTTTGTTGTTTTGTTCAGCATTGTTATTGGGATTTTTCCATCTTGAAACATGAAAGCTCCATTTTATTACTTTAAGAGCTATACAATCAGCCAGGCATGGTGGCTCACACCTGTAATCCCAGCACTTTGGGAGGCTGAGGTGGGCGGATCACAAGGTCAGGAGTTTGAGACCAGCCTGACCAACATGGTGAAACCCTGTCTCTACTAAAAATACAAAAATTAGCTGGGCGTGGTGGCACGCGCCTGTAATCTCAGCTACTCAGAAGGCTGAGGCAGGAGAATCACTTGAACCCAGAGTGAAGGTTGCAGTGAGCTGAGATTGTGCCACTGCACTCCAGCCTGGGTGACAGAGGAAGACTGTCTCACCAAAAAAAAAAAAAAAAAAAAAAAGCTACACACACAATCCATTGATTAAATATGCCAGTGGTTATTTTCATGGTGATGGAAAACTATTTGTTACTCTTGAAGTGTTTTTAAAAATCAAAGTTTTATATATGCACATAGTTTAAAAAGTCAAATTGTTCTACAAGGCTTGTTTTCTTTAAAAAATTTATCAGATTTAAGGGGCACATGTGCAGGTTTGTTTGTTACAAGGGTATATTGAATCATGGTGAATGGGAGGCAGGACTAGATTGCAGCTCTGGACAGAGCAGCATACAGAGGCTTGCACTGTGAATTTTGGCTCCAGATCAACTGCAAGAACAAACCAGCAATCCCGAGAGGACTCACAGACCCTCTTAAGGAAGCGGTCTGCTCCTGCAGGACCCGGGAGACACCAAATACTGTGAGTACCACAACTGCAGAAGTGGGAAAGGGACAGCCTCCTTTTCCAAACACACACCCCCACTGGAGAAACTGAAGGTCTGTTTGCAGGAGAAGTTTCTGACCTTATCTGGAACTGAGTCAATTTAGAGAGCTGAGCAAAATACAGGGGTAGATGAAGCAGCAGAAAAGCCCTTGGAGCTCACTGGGTCCCCAAGGAGGCCATTCCTGCCTGGCACCACAGAGATCAATTGAGAAGGTGACCAGAGGAATGAGGGATAAAAATCCACAGGAGGCGGAAATCTCTAGTTGAACTGTGTAACAATTTGAACAGAGTAAGAAGCCTCCTGGCTAGAACTCGGGGGAGGGCGCAAATCCAGTGTGCAGACTCCACAGGCAGGGGGAGAACCCAAGACCTTTTCTTTCACAGCTGGAAGGTGGGTAGTCTGGGGCAAGTTTTCAAGCCCAGCTAACCCCCAGCTTGGAAACAGACTTGGGACTTTTGGGGGCAGGGGTACGGAGGGAGTGAGAGCATCCCTTCAGTTTGCATGGGAGCTGGCTGAGGCCTGTGACTGCTGGCTTTCCCCTGCTTCCCTGACAACCTGCATGACTCAGCAGAGGCAGCCATAATCCTCCCACATATACAGCTCCAGCAACCTGTGACTGTCAACCATATCCCCGACAGCAGCCCCAGCAAGACAGCCCAAGGAGAGTCAGCTCAGACACGCCTAGCCCTGCCCCCAGCTGATGGTCCTTCACTACCCACCCTCACTGTGGAAGACAAAGGACATATAATCTTGGGAGTTCTAGGGCCCTGCCCACCAGTGGTCCCTATTCAAACTATCATAACTGATGCTCTCTGGAAAGCGCCACCTCCCGGCAGGAGGCCAACCAGCACAAAAATTGACCATTAAACCACCAAAGCTAAGAACCCTCACCAGGTCCATTGCACACCCCTGCAGCCTCCGCCGGAACAGGTGCTGGCATCCACGGCTGAGAGACCCATAGATGGTTCATATCACAGGCCCCTGTGCAGACAACCCCTAGTACCAGCCTGGAGCTGGGTAGACTTGCTGGGTGGCTAGACTCAAGAGAGAGACAACAATCACTGCAATTCAGCTGACTGGAAGCCACATCCATAGGAAAAGGGAGAGAGTACTATATCAAGGGAACACTCTGGGGGACAAAAGAATCTTAACAACAGCCTTCGGCCCTAGACCTTCCCTCTGACAGAGTCTACCCAAACGAGAAGGAACCAGAAAACCAACCCTGGTAATATGAAAAAACAAGATTCTTAGCACTCCCCAAAGAATTACACTAATTTCACCAGCAATGGATCCAAACCAAGAAATCCCTGATTTACCTGAAAAAGAATTCAGGAGGGTGGTTATTAAGCTAATCAGGGAGGCACGAGAGAAAGGCAAAGTCCAATGCTAGGAAATCCAAAAAATGATGCAAGAAGTGAAGGGAGAAATATTCAAGGAAATAGATATCTTAAAAAAAAACAAAAATTCAGGAAACATTGGACATACTTAGAGAAATGCAAAATGCTCTGGAAAGTCCCAGCAATAGAATTGAATAAGTAGTAGAAAGAAATTCAGATCTTGAAGACAAGGTCTTCTAATTAACCCAATCCAACAAAGACAAAAAAGAACAAGAAAATATGAATAAAGTCTCCAAGAAGTCTGGGATTATGTTAAACAACTGAACCTAAGAATAATCAGTGTTCCTGAGGAAGAAGAGAATTCTAAAAGTTTGGAAAGTATATTTGGCGGAATAGTCTAGGAAAAATTCCCAGCCTTGCTATAGACCTAGATATCCAGATACAAGAAGCATAAGAACACCTGGGAAATTAATCACAAAAAGATCATTGCCTAGGCACATTGTCATCAGGTTTTCCAAAGTTAAGACAAAGGAAAGAATCTTAAGAGCTGTGAAACAGAAGCACCAGGTGACCTATAAAGGAAAACCGATCAGATTAACAAAGCAATTATCAGCCAAGAATTTTGTATCCAGCAAAACTAAGCATCATATATGAAGGAAAGATAGTCTTTCTCAGATAAACAAATGCCAAGAGAATTCGCCACTACCAAACCACCACTACAAGAACTGCTAAAAGGAGCTCTAAATCTTGAAACAAATCCTGGAAACACATAAAAACAGAACCTCTTCAAAGCATAAATCACACAAGACCTAAAAAACAAAAATGCAAGTTAAAAAGTAAAAACAAAAAACAAAAAACCAAAGGTCACAGGCAGCAAGTAGCATGATGAATGCAACGGTACCTCACATCTCAATGTGAACATTGAATGTAAACAGCCTAAAAGCTCCACTGAAAAGATACAGAACCACAGAATGGATGAGAACTCACCAACCATCTGCTGCCTTCAGGGGGCTTACCTAGCACATAAGCATTGACATAAACTTAAAGGGATAGAAAAAGGCATTTCATGCAAATGGACACCAAACATTAGCAGGGGTAGCTATTCTTATATCAGACAAAACAAACTTTAAAGCAACGGCAGTTAAAAGACACAAAGGGGGACATTATATAATAGTAAAAGGCCTTGTCCAACAGGAAAATATCACACTCCTAAACATATATGCACCTAACACTGGAGCTCCTAAATTTATAAAACAATTACTGATAGACCTAAGAACTTATATAGACAGTGACGCAATAATAGCGGAGGACTTCACTATTGCACCAACAGCACTAGATAGGTCATCAAGACAGAAAGTCAACAAAGAAACAATGAATTTAAACTTATACCTTGGATCAAATGAATTTAACAGATATATAGAGAACATTTTATCCAACAACCACAGAACACACATTCTATTCAACAATGCATGGAACTGTGTCAAGATAGGCTATATTATAGGCCATAAAATGAGTCTCAATAAATTTAAGAAAATTGAAATTATATCAAGCACTCTTTCAGGCCACTGGAATAAAACTGGAAATCAAATTAAAAGGAACCCTCAAAATAATGCAAATACATAAAAATTAAGTAACCTGCTCCTGAATCAAAAACAAAATGAGTCAAAAACATTGAGTCAAAAACAAAATCAAGATGAATATTAAAAAATTCTTTGAACAGAATGACAATAATGATACAACCTACCAAAACCTCTGGGATACAGCAAAGGCAGTGCTAAGAGGAAAGTTCATAGCCCTAAATGCCTACATCAAAAAGACTGAAAGGGCACAAACACATTCTCTAAGGTCACACCTCAAAGAAGTAGAGAAACAAGAACAAACCAAACCCAAACCCAGCAGAAGAAAGAAAATAACCAAGATCAGGGCAGAACTAAATAAAATTGAAACAAAAATATACAAAAGATAAATGAAACAAAAAGCTGGTTCCTTGAAAAGATAAAATTGATAGACCATTAGCAAGATTAACCAAAAAGGAAGAGAGAAGATCAAAATGACCTCACTAAGAAAAGAAAGAGGAGATATTACAACTGACACCACTGAAATACAAAAGACCATTCAAGACTACTATGAACACCTTTATGCAAATAAACTAGAAAACCTAGAAGACATGGATAAATTCCTGGAAAAGTACAATCCTCCTAGCTTAAATCAGGAAGAATTAGATAACCTGAACCGACCAATAACGAGCAGTGAGATTCAAATGGTAATTTAAAAATTACCAATAAAAGAAGTCCAGGACCAGATAGATTCACAGCAGCATTCTACCACACATTCAAATAAGAATTGGTACCAATCCTTTTGACACTATACCACAAGACAGAGAAAGAAGGAATCCTCCCTAATTTATTCTATGAAGCCAGCATGACCCTAATACCAAAACCAGGAAAGGACATGACCAAGAAAGAAAACTACGGACTAATATCCTGGATGAACATAGATGCTAAAATTCTTAACAAAATACCAGCCAACCGAATCCAACAATATATCGAAAAGATAATCCACCATGATGAAGTAAGTTTCATACCAGGGATGCAGGGATGGTTTAACATATGCAAGTCAATAAATATGATACACCACATAAACAGAATTAAAAACAAAAATCACATGAGCATCTCAGAAGATGCAGAAAAAGCATTTGAGAAAATCCAGCATCATTTATGATTAAAACTCTCAGCAAAATCAGCATACAAGGGACATACCTCAATGTAATAAAAGCCATCTATGACAAATTCAGAGCCAACATAATACTAAATGGGGAAAAGTTGAAAGCATTCCCTCTGAGAACTGGAGCAAGACAATGACACCCACTCTCACCAGTCCTCTTCAACATAGTACTGAAAGTCCTAGCCAGAGCAATCAGACAAGAGAAAGAAAGAAAGGGCATCCAGACTGGCAAAGAAGAAGTCAAACTGTCACTGTTTGCTGATGATATGATTGTTTATCTTGAAAACCTTAAAGACTTCTCCAGAAAGGTCCTAGAACTAATAAAATAATTCAGCAAAGTTTCTGGATACAGATTAATGTACACAAATCAGTATCTCTTCTATACACCAACAGTGACAAAGCAGAGAATCAAATCAAGAACTCAATCTCTTCTACAATAGCTGCAACAAAACAAAATAAAACTTAGAAATATACTTAACCATGGAGTCAAAATGGAAACACATCCCATGCTCATGGATGGGTAGAATCAATACTGTGAAAATGACCATACTGGCAAAAGCAATCTACAAATTCAATGCAATCCCCATCAAAATGCCACCATCATTCTTCACAGAATTAGAAAAAACAATTCTAAAATTTGTATGGAACTAAAAAAGAGTCAGCGTAGCCAAAGCAAGACTAAGCAAAAATAAAAAAATCTGGAGGCATCACACTACCTGATTTCAAAGTCACCAAAACAGCATGGGACTGGTATGAAAATAGACACATAGACTAATGGAACAGAATAGAGAACCTAGAAATAAACCCAAATACTTACAGCCAACTGATCTTCGACAAAGCAAACAAAAACATAAAGCGGGGGAAAGGACATGCTTTTCAATAAATGGTGCTGGGATAATTGGCTAGCGACATGTAGGAGAATGAAACTGGATCCTCATCTCTCACCTTATACAGAAATCAACTCAAGATGGATTAAGGACTTAAACCTAAGACCTGAAACTATAAAAATTCTGGAAGATAACACTGGAAAAACCCTTCCAGACATTGGCTTATGCAAGGATTTCATGACCAATAACCCAAAAGTAAATGCAATAAAAACAAGAATAAATAGCTGGGGACTTAATTAAACTGAAAAGCTTTTGCATGGCAAAAGAAACAGTCAGCAGGGTAAACAGACAATCCACAGAGTGGGAGAAAATCTTCACAATCTATACAACTGACAAAGGACTAATATCCAGAATCTGCGATAAACTCAAACAAATCAGTAAGAAAAAAGCAATCACATCAAAAAGTGGGCTAAGGACATGAATAGACAATTCTCAAAGGAAGATATACAAATGGCTAACAAGTATATGAAAAAATGCTCAACATCACTAATGATCAGGGAAATGCAAATCAAAACCACCATGCGATACCACATTACTCCAGCAAGAATGGCCATAATCAAAAAACCAAAAAACAGTAGATGTTGGCGTGGATGTGGTGATCAGGGGACACTTTTACGCTGGTGGGAATGTAAATCAGTACAACCACTATGGAAAAGTGTGGAGATTCCTTAAAGAACTAAAAATAGATCTATCATTTGATAACAGGAATCCCACTACTGGGTATCTACCCAGAGGAAAAGTAGTTTTTTGAAAAAGACACTTGCACATGCATTTATATAGCAGCACAGTTCATAAATGCAAAATCATGGAACCAACACAAATGCCCATCAATCAATGAGTGGATAAAGAAACTGTGATATATATATATACAATGGAATACTGGTCAACCGTAAAACGAAATGAATTAACAGCATTTGCAGTGACCTGGATGAGATTGGAGACTATTATTCTAAATGAAGTAATTCAGGAATGGAAAACCAAACATTGTATGTTCTTGCTGAGCTATAAGGACACAAAGGGAGCTAAGCTGTAAGGACACAAAGCCACAAGAATGATACAATGGATTTTGGGGACTTGTGGGGAAGACTGGGAGTGGGGCGAGGGATAAAAGACTACAAATATGGTACAGTGTATATTGCTCGGGTGATGGTGCACCAAAATCTCACAAATCACCACTAAAGAACTTACTCATGTAACCAAATACCACTTGTACCCCAGTAACTTATGGAAAAAATAAAAGGTTCCCTGAATTAAAAACAAACAAACAAAAAACAAGGGTAATTGCATGGTGCTGAGGTTTTGGATTCTATTGATCCCGTCATGCAGATAGTAAACATAGTACCCAATAGAAAGTTTTTCAGCCCTTGTCTTCTTCCTTTCTTCCCTCTTTTTGGAGTCCTCAGTGTCTATTATTCACATCTTTATGTCCATGTGAACCCAAGATTTACGTCTCACTTATATGTGAAAACATGCAATATTTGGGTTTCTGTTTTTGCATTAGTTCCCTTAGGGTAATGGCCTCTAGCTGCATCCATGCTATTGCAAAGGACATGATTTCTTTCTTTTTTATGACTGTGTAGTGTTCCATGGTGTATATGTACCACATTTTCTGTAGGCAATTCATTATTGATGGGCACATAGGTTGATTCTGTGTCTTTGCTATTGTGAATAATGTGGCAATGAACATATGAGTGCATGTGTGTTTTTGGTAAAATGATTTATTTTCCTTTGGGTACATACCCAGTAATAGGATTGCTGGGTCAAATGATAGTTCTATTTTTAGTTCTTTGAGAAATCTCCAAACTGCTTTTCACAGTGGCTGAACTAGTTTGCATTCTCAGCAACAGTGCACTCCCTTTACTCCACAACCTTGCCAGCATCTCTTGTTTTCTGACTTTTTAATAATGGCCATTTTGACTGGTATGAGATGGTGTCTTATTGTGGTTTTGATTTGCTTCTCCTGCTGACTAGTGATGTTGAGCATTTTTTCATATGTTTGTTGGCCACCTGTATGTCTTCTTTTGAGAAGTGTCTGTTCATGCCTTTTGTACAAGGCTTGTTAAAACTACCTCACAACCTCCAGAATAATCATATTCAACTTTTGTAGCTGACTTTGCAATTTACCTTTAAAGCTCTAAATACATATAGCAATCACTTATTTTTACATTTAGGCTTTATCTATTATCATTTGGAAAACAAAGCTTTAGCTGTCTTTCTCACAAATACTCTTCTCCACCACAGGCCAGCACTGTCATTCTTCTTTCCACCTTTTCAATGTAAGTTTATTATAATTTTGATTAGATCAATATATAGTTTTATTAAGACTCTGAGAACACTATCAGATCTGAGTCATACAAAGGTCAATGATTATTATCTTTTTTTTCCTTTTGAGATGGAGTCTCGCTCCGTCACCCAGGTTGGAGTGCAGTGGCACGATCTCGGCTCACTGCAAGCTCTGCCTCCCGGGTTCACACCATTCACCTGCCTTAGCCTCCACAGTAGCTGGGACTACAGGTGCCTGCCACCACGCCCAGCTAATTTTTTGTATTTTTTAGTAGAGACGGGGTTTCACCATGTTAGCCGGGATGGTCTCAATCTCCTTACCTCGTGATCTGCCCACCTTGGCCTCCCAAAGTGCTGGGATTACAGGTGTGAGCCACTGTGCCCAGCCTATTTTTTCATATACAACTTTTTGCTATCGCTGAAGTTAATAACTGCTTTTTAAAATTTCCATAGTTTTTTCATATGCTTAAAATTACTGCACACGAAGAACCTTCCCTAGTTGTGTAAGTATTCTCTGATCCATATAAACACAATTGATATTCTCTCATTTTTATCTTTTTATTTTTTAAGAGACTTAAAAAGCTTTTATGATTATCTTTATATGACACGTAATTATAGATATTTGTGGGGTACAGTGTGATGTTTTGATACATGTATAAAATGGGCAATGATCAAATCAGGGCAATTACCTTATCTATCACCTCAAATATTTATCTTTTTTGTGGGTTCAGAACATTCAAACTCTGCTCTTCTAGCTATTTGAAAATATATAATAAATTGTTCATTAGAGTCACTCTACAGTGCTATAGAATATTAAAACTTATCCAGCTGTAGGCCAGGCATGGTGGCTCACGCTTGTAATCCCAGCACTTTTTGAGGCCGAGGAGGGCAGATCACCTGAGGTCAGGAGTTCAAGATCAGCCTGGCCAACATGGTGAAACCCCATCTCTACTAAAAATACAAAAACTAGCTGGGCATGGTGGCAGGCACCTCTAATCCCAGGTACCAGGGAGGTTGAGGCAGAAGAATTGCTTGAACCCGAGAGGCAGAGGTTGCAGTGAGCTGAGATTGTACCACTGCATTCCAGCTTGGGTGACAGAGTGAGATTCTGTCTCAAAACAAAAAACAAAAACAAACAACTTCTCCAGTTGTAATTCTGTATTTATTAACTAACCTCTGGCTATCTCCTCCTCCTCATTACCCTTCCCATCCTCTCATAACCACTATTCTACTCTCTACTTCTGTGAGATCAACTTTCTTTAGCATCCACATATGAATGAGAACATGTGGTATTGTCTTTCTATGCATGGCTTATTTCCCTTAACACAATATACCACATTTTCTTTATCCACTCATTTTTTTGAGGGACAGTTAGGTTGTTTCCATATCTTGGCTATGATGAATAGTGCTGCAATAAACATGGGAGTGCAGACATCTCTTCAACATACAGATTTCCTTTCCTTTGGATGCATATCCAATAGTAAGATTGTTGGATCATATGATAGTCCTATTTTTAGTTTTTGCGGAAGGAATCTCCATGCTGTTTTCCTTAACAGCTGTGCTAATGTACATTCCCACCAACAGCAAATAAGAGTTTCCTTTTCTCCACATCCTTGCCTGCATTTGTTATTATTATTTTTTTGGTCTTTTTGATAATAGCCATTCTAACTGGAGCCAGATGCTATCTCATTGTGGTTTTGATTTAATTCCTTGATGATTAGTAATATTAAACATTTTCTTCATATACCTGTAGGCCATTTGTATGTCTTGAGAGATGTCTATTTAGCTCATTTGCCCATTTTAAAATTTAATTATTTGTGTTTTTTTTGTTTGTTTTTTGCTATTGAATTGTTTTAGTTCCTTGTATACTCTGGACATTAATTCCTTGTGGGATGAATAGTTTGCAAATATTTTCTCCCATTCTGCTGGTTGTCTCTTCACTCTGTTGACTGTTTCCTTTGCTGCGCAGAAGCTTTAAAGTTTGATATAATCTCATTTATCTATTTTTACCTTTGTTACCTGTGTTTTTGAGATTTTATCCAAAAAACCTTTGCCCAGACCAATGCTCTAAAGTGTTTTCCCTATGTTTTCTTCTAGTAGTTTTATAGTTTTGTGTCTTACTATTAAGTAAGACGGATCACGAGGTCAGGAAATCAAGACCATCCTGGCTAACACGGTGAAATTCTGTCTCTACTAAAGATACCAAAAAATTAACCAGGCATGGTGGCACGTGCCTGTAGTCCCAGCTGCTTGGGAGGCTAAGGCAGGAGAATGGTGTGAACCTGGGAAGTGGAACTTGCAGTGAGCCAAGATCACGCCACTGCACTCCTGCCTGGGCGACAGAGCGAGAACAATTACCTTTTTCAAACTTCTAGACTGGCTTTCATAAGGAAAGACTTCCACCTGCAGATGGGTCTTAGTGTGCTGTTTGAAAAGGATGTGTTAAATCTGCTTCCAGATATATAGTGGTACAGTCTCCATGCAGCTTCTTTGGTTGTGTTTGACATCAGCTGTAACTTTAGGTACTTCATTGGCCTAGGCTGTAGAATTTTGGAAGCTGTAGAATGGCATAGGTTGTTAAGGTCCTCAGGAGCAAGGGTTTCTGGGGTCTTCCTATTCTCATTTTCTCTACGATAAGCTGAAACTTTCCTTCTTGATGTCAAGTCTGACATGTCCTACAGGCAGCTGCAGTGGTTCTGGGCTCTGGGTGCATATGTCCAGAGCATCTGTGGGACTGGGGTCCTAGGCTTAGGGTCTCACATACTGTGGCACCAGAGTCTTGGGGCATAGTTTTTCTCTCGGTGGCAGTGTTGGATATAGGTTGCCCACAGCCAGGACCTGTGACTCTGAGGTACCCCCTAGCAGCTTGGGCCCAGGGGCCCATTTGTGATTCTACCCTTGGGAGACGGAGCACAGGACTGGTCTAACTCAGAGTAAGAAGGGGTGCTCTGGATGTTTGAGCTCAGAGACCAGAGTATAGCTGCAATCTGGGAACATGAGCCAATAGGGCTCCGTGGCAATTTGTGTCTCAGAGGACGAAACACTGTGTAGTCATGCCTTTAGCCCTTGGGATGGCAGACCTTGGCTGTATTTCAGACTGTGCATCCAGGTATAAGTATCCTAGAATGGTGGAGCCCACCTCTTGTTTGGGTGCTGGGTGGCATGGAATAACATAGTGATGAGTCCACTCTGGGGAGAGGGGTGTCTCAGCAGTTCAGACTCGAGACAACTAGTCCAGCTCCAGGGGAGCAGGATATTAGAGCTGTTTGGCCTGTAGGGTGGGGTGTCTTGGCTTAGCTACATCTGTTTCCCTAGAACACACAGTACTATGTCAGTTCAGCCCTGGATGTGCAGCTGCTCAGTTTGGTCAAAGCACTGCCTCCCCAGGGGAAAATGTGCCTCTTCAGCTCAGGCCCAGAAGGCATGACTATTCTAAATGGCGCGGGCACTGTTTCTCTGGGATTTAAGACACTGCATCAATTTAGGCACTGGGAAGGTGTGACTGCTCTGGGCAGTGAAGGCGCTGCTTTCTCAGGAGGGCAGGGTGTTGCTTCAGCTCAGGCACAGAAAGGTCCTTGCATTCTCTGTGTGATTATTCTGAGTTTCTGTGCTCTGGGTAGCCAAGGCACCATTTCCCCAGGATGACTGATATTGTTTCAGCCCCAGCACAGGAGTGCAGGGTGCAGCAGTGACTAGGAGAGGTATTTGAAGCAGCTCTGCCAAGGCACCATATCTCCAGGAGGCAATGTGCAGCTTCAGCTTAGCACCCTAGGGGCAACTGGGAGAGGTAGATGGAGTTGTTCTGCCAAGGCACTGTTTCTTTCAGAGAGAGTGGGCAGCTTTAGCACCAGTTCCCAAGTGCAAGGTGCAGCAGCAACTGAGATGGGTAGATGGAGTAGCTCTGCCAAGGCACCATTTCCCTAGGAAGGAGTGTGCAGCTTCAGCTTTAGCCTGAGCGGGCAGGCTGCACCTGGGCACTCTGAGAGAGGTAGGTAGAGTGGCTCCACCCCTAGCTGTCACACAGGGATGGGTGTAACAGCTGCTTGTAGCTCAGTTTGGAATTGTTGGGCTACTGAGTGGGGCTGGTTCAATGGCAGCTTAGCCTCAGGGATTAAGGGGTGCCATGAGCACTTGCCCCCAGTGCAGGACATACTCCAGTAGCAGTTTCAGTTCCAAGATGGCATGGCAGAGTAGCCAGGTGGGTGGTCACAGGGAGTGGGGTACAGTGCTGGCTCCTTCTCTGAAGGAACACAGCTATGTAGACTCCAGGTAGCTCTCTTAGCCGGGCTTAGTGTTTGTGAGGACTGCAGGGAACCCCAGTGGAGAGGACTGCAGGTGTTCCAGGTATTGATGGGACTGCTGGGACTCACGCGCTTACCTTTTTCCTGCAGGGAGAAGTTCCTTCTGGTTCCCAGCTGGGGGATGGGATGGTGGAGGCCCAGGTGTTTTCTTTTGTTCTCTGTGTGGTTATTCTGAGTTTCTGTGCTCATCAGAGTTTCTGTTACTACTTTGGTGTACTGTGGCACTTTCCTTTTGCTATTTTCATTAAAATCTAGTTGTTTATTTCCTGTCTTTGGCTATCTTTGCTGGAAGGACAAACTCTAGGGACTTCTACATGGCCATCTTGCCGATGTTGCTACAATTTTATCTTCTTGAAGCAGTTTCTACCAGAGCCAAATGATCTGCTTCAATCTAGAGCACTTGTCCTCTATACTGAGTGACTTGTAGACTTTGTATTTTGCTTCGACATAATCTGTAGATCCAAGAAACGGAACCTAATTCCTAGGGATTTTTTTGTTTGTTTTTTTTGAGACGGAGCCTCGCTCTGTCACCCAGGCTGGAGTGCAGTGGCGCAATCTCAGCTCACTGCAACCACCACCTCCTGGGTTCAAGTGGTTTTCCTGCCTCAGCCTGCTGAGTAGCTAGGACTACAGGTGCGTGGCACCACGCCCAGCCAGTTTTTTGTATTTTTAGTAGAGATGGGGTTTCACTGTGTTAGCCAGGATGGTCTCGATCTCCTGACCTTGTGATCTGCACGCCTTGGCCTCCCAAAGTGCTGGGATTACAGGCATGAGCCACCGCGCCCGGCCTATACTGAGTGACTTGTAGACTTTGTCTTTTGCTTTGAAATAATCTGTAGATCCAGGAAATTAAAAGTAATTCCTAGTTTTATGATCCCATGTTTTTATTTTATTTTATTTTCTGATTTTGATGAAGACCACTCTTGGTTAGCTTCCTGAGAAAAGGCCAATGGGAGATAAAGGGAGATAGTCACCCCTCATGTTTATTTGATAATATGGCTGGGGATAGAATGATAAAGATACGTTTCCTTCAGAATTTTATCAACATTGAGCAAGTCATCTAGTCTTCAGTTTATTTAAAGTCTGGCGCCATTCTGATTCTTGATTCTTTATATAAGTCAGAGGTTAGCGAACTACTGCCCACAGGACAAATCCAGCACAATGTCTCTTTTTGTTAATAAAGCTTTATTGGAACACAACCAAGCTCATTTATTTACATGCTTTCTATTGTTGTCTTTCATGCTACAAGAGCAGAGCTGGGTAGTTTTGACAGACTGGCCCCAAAAGCCTAAAATAGTTATGATCTGTTGTCGTCTTTTTTTTTTTTTTTGATACATAAAAGGTTTTCAATCTCTTATGTAAATGCTGGGTTTGTTTTCTTAGAAGTTTGTGAGATTTTCTTTTTGTCCTCAGTGTTTTAATGTAGCTTGATATGGGTCTATGTTTTTGTATTGTGTTGAGTGCAATATCCTTCATTTCTGGTATATTATCTTGAATTATTTCCACTATACTTTCTCCTCCTCCTCTTATACTTTCCTCATTTCTTTCTTTTTATGGTTTCTATTATTTGAAACATCTTCTTTTTATTCTCTCAAAATACTTTTTTAACTTGTCTTTTTACTCTAATTTCTGAAATATTTTTGTAACTATGTTCTAAAGTTTCTATTAAGATTTCTGGTTCTGCTGTCACATTTAATTCCCCCCTACACTAGCCTCTAAACAGCATCCTATTTGTGTTTTAATATAGTCCTTTTCGTCTCTGAGGATAGTTAATAGTATTTTTCCTTTTTGAGGTTTGCCTCTTTCCCGTATAGCGTCTGTATTCCATGAGTTTTGCTTGTTTGTTTGTTTAGGGCTCTGATATTCATATCTGTTGCCTTTCTCAAATGTTGGTGATAGTTGGTTTATATCTAACATGTGGCAATAACTAGTTGTTTAAAGATGTATATCCATGAGTTTGTTTGCCACTGTGAACTTCTCTATGGTCTTTTTTGGAGAAAGATATCAGTATTTCTCAGGTCTTTTCTCTTGGGTTGGTCAGATTCTCTAGGGAAAGCTCTTCCAGTATCTGGCCCAGAAGGTAAAAACCTGGCTAATACCTGCAGGAGTTGATGGGGGAAGAGAGCTAGAAGGTCCAAACATTTAATATGTTTATTTTCTCTTAACTGCCCTGTTTTAAGAACTGTATCCCCCGCCATCAACTGAGTTTAGTGTTCTAGTCTAGAGATCATCTGTTTTATACCTCATCATCCTGCACCAGGGAGGGGCAATTACGCAGTTGGACAAATGAGGAATGGGGTCCAGGAAGTGCTCTCTGCTGGACTAACAGATGGCAACACAGCTCCATGAATCCCCCTGCTCCCCCTGCCATCATGCCTCTTCTGTCTCCTCTCATGTTTCAGGGGCTGGAAGAGCAGGAACTGTGTTCCCAGAGTCATTTGCCTGTCATATTCTGGATTGAAGTCTGACAATGAGAGGTACACCTCAAGATTTGGAAAACATAAAAAAGGCACGAACTATATTTTTGCCATCAGCAGCAGTAGGCAATTTAGCAGATTTCAGCAAAAATGACATTTTACAGCAGCCTCAGGGTGTTTCTTTGCAAATCCCCTGCTCTGATGCTTCAGATAGCTATAGTCATCTCCGACACTTTCTGAAGTTCTTGCAACTTCCTGACTCTCTGATAGCTGACAAATCTCAGGAGTAGCCATGGCTTTCCCTGACCTGTGCTTCTCTAGTCTTTGCAATTAGGCGGCTAATTCTCTGTATTACGTTCCTTCCTGACCGGTACAGTTTAAGTGCTTCTTGAATGGTGTTTTTAACCAGTGCTTTTGTTTTTAGCCTCGCCCTTCCCCTATTTCACCAGGTAAATCGGTAAACTGGGTAACTTCTTAGTTTTCTGCACTGTGGCTTTTGTCGGATTTGATAAAACCAATTGACAAGCTTTTCAAACTCTAAGGATTCTGTTGTTTCACCTGCATCTCTCTTTGTTCTTGGGGATTTATGCCTTTCATAAAAAATTACTCTCTGTCATTTTATAATGGGTATTTGGAAGGGGACAGAGGAATTCGATCCTGCATTCCATTCATTACCATTCTGTATCAAGTTCCCCATTCACTCTTCAACCTTCTCCCATATGGACACTGGCCACCTCTCCAGCCTCTTCCTGGGCCATGTTTTCCTTTATTCCAGCTATGCTGACCTTGACTGATAGTCCTCGAACTCATCAGGGTCTTTCCTGCTTCAGGATCTTTTGCATACTGTTACTCTTGTCTGGTCTCTCTTCTCACTTAACTTGTCTCTGCTCTTTGCAGTTCTCAGAGAGGCCTTCCCTGATGACACGTACAAACTGGGTTATCCTTTTTTTTTTTTTTTCTATCCTAGAACACCATTCTTTTCCGTTATTGCACTTGTATTTTATACTCATATTTATTTGTTAATTTATTTAATGTCTGTCTCCTGCAAGAGCATGAACTTTAGACCTAGTGGACATAATCAGATCTCCGTTAGTAATTGAAAATAGAGAAGAATTATTTTTAAGGAAACTTACAGAAAGGAAATATTATGCCCTGTCTGGTCTGAGTATTGCAATACTGGCAATATCATTCAAATAGAAGGGACATTACAAAAGATCCATTTCTTAAAAGACTCAATCTCAAACTATAAGTTTTCCCATACTATTTTAATTCTACAAACTACCATCAAGGAAAAAAGAACAGGATCAATTTATAGCTATAAGGCTTAGTATCCCCATAAGCCTTTTCTTTTCTTTTCTTTTCTTTTCTTTTCTTTTCTTTTCTTTTCTTTTCTTTTCTTTTCTTTTCTTTTCTTTTCTTTCTCTCTCTCTCTCTCTCTTTCTTTCTTCCTCTTCCTCCCTCCCTCCCTGTCTCCCTCCCTCCCTTCCTTGCTTGCTTGCTTGTCTTGAACAGGAAAAACCCCATTCATTTTCTATTATATCCCCTTAGGCTTGAGCCTGTTGAAAAAACTTCCTTAATAGTGTTCAAATGAAAAAAAAATAAAAAGAAAAAAAGGAAAAGTGATGAGAAAATTAATATAATGAAATAATCAATGCAAATGACAGACCGTTGTCCAGAAAACCCCTCAATCAAGTCTCTTAGAATTACTGAATCTGAGGGGTAATTGTGCCCTAATCTCTAATTGTAAGATCAAGGCATGCTGTCAGAAGTACTGCCAATATTAAATAGATATTTTATGTTACTCATTTTAAGGTGGAATTTCTAAGAAATCAAAAACCATTTATCCAAAACATAAATCATTCACAGGAGTATTAACTAAAAATCCTTAATTTTGGTAAAATCAAAATTTATATTCATCCTCAAATAGCACCCATTAATGCTTTATTTTTCTAGAGTCTGCAAGTGCAGAAAAAGTTTGAATAATTTTTTAAATAATAATTTTAAATTATACCTGTATCAGGTGAGTTAATCTGAAGTGTGTTGACATAGCTAAAGAATCAGAGGTTTCGGAGGAGAAGAGACTTATGTATAATATTTGTTTTATGAAAATACATAACAATGTATCTACTGTTTAAATTCTACGTTGTTTTGGGGAAACAATTTAATGTGCATACATAGTAGCGGTTTACAATTTATAAATGATTTTTCATTTATTACTCATTTTACAATACATGTTATGTTTATAATGAATTTTTTAACCTCCCCTAGACCTTATAAAATGATGTGATTGGCTTAAGCAATCATTAAGGTTCTTTCCAGCTTTGATTCCATTATGTTTTCAAACTGTGACTCTGCCTAATCACAAGTACAGCTCAGTAAATCCCCTTTCCTCTGTTTCTGTGTTTGTCTCCGTCACTTTGGTGTTCTCCCAGTAGACACATCGAAGGGCATGCTGATTAAACTAGTCAAATTAACTCTTTGCCTGACTCCATCCTCATTAGGCTAATGAGCAGACTTAGGAGTACATCTGTGTGTCTCAGTTGTCTTATGTCAGAAGTACTGTCACTGGGAGCACCAGTGAAAAGTTGTAATTGTGACATTCTGTAGGAGTTTTTAGCTGGCAGCTCATTTTCCATCCTTTCTCAAGAGGGAGCATGTGGCTCTGCTGAATAGAAGTTATAATGTGTTGGGCAATCTCATTTTCTCTGCTGGATCATTGTTAAAGAGGGTGTAATTTTGTTTCCTCCCCTGGAAAGAGTTTCTTGGGTAGGCATGTGTGAAAGATGTTGAACAAGTATTAATCAAAGGGTGAGGGGGTAAGATCCTATTATCACCATAAGGTGCTGTGAAGTGATCGATCTTCATGATGAAGTAGCCATGTGAGTAGCTACACTACAGATTTGTTAATGATTAAGTGTGTGTTTGTGTGTAGGGGATGAGAGAAGGTATCTTGGAGATAGATTTGGGGGAAGGACAGACAAGGAAGGGAGAGAAAAAAACAACCAGTTTCAAAGATTGAGTGTCCTCTGATTCTAAAAAGCATACTTCCCCTGTTCAAATTACACATCAGAGCACTCATTTGACTAAGTGACAAGTCATATACATATTAAAACATAGGTCTAAAATTTTTACACTGGCCAAATGATGTTTAGTGCTTGGATATATTTGTAAAACAGAAAACACTGAGGGTTGATAGCAAAGTAGCCAGCATATGGTAGGTGCCAAATACATGTTTTTGAGTAGACAGAAGGACACTGTGAACAGTAGTTGTGTTTAGATATTACAGCTGGCTGAGTCCCCCAGTGGGAGCTGGTGATAGCCTACACGATACCTTCCTTTGGCTCATCAAATAGTGTGAATGAAGATACGGTAATACCTCCAGGGATTATGGTCCATTTATGATGGAAACTATTTGTTTTCTAGAAAGAAAAAAAATTTTGCTGTCTCTAACTCTGAGATTGGGTTAGGTAGAAGTTTCTCTCTTTGGGGCTCTCAGGGGTACAACTGTGTTGCTACATGAGCCCTACATGGGCTAAAATGTGAATATAGTCATACACTGCATAATGATGTTTTGGACAATGACAGGCCACATATACCGTGATGGTCCCATAAAACAACTGTATTTTATTGTATTTTATTTTTTATATTTAGATATGCTTAGATACACAAATACCATTGTGTACAATTGCCTTCAGTATTCAGTACACTACATGCTGTACAGGTTTGTAGCCTAGGAACAATAGGCTATGCCATATAACCTAGGTATATAGTAGACCATATCATTTAGGCTTGTGTAAGTACACTCTATAATGTTCACACAATGACAAAATCACCTAATGATTCATTTCTCAGAACCTACACCCCTAGTCAAGTGATGCATCACTGTATATACAACCAGCAAACATCTAATATTCTGGAAATTATGAGGAAACTATGAGTTTTCTAAAAATATAAGACATTTAAATTATGGCTTTGTTTTTTCACAGTTCAAATCTTACTACTTTCCAGTTGTGTAACACTATCCTCACAGGGCTCAAAGCATTGAACAGTAGATCCCAGCGCTTCATTTATGGTTCTGCGGCAGCTGAGAAAGTCATCTATTGGGAACCACAGCAGATCCAGGGAGTGCCTGGCACAATTTCTGTATCAACAGTCTACGTTTCTATGTTTCCTAACTTTTTATTTACACAGATCTTGCCAAAATGCTTAGCAATTGTAGAACATCTAGACCCATCTTTGCAATGAGGATTAGGTGTACTGTAGACACCAGTACCATGTGAAAAACAAAACCTGTTGGTAATGGAAGACTCCTTTGTCACTATACTGTTTCAGATTTCACCAGTAGGTTTACGTCCTGGCTCTGCCTCTTAGCATGCATCTGTTTTTTTTTTTTTTTGAGATGGAGTCTCACTCTGTCGCCCAGGCTGGAGTGCAGTGGTGCGATCTTGCTCATGGCAAGCTCCACCTTCCTGGGTTTACACCATTCTCCTGCCTCAACCTCCCGAGTAGCTGGGACTACAGGTGCCTGCCACCACACCTGGCTAATTTTTTTTTGTATTTTTAGTAGAGACGGGGTTTCACCATGTTAGGCAGGATGGTCTCGATCTCCTGACCTCATGATCTGCCTGCCTCAGTCTCCCAAAGTTCTGGGATTACAGACGTGAGCCAACATTCTCGGCCAGCATGTGTCTGTTCTTATCATGAGTCTCCTCAACTATAAAATGGGGATAATTAAAACCACCTACATCGTAAGTTCATTGTGAGGAATAAATGAAAAAATGCATGCAAAATGCTTAATACACTTCTTTGCACATAGAAAGCTCTCAGTAAATGCCAGCTGCAATTACAAATGTAGCTCACTGTGGCTGGGTTGGAGTAGCTTCTTGAATCTCAAGGTGTTACAATAATCAGTGACATAGCATTTTTTTTTTTTTGAGTCTCGCTCTGTTGCCCAGGCTGGAGTGCAGTGGCCAGATCTCAGCTCACTGCAAGCTCCGCCTCCCGGGTTTATGCCATTCTCCTGCCTCAGCCTCCCGAGTAGCTGGGACTACAGGTGCCCGCCACCTCGCCCGGCTAGTTGTTTTGTATTTTTCAGTAGAGACGGGGTTTCACCGTGTTAGCCAGGATGGTCTCGATCTCCTGACCTCGTGATCTGCCCGTCTTGGCCTCCCAAAGTGCTGGGATTATAGGCTTGAGCCACCGCGCCCGGCCCCAACATAACATTTTTATTTGATAAAATGCAACTTTTAAAATTTGGTGTAATTAAATCCTCCTAGCCAAGAGGAGGTCCCTCGGCTACTGTGGTACCAGGGAATTAGAATGGTTCCTTGGAAATTTATATCAGTGTTGTCTCTCTTGCAAAATAAACAGGATGCTCTACTCTCTTTTTCTCCATCGGAGAGAAAGGCTACCCAAGCAAAGTGACTTAAGCCCTACAGTGTAACTGAGTTTGGCGAATTAGCTCTTTTTCTGTGAACACCAGCCTGTGCCTACCCATTATGCACAGAGGAATGAACTTTTAAAGGTGCACTGAAGTATCACAGGAGTTTATTGATTATGGTGAGCATTCCAACCCAAACCATGCTCGAAGACCCAGAAGTTTAAGAGTGTAGAAAAAGTTCAGGAGATGTGAGGAAGAATTGTTGCCAATGTTACCTGGGCCAACAAGGAGGGCAGCCCAATAATCTGGACGTAAAAAATCAATTATCCACCAAGTGTTTCTATAAAACAAACAATATATCAGAGCAAAGATATATGATTATCTTAAAAAGGCAGAATATCTTCCATCCAGGCTCAAACTTGAAGGAAAAGTATTTTTATGGCAAAAGGAAAAAGGAAATAAAAAAAGTCTTAAAGCTGATTGATCAACAGTATGGCAGGGCACAGTGGAAAAATATAAACTTTCCATCTCTAGCTATGTCCAGAAGACTGGCTTTTCTGAGCTGTGGGTCCAAGGACCTGGCCTGTGCAGCACACATATTCCTCAGGACTCTGGTGACTTGACCACAGCAGCCATTTGGCTCAGGCAATAAGCTTCTAATTCTATATCCATCAAGCAACTTTCCAGTGAGCCTTGGCCTGCCCAGATCCATCAATGGAGCATTATATTTTTTTAACATAAGTGAATACATTGGCATTCTAGATTCCTTAATGTCAGACTTGTGAGTTGGGTTGGTGTGAGTTATTTCCTTGTGCCTGATTAACTCTGGATGTGCTGACTATTGACTTTCCAATCTCCATATTTAAGACCATGCCCTTGGTAACCACACCAGGGTGACTTTTTTCAGGAAGCCACACCAGCTGGCTTTTCCCAGGAAGTATTGCTTTCTCTTTCTCAGACTGCAGTGTGCATATGACATGAATATAAGGAAATATCAAGACGTTATCGATGCAGGTCATATTAACATGGTGTTAACATCACCAATGAAATACTTGCGAAGGGGATTTATAAGTTGCCTCTGAATTTGAACTTCTTTCCAAAGTCTGCTGAATGCTGAAAATAAACATCTGTCCAATAG
Organism: Macaca nemestrina; assembly: GCF_043159975.1. Lineage (NCBI taxonomy): Eukaryota > Metazoa > Chordata > Mammalia > Primates > Cercopithecidae > Macaca > Macaca nemestrina. The sequence goes on from NC_092140.1 coordinate 67,079,002, forward strand.
GAGATGGTGGAGCAAAATGGCTGAATAGAAGCCTTTGCTCTTCATCCCCCGCAGCAGGAACACTAAATTTTAACAACTAGGTGTAAAAAAGCACCATCACAAGAACCAAAAAGCAGGTGAGCAATCACAGTACCTGGTTTTAACTCTTCTTGCTGAAAGAGGCACTAAAGAGGGTAGAAAAGTCTTGAGTCAATAATGTCACGCCTCTGCCATCCTCTGGCAGTGGCCATGTGGTGTGGAGACAGAGTCTGTGCACTTGGGGGAGGGAAAGCACAGTGACTGGGGCACTTTGCGTTGAACTCAGTGCTGCCCTGTCACAGCAGAGAACAGAGCCCTGCTGTGCTCAGCTGGTGCCCACACACGGAGGGAGCATTTGGACCAGATCTAGCCAGAGGGGAATCACCTATCCCAGTGGCTGGAACTTGAGTTTCTTAGCAAGCCTCACTACCATGGGCCATAGTGGCCTTGGGTCCCAGGTAAACTTGAAAGGCAGTCTAGGACACACTGATTCCTAGGCAACTCCTAGTGGCATGTGACCTAGCCATGTGGCATGTGACCTAGGGAGATACCAGATGAGGAGGCTAAGGAAGTTCTTGTGCCACCCCTCCCCCAACTCTAGGCAGTGCAGCTTGCAGCAAATGAAAGTGACTCCTCCCTTCTGCTTTAGGAGAGGAGAGCAAATAGTGAAGAGGACTTTGTCTCAGATGTTAGATTCCAGCTCAGCCACTGTAGGGCACTGCGTCATGAGGTCCCCATTCCAGGCCTTAGCTCATGAACAACATTTTGAAACATTCCCTCGACCAAAAGGGAGCCTGCTGCCTAAAGAGCTCTTGAGCCCTAAATAATCAGCAATACCCAGGGAGTGTGCCGTGGGCCTTAAGTGAGACTCTCAGATGTGCTGGCTTCAGATGTGACCCAGCACATTCCCACCTGTGGTGGCTATGGTGAAAGGCCCCTTCTGTTTGAGAAAAGCAGAGGGAAAGATAAAGGAGACTCTGTCTTACACTTTAAGTACCAGCTCAACCACAGTTGGATAGAGCACCAAACAGGCTGTTGGGGTTCCCAAGTCTAGGTCTGGGCCCCTGGACAGCATTTCTGGACCCGCCCTTGACCAGAGGGAAGCCTACTGCTCTGAAGGGTGAGTCCCAGGTCTGGCAGCATTCACTACAAGCTGAAGAGCTCTTGGGCCATTAGCGAGTATCAGTGGTGGTCTGGTGAACCTCCCCTGTGGGCCGGTGGCCGTGGTCGCCACAAGGAGAGGCTCCTTGGCCTGTAGAAAAGGGAGGGAAGAGGGGAAAGGACTTTGTACTGTGGCCTGAGTGCTGGCTTAGCCACAGTAGAATAGAACATCAAATGCATTTCTAAGGTTTTTGACTTCAATCCCTGGCTCCAAACAGCATTTCTGGACCTTCCCTGGGCCAAGGGGAACTCACTACTCTGAATGGAGGGAAACAAACCTGGTTGGCTTTACCACCTGCTGATCGTAGAGCCCTAGGGACTTGAGTAGACATAGGTAGTAGCCAGGTAGTGGTTACAGTAGGCCTTGGACGAGACCCAGTGCTGTTCTGGCTTCAGGTCTGAACCACTGCAGTTCCAGTGGTGGTGGCCACAGTGGTGCTTGTGTCCCCCATTCCCAGTTCCAGGTGGCTTAGCACAGAGAAAGAGACTTCGGTTGTTTGGGAGAAAGGGGAAAGAACCAGAGTCTCTAGTAATCCAGAGAATTATTCTGAATCTTTTTTTTTTTTGAGACGGAGTCTCGCTCTGCCGCCCAGGCTGGAGTGCAGTGGCCGGATCTCAGCTCACTGCAAGCTCCGCCTCCCGGGTTTACGCCATTCTCCTGCCTCAGCCTCCCGAGTAGTTGGGACTACAGGCGCCTGCCACCGCACCCGGCTAGATTTTGTATTTTTTAGTAGAGACGGGGTTTCACCGTGTTAGCCAGGATGGTCTCGATCTCCTGGCCTCGTGATCCACCCGTCTCGGCCTCCCAAAGTGCTGGGATTACAGGCTTGAGCCACCGCGCCCGGCCTGAATTATTCTGAATCTTATCCAAGACCCACCAACACAGTACCTCTATGAGTCTGCAAGAACCATAGCATTATTGGGCTTGGGGCCAAAGTTACTTTGAATATTTACAAAATCTCCTCAAGAAGGATGGGCACGAACAAGCCCAGACTGCAAAGACTACAATAAATACCTAATTGTTTCTTGCTAAGACACCTATGAACATCTATAAGTATCCAGACTATTCAGATGACCTCACCAAAAGAACTAAACAAGGCACCAGGGACCAGTTATGGAGAAACAGAAATCTGTGACTTTTCAGACAGATAATTCAAAATAGCTGTATTGAGGAAACTCAAATTCAAGATAATGCAGAAAGAGAATTCAGATTTCTATCAGATAATTTTAACAAATAGATTGAAATAATTAAAAAGAAGCAGAAATTCTAAAGTTCATAAAATGCAATTGATATTCTGAAGAATGCATCAGTCTCTTAAGAGCAAAATTGATCAAGCAGAAGAACTAGTGAACTTGAAGACAGGCCATTTAAAAATACACAGAGGGGACAAAAGTAAAAAAAACAGTAAAGCATGCCTACTGGGTCTAGAAAATAGACTTGAAAGGGCAAATTTAAGAGTTATTGGACTTTAAAAAGAGGTAGAGAAAGAGATAGGGGTCAAACGTTAGATAGTAGAGGACTTTCCAAACCTAGAGAAAGATATCCGTATTTAAGTACAAGAAGGTTGTAGAATACTAAGAAGATTATACCCTAAGAAGACTACCTGAAAGCATTTTATAGGCTGGGCACTGTGGCTCACACCTGTAATCCTAGCAGTTTGGGAGGCCGAGGCTGGAGGATCACGAGGTCAAGAGATTGAAACCATCCTGACCAAAATGGTGAAACCCCGTCTCTACTAAAAATACAAAAATTTTCCAGGTGTGGTAACACACATCTGTAGTCCCCAGCTATTCGGGACTCTGAGGCAGGAGAATCACTTGAACCCAGGAGGCGGAGGTTGCAGTGAGCTGAGATTGTGTCATTGTACTGCAGCCTGGGCGATAGAGCCAGACTCTGTCTCCAGAAAAAAAAAAAAAAAAAAAAAAAAAAAAAAATATATATATATATATATATATGTGTGTGTGTGTGTGTGTATATATATATAATCAAACTCCCACTTATTTGTGGGAACATCAAAATAAAAGCGATTGAACTCATGGAGATATAGAGTAGAAGAATGATTACCAGAGGCTGGGAAGGGTTGTTGGCAGATGGCTGGGGGGAAGTGGGGATGGTTAATGAGTACAAAAACATAGAATGAGTAAAACCTAGTATTTGATAGCACAACAGGGTGACTTGTGGATAATAATTTAATTGTACATTTTAAAATAGCTAAAAGAGTATAATTGGATTGTAACAGAAAAGAAAAATGCTTGATGGGATGTTTACCCCATTTCCCCTGATATGATTATTATGCACTGCATGGCTGTATTAAAGTATCTCATGTACCCCATAAATATATACACCTACTATGTACTCACAAAAATTCACAATTAAACTCTACATAGGACTTTTGCACTTTCAGTAAGACAAGAACAAAAGAGAAGTACCCCTTTGCAACAACCGTCTCAATTTGCTCTTTTTAAAGTAAGAATGTGTTGATATAAAGTTTGGAAGACAATAAATCTACTATCAATGGCATATTTTGCTATAAAAGCTGAGCCTTGAGCAAATGTGAGAATAAACTCTGGCAACTTTGATCAACAAATACTAATAATGCTGTATGTTTATAAGTGCTTTCAATATTTCTAAAGTTCTTTCTACTTCTTTCACATCATTTGATATTCAATAACACCCCAGTAAGGCAGTAGAGAAGGCAGAATTGTTATTCCTACTTGAAAACAAGAAGCAAAGAGACAGGGAGCTTATCAGGCTTCCTCAACATCAACTGACTAGTTAGTGGAAGAGCAGAGGAGGTAAAGCTCACCTGTAGTACCTGTGTGTTTCCCTCAACACAAGATACTGTCTGTTCATATTCACTTTGGCTGTTGACAGTACTCATGGCTATAGAATGGATGGTAGAACAATCTCCACAGATAGTAAGGATTCCCAGCCTCTGGTAATCATTCTTCTACTCTATATCTCCATGAGTTCAATCGCTTTTATTTTGATGTTCCCACAAATAAGTGGGAGTTTGATTATATATATATACACACACACACACACACATATATATATATATATATATATATTTTTTTTTTTTTTTTTTTTTTTTTTTTTCTGGAGACAGAGTCTGGCTCTATCGCCCAGGCTGCAGTACAATGACACAATCTCAGATTATGTCTGTAATCCCAGCACTTTGGGAGGCCAAGGCGGGTGGATCACTTGAGACCAGCAGTTCGAGATCAACCATGGCCAACGTGGTGAAACCCCATCTCTCCTAAACATACAAAAATTTTGGAGTGGTGGCCCACGCCTGTAGTCCCAGCTAGTAAGGAGGCTAAGGCAGGAGAATCACTTGAACTCGGAAGGGGGAGGTTGCAGTGAGTCGAGATTGTACCACTCCACTCCAGCCTGGAAAACAGAATGAGACTCTGTATCGGAGGGAAAAAAAAAAAAAAAAGGTTGTGCTGTATTCTGCTTATTTCATGTCAGTTGTCATTTGTCTATAGTCATAGCCTGGGAAACTTTCAGCTCTAGTCATCATTCAGATTATTTTGTGGGGACTGTTTTCAATTAACATTGTAACACTGGTCCTTTGTTACATATTGTTTATCCACAAATGGTGATGGAATCAACTCTATATGATCGGTTCTGTATTTCCACATCTTTTCAAGATGTTTAGCCAAGATGGAAATCTCGTTTGTTGTCATGGAAAAAATTTGATTCCCACAGAGGCATTGCACCTGTAATTCTGGTCTTTTCATTATAGCCTCAGATGAAAAATATCATCTTATCCTTTCCAACACAGCTCTCGAAATAGCTATGTATTCTTTCATAAAATCTTTTTACTTTGTTGCAGTTTCCTTCTGAGACTTCCTGATTTTCAATGATTCTACTCTGGATGGTTGAAAATGCTAAAACATTTTTCTTTTTCATCAGATCTGTTCTCTTCAAATCCCTCTGCTGCTTTTCCAAACCACATTTAAACTTTGTGAGTTTTTTTTCTTTAAGATTTCTATCAAACTAAAATTTTAAACCGATCAAAAGAAATAATAACTATAATACAATTCCTCAATTTTCAGCAATAAATAATTCTGGCAACAAGAAGGAAAAGAAAAGAAAATTAAACTACTGAATGCATTTTCATACCATGCTGGGAAGGACAGCTATAGAGAATTATTAGATTCTCCTCCATAAATGTCTTAGTACAGAACCTGGCATTTTGCTAAGTTTTTTTAAATCCCCCCAAAGGATGTGAATTATCTAGCCAAAAATGTTTATAGAGGTAAATGAGAACCAGATACTTTATAAATAGAATAAGAAAGGGAGCCAGCGAGGGAAGGAAGAAGGGGAGGGGAGTGGGAAAGGATCAGGAGAAGAAGAGAGAGAGTGAGAGGGAGTGAGAGAAGGAAAAGACTGGAGAAAGAAAAATCTGCCCAGCACAAGCTGGTGCCTTGCAGTAGTCTGACATGATACTGGGTAGTAGAAGGATCTAGCAAGATTCTTCTACTTACAGATGAAGCAGGAAGCTCTGAAACTTTCCAATTTCTTTAGAACAATATGAGATAGATCTTACAGTTCTTCTCTTGTCCCAAGGACTGGACCTGACATATAAGGAACAACCACAGAACCATTCACTTGTAATAGTAAAACTGAATTTTAATTTTTGTTCTATTTTATAAATGCACAATTTATTGAACAAAATGATCAATGCACTCCACGATGCATTGTAAATATTTCTATAGGCAGTTGTAAAGGATATTATCTCTTGAGAAAAGTGCTTCTGGTATTTTCTATAAATGTGGCTGGGGTCAAGACCTGTTGGTCTTGACTAACTGGTATTTTATGCTGTTACAGGAAGTCTGGGGCTGGTGGGGGACGGCTTAGTAAACATTAGCTCTTTCTGAATCAACAGGAATATTGAACCTGATATCTGAATACTCAGGTTAGAATGTTATTTCAATCCTGTCAGTCTCCCATTAGTAGGTACTGATTGCAATAAGCTCTAGATTTTCAGAAGTACTTTATGGAAAATGCCATAAATCAGAAATTAAGACAAAGTGCAATTTTGACAAAAGTACATTACAATTAGCATTAACTGTATTGATTGGTCTATAACAGAACACTGTTTACCAATGCAATCTAGATGCATCTGCTCTTCTGTAACTGCTTATTTAGGTGGAAGTTTGAGTTTTCTATGCTAAGTGTCTTGCTTTAAATCTTTTTCTTTCACACTAGTAAATAGAAATAAGAAGCTTTCTCCCTTGTACAGACCAGAAAGAGATTAATAGAATGCCAGTACTATGTTTTTCAAGATTAATAGATGTTAATAAAATGAAGTGATAAAATTACTAATTGGATTCAGAAGGTAGAACTGTGACAAGAAATACTTTTTAAAGGGTTTTTAAAAATTGTGATTCTTATTGGAAGGAGGTGGATGGGAAGATACTCCTTATGATGGGATCTGGAATGGCCTAATTATCTTTGGAAAGTCCCTGTTTTATTTAATTCTGTAGTCATATCTTCCTTAGAATACTTAGTTTTCTTCGATTTTGTTCTCTTGCAAAATGAGAGGGTTCAAAATTACTTAATTTCAATTGATGCCATTTTCTCTGGAAAGCTGCAAAAAGTCATCAGACAGCAATTATTTATGCATTTACTATTTTATTGTTAGTGCCATGTACCTTCCAAATGGAACTGCTACAAATAAAAATTTCATATTTGTCAGCCTTCACAATGTTACGTTGGTGATATTAACTGGGTCTACCTTTGCACATGTGTGTATATCTGTACATGCCTTTCTGGAAAAGAATATTCAGCACATGGAGAAATTTTAATAAATAGTTATCTAAGATAGACTACAAGAAAACACACATTTAGTTTTAGGCCTATTGCAGAGATAATTTGAGGCCTAAAAATCATAAGCCTTTCATTAACACATTTATTTGTAGAGAAAATTTGTCTCTGAATATATAGTGGATTGAAAATTCCTGGACAGTGAATGAGTCATATGCCTTTGTATTTGCTGTAGCAACTAATAAGAAGCCTGAGTAATTTACCTGGTAATCTGTAATCTTGATTCAAAAAAGTATTTAAGATAGAGTACTGTAGAAGCCACACATAGAGGTGCAAAAGATAAAAGAATTAAAATCTGTTAGGAAAGAGAATGACGCTCTCCAACCTGGGCTAATATTGAATTCTGCAATTTTAGCTCTGAGTTTCCTGGAAAATAAGACAAGAAGTAAAACATGATGGATAAATATTTGTCATTATCAAATGTAAGAAAGTAAGTCATTTTGACAAGAACAGCAAGCTTTTACTGATAAAAGAATCTGAAATGAATTCATATGGAACTGTATGAGGAGAATATTGAGCTACATGAAGTGCAGCTTGAAGACCAGATATTTAAAAAGCAGAAATGTTTTTGGTATAAATATTTTTTATATTGATATTTGAAAAAAAATAAAGCTCTGCCTGCTTAATATTAAAATATAAGTCAGCAGTCATGAACAAAAATGTTATGTGGAAAGATTGTCATATCCTAGAAATTAGATGGCTGCCTAGAGAGTTACATAAACAAAGAATAGCTGGAAAGAGTTCAGCATAACAGCAGCAGCTACAAAAATAAACTCGGGCAAAAGCTGTACTAAACAAAAGCTTCACCCTGGCAAGCTGCCAAGGGAAGTTACTCAGGCTAGGCAGAGCCTTTCCTGAGAAACCTCTGCCTCCTGGTCGGGAAGTTTCCCCCTCAAATCCTAAGCTTTTCTGGTCGTTTTATCTAAGAATTCTGCCTAGAGTAACATTTGTTAGGTTCTACCTCGCTTAGCATACTGTGATCTTGACATCAGGGCAAGGAGCTCGCTCTTATCTCAGTGCATCTGCACAGTCAGCTTCCTCAGTTACAAACCTCTCCCACCTATCCTCAGCCCCTGCTGGGCCCAGTATCTACTTATCAGTTCACATATAGCCTCTACTTAACTACTGCTTCCTTCAGGAAGTCTTCCCTGACTGCCTAAATCTGAGTAAGTTTTCCCCAGGTCAGTGATTCTCATGCCTGGCTGCATATCAGTATCACCTGGTATGCATTTGAAATACACAAGGCCTAGGCTCCACTTTTCGTTATTTAGACCAGGAAGTTCTGCTTTAATTGTCCTGGGTGAGGCACAGGTGTAGAGAGTTGTGAAAGTTCTCCAGGTGATTCTTTTTCCTTTAATTTTTATTTTTCAGAGCCAGCACACTGGACCCAGCTGATTCTAAGGAGCAGGTGATACTAAGAAACTCTATTCTGTATTATCTATTAGATCTCTGCATTTCCCTGTCATAACACTTACCAATTCAATTTGATGCAATATTAATTTATTGAGCATCTGCTATGTGTCAAGGATAACTTGGTGAATAATTAGTGAATAAAATATACAGGATCACTAGGTTTATAAAGCTTACAGAAGACTAGTGCAATGAATACTGAGCCAGTTCTTTGTAAATGCAAAGAGTATTTAAAGAGGAACATTACAGAGTACAATGTACTCTGTATTTTGTAACCAAAAAAAGTAATCTGCAGCAGGTTGAATCATCTTTTGCAATTTTTTTTTCTTAGGATCTCACTCTGTTGGAGTACAGTAGTGTGATCTTGGCTCACTGCAACCTTGACTTTCTGAGCCTCCTGAGTAGCTGGGACTACAGGCATGCATACCATGCCTGGCTAATTTTTTATTTTTAGTAGAAATGGGGTTTCACTATGTTGCCCAGGCTGGTCTCGAACTTCTGAGCTCGAGCAATCTGCCCGCTTCAGCCTCCCAAAGTGCTGGGATTACAAGTGTCAACCACCGTGCCTGGCCTATCTTTTGCAATTCTTGACACCAACCTATCTATATTGACAATACAATATAGATGTATTAGAATTATACATCTATATCTTTTATCATATGACTTTGCAGTACTTTCCTACAATGAGCCTTTCCTGCACTATGGACATTGAGCACATGGGACTTGCTTTGGCCAATGGAAAGTTAATGAACATCATGGGGCAGAGGCTTATAATGTATTTGACATTTTGTGCTCTAGTGATTCACCAGGCAGAGAACATGCTCTGAGAAGCCTGTGCCCCAGAATTAGCACAAAAGTGTCTTCGACCTGAACCCAACTCACAGTGAGGAACCATGCCCAAACTTCAGTCTGAAGTAGAACCTCCCACTGGAGCCTAGCCTAGATCAAGCAAAGTAGAGAGAACCTGCAGACCCATGGGCATGAGAATGAATGCTTTTGTAAGCTGCTGACCTTTGGGATGGTTATATAGCATTACTGTGGCAACAGCCAACTAACACATGAGTCTGGGGCTCAGACCACACTGCATTTGCCTAAATAAGCCATGTTTCCTTTATCTTGTTCATCATTGTATTTCTTATTCCTATTATACTGTGTAATATGTAGCAGGTGCAAAAAATGTGTGTTGAAGGAATAAAAATATGGTTTTTGACTCCAGCGATCTCATAGGATAGTGTATGAGACAGTTCTGTGAACAAATAATTACAATGCGAAGTGATAAATGCAGTAATAGAAGAGCTATGATAGCATGGAGGTAGGAAGTCTTCAAGTCTGGTGTTACCTACACCAGGGAAAAGTGTCAAAAAAAAAACCAAAAAAACAAAGCACCCAGATTTGAATATAATAAGAGCTACTTATTTTGTCCATCAGAAGTTTTTATTAAACTTGCTGGTATAAGGTGGGCTACTTTGGAAGTCATATAAAAAGACTTACAGTTCCTACCGTGACTTAATAAATTATATGTTCAAACATTTTCAATATATGCACTGAATAACATGAGATATATAGAATCTACATTGCACACAATAAAAAGGGCAATGGGCTTACAGCTGGGGTCTAGTGAATGAAATTCCAGAGAGTTGTAGACTGGAATATGTGTTTATTCTGAAAAGGCAAGTTGTGGCCTTATAAATCAAAGTGAGAACTCATCAGAAATTGCATAGTGAGGGATAAGGAGTGGGAGAAGATGAAAGTGCGAGATGCACCTACTCCCTGTTTTCAACTGTGCATTGTAAATAAACGTCCTCCCCAAATCACCAGTGACCAACAACTGTCTTCCTTCTTCTGACTACTTGACTCAGTCTCTTCTTCTGACTACTTGACTTCACACATGGCCCTGTGAGAGCTTATGGATTCATAATTTGATCAAGGTTAGAAATGCATTGTCACTCCTGACTAGGTATTGCAGAGAGATATTTAGAAGGGTTGTTTATAGGGAAGAAATAGCAACATATTTTGAAGAGCTGTGCCTCTCAGTGTTCATTAGTACCAATTTGTTGGCTTCTCATTGGAACCCCTCTGCAGCCTTCTGCTAAGTCAGTTACTCCTCTCTATTCTTTGTCTTCCAAAAAATGTGTTAAAATCTCTAACTTGCTGAGGTCTCCTCTATTTTTATCTTCCAAATATACACTGAAATCTTTAATTTGCTGAGATCTCCTTTACACTATCTTTTTTCCTTATGGATTAATGCCCCCTTTCTGGTATTTTAGCAGGGTTTGGAGAAGCAGAGGGCTAAAGTGTGTGTGATCAGTCTGACATTTTTAAAACCAGAAATCTACAACCTTATTCATTATAAGTAAAAATGGGAAACAACGTACATTTGCAAAGACAAGGAAGTTGTTAAATAAATCAGGTGTATGCCCAGGCTGAAATTACATGTGGGCACTAAAAATTATGGCTTTGAAGATTATTTAATGACAAGGTGAAATGCTCAGAATAGAAATTAAGGACAAAAGTCAGATTGTAGAATTCTCTTTACAGTCTGACCCTAATTCTCCATTCACATATCAAAATGATAATAGTTGCTAGTACATTTGGATGGTGAGGTTATAGCAAATTTATCTTATTTCATTATTTTTGCAATTTGAGATATCAGCTTATTTTGTGTATTGCTTTTATAATTGAAATAATACAAAATTATATGCAAGTCTTTTTTTCATCTAATGTTTTAAAGAGCAAATCCCTCAAATCTTAGCAATAGATGCTTTTATCTGTAGGTGACTAAAGCAATCACAATTTGATTATTTTACTGTTCAATTTCCAGATTAATTGATAACAATTTTTAAAGATCTCAAACTCCCAAATTTTAGATGATTAAAAGTCTCCAAAGATACTATTTCTTCTGGAACATTTTGCTGTCCCCCACTACTTTCCAGATAATAAGAGAAGATGGTGGGGTTTTGGAGATAAAGAAAGGTCTTTATGATATAGCACTGCTAGCACAAATACACTTTTTCAGCACTCCACCCTTATGCATTCAGCTATGCACAACTGGGTATGAAAAGCATTCACATTTCATCTATATTAAATGTTGTAAATTACATTCTCAAAAGCCCCTGAGGTGTACCTACCGGTCGCACTAATAACTTTCAAACAGCATGACCAAAGCAGGAAGTAGCATCCCTAAATAAGACAGGAGGTTCTGCTTAAAGCCTCACCATGGGACATTTCATTTATTTTGAATGTGTGTGCAATGATTTGTTCATTTCTAGTTTTTCAGATTGCAAGCAAGCCTTCTAGATTATAGGGGTGAGAGTACTAACATTTTCTTCTAGGTTGTTAAGTTTCTTAGCTCAAGTGAGAGGGTACATCTATAGTCGATTATCTTAAATGTTATGATGGTTCGGTTTTTTCAAAGTCTATTGCCCTTGAATAAAAATCCAAGCTCCCTGTTATGTTCTTCAAGGTTCTGTATTGCTGACTGTAAAGGTAATGTTAAAGGAATGAACAAGGTGAGCAAGGGTCTTGTTGGAATGGTCAGAAATAGCTGTTATAAATGTGAAAGATGAGCACAGTGTGGACGAGAGCACAGAGACTCTTGGCTGTGGTATAGTGGAGTGGGGTGGAGCTTGGCTTTTTCGAGGGATGGAAAGAAAGCCTATGTGATTGTAGCACATGTAGCAAGATGGAGAATCATGCAATATGGGACCTGGGGAAGCTGTGGTTTTCAACAATACTAGTCTTGAGTAACCCAGATCTCTGACTTGGGCATTATTTTCTCCTCCTCAGTTTCGATTCAGTGCCCTGTGTTCCTGATAGCCAACACTATGTGTCTTCTACCCAGCATCGTGCCTTGCAGTGGGCCCTGGAGCAGGGGAGCAGGAGGCACAGAAGTGGGCTCCAATCCTAGGACAGAAGCTCTCTACAACAACCTTCTCTGCTGGCCAAAGATGGCCTTTGACTGAGAGTTATTTCTTATAGAATGCAAGATCACAGTGCCCTAGATTTAGACAAGAGAGAAATTTAGAGATTATTAGAAGGTAACTTAAGACTCATTCCAATACCTTTCAATTCAATTGGTGAGAAATTTGTGTACTTCACAACAACAGGGTAAATGAGTGTGAGGCATGGAGAAACAAAAAGATTAATGTCTGTCTCATCTACTTCCATTAGGAAAAGCACAGTGTCTACTATGGCCCATCACCATGTTTGTGGAGCCCAGCAGAGTGCCTGGCGTATGGCAGGTTTTATAATAATGTGTGTGATGCAAATAAATAAATGGCTACTTTCAGGACTGGGGCAGGGAAGGTCCAAGATGAGCCTGGACCATTCTGTTATACCAGAAAGTGAGGAAGTAATTAAAAAATTTGTGGACATATTGAAAGGATCTAGAAGCCAGCTTGAAGAGGTTTTAACTGGCCAAATACAGAACGATTTTAATTATAAATGTAAATAAGGACATAACTCATTAAAGAAAATAGAAATTGGCTGGGCGCGGTGGCTCATGCCTCTAATCCCAGCACTTTGGGAGGCTGAAGCAGGCAGATCACGAGGTCAGGAGATCGAGACTGTCCTGGCTAACACAGTGAAACCCCGTCTCTACTAAAAATACAAAAAAAATTAGCTGGGCGTGGTGGCAGGCACCTGTAGTCCCAGCTACTCGGGACGCTGAGGCAGGAGAATGGCATGAATCCGGGAGGCGGAGCTTGCAGTGAGCTAAGATTGCACCACTGCACTCCAGCCTGGGCAACAGAGCGAGACTCTGTCTCAAAAAAAAGAAAAAAAGAAAAAAGAAAAGAAAATAGAAATCTATGAGTCTATACTGAAAAGAATTAGATAGTAAATAAAAATGGGAAACAAGAGGGCCCTTCCTTATAGGTTATTTTAGACAGATAAATATAGATAGGATAGTGGAGTCGGAAATTCATCATTTTGCAATTATCGGAGTAAACATTGGTTCAGGCAAGAATCATCAATGGTCACTAAATCTATGGAGAAGAGTGTGATGAAGAGCAGGATATTTATATGTTCTTAAGATGACTAATCCCAGAGAGCTTACTAGTTGCAGTGATACATGGCATTACTTAGAATAAATGCAATCTATATACAACATGTGATCTTAGACTGGATTCTGCATTGGAAGTAAAGGTAAATATCATAAAGGACTTTAGTAGAACAATGAACAAAGTTAGAATATAGACTGCTTTCTTAAAAGGTATATATCATTGTTAAATCTCCACAGTTACATTAATGAATAGCCTTATTCTTAGGAAATACAGACTAAAATATTAAGGAATAAAAGGGCGTGACATATGCAACCTATTCAAAAGAAGTTCAGGAAGGAAATATACGTAACATACACAGAAAAAAGAAAAGGTACAACAAATATTGCAAATGTGAATGTATCTGTGCAAGGGGTATTATGTTCAGTATAATTTTTGTGACTTTTCTGTGAGTTTGAAAGTATTTCGAAATACAAAGTTAAAAAACTAATATGACAAGTACATAAAACAAAATAAGGTCAGGGAAGGTACAAACTGAGTACTAATGCTAGTCAAATAATGAGAGGAATTTTGACCAGTGGAAATTAGGGCGAAGAAGTCTTTCAGTCAGAGGGAAAAAAAAAATGCAGACAAAAACTGTAGGAACTGAGCTACCAAAGAGGGAAAACAAAGGCATAAGGGAGAGCAAAGAGTCCTGTTCAACTAAACTGTATAAAGTTAGAAAGATAAATCGGCCGGGCATGGTGGCTCACGCCTGTAATCCCAGCACTTTGGGAGGCTGAGGCAGGCGGATCACGAGGTCAAGAAATCGAGACCATCCTGGTCAACATGGTGAAACCCCATCTCTACTAAAAATACAAAAATTATCTGGGCATGGTGGCGCGTGCCTGTGGTTCCAACTACTCAGGAGGCTGAGGCAGGAGAATTACTTGAACCCTGAAGGCGAGGTTGCAGTGAGCCGAGATTGTGCCATGGCACTCCCACCTGGCAACAGAGTGAGACTCTATCTCAAAACAAAGAAAAAGAAATAAATCAGCAGTTGTGATTTGGAGATACGTTGTGAGAAGCTATCTTGAAAGTCCAAGGGCAGACTATCAATGCATGCAAATTCAAACCACCACCGAGGTTGAGCATCCCTAATCCAAAAATCTAAAATCTGAAATCCTCCAAAATCCAAAACTTTTTGAACACCGACTTTATGCTACAAGTGAAAAATTTCACACATGACCTCACGTGATGGGTCACAGACAAAATGCAGTCAAAATTTTGTTTCATGCACAAAATTATTAAAAAATATTGTATAGACTGGCCACAGTGGCTCACACCTGGAATCCCAGCCCTTTAGGAGGCCAAGGCCAGTGGATCCCTTGAGCTCAGGAGTTCAAGACCTGCCTGAGTAACTTGGTGAAATCCCATCTTTACCAAAAAAAGAAGAAGAAGAAGAAGAAAAAAGGCCAGGCTCAGTGGCTCACACCTGTAACCCCAGCACTTTGGGAGCCTGAGGCAGGTGGATCACGAGGTCAGGAGTTCAAGACCAGCCTGACCAATATGGTGAAACCCCATCTCTACTAAAAATACAAAAATTAGCCAGGCATGGTGGCAGGTGCCTGTAATCCCAGCTACTTGGGAGACTGAGGCAGTAGAATCTCTTGAACCTGGGAGGCAGAGGTTGCAGTGAGCCAAGATCGTGCCACTGCACTCTAGCCTGGGTGACAGAGTGAGACTGTCTCAAAAAAAATAAAAAAATAAAAATAAAAGATATAAAATTACCTTCAGGCTATGTGTATATGGTATATATGAAACACAAATGAATTTTATGTTTAAACTGGGTTTTCATCCCCATAGTATCTCATTATGTATATGCAATATTCCAAAATTGAAAAAATTCAAAATTCGAAATGCTTCTGGTCCCAATCATTTTAGATAATGGATACTCAGATTGTACTATAAATAATACATCCAGTCTTAATAAGTGATAGCATACCATAAGGGTGGAGAGAAAAAATTTTTAAGTGTGATTTTAGAGAAGAAAATATTATTTCTAGCTCTTTCTAAATCTAAGTTAAAAAAACCAACCAGAAACCCCAAATACGCTGCTCATATATTTACTTATAAAACTAAAACTCAAGTGTGCTACTCAGAAAAAAAAGGGACAAGTTTTTACAGTGAACTTTGGACTCAATTCAAATTCCTTCAGAAATTTTATTTTATACTGCTATTTGTTAAATTGCTGTAAAATTATTTGAAAGAAGGTCTGCATTTTCTAATCATTGGCAGCTCTTTCTTTCCTCAAGGTTACTTCAGCGTACTCGATCAATCCTTCATTCAGCATTCAAATGATAAAACTGATTCTCATCTCAAGGCTCCCCCCTTTAGCTGGGAGCTACTTTACAGCGTGCAATATGCCCTGGACAGCCAGCTGCTTCAGCTGGCCCTTGTGGGAGCCATCAGTTGACCCAGAGAGAGTGTTTGACAAGATCAAAGGCAGCTGTAAGGTCAAGGAGGCTAAGGTTGGCACAGAGGCCAGGAGGCTTAGCCCCTGAGGAGGAGGTAATTGGTAGTTCTGTATTTCAATGGAGTGAAGTGGGTAAAAGCCAGATTAGAGAAGGTCAAAGAGAGAATTGAAGGAAAGAAATTTAAGGGCACAGATGCAAACTATTGGCCAGAAGAATTGCTTAACCAAAAGAATAAGGTTAAGAGGAGAAGGAATCAAAGCCAAAGGAGACAACAGGGGATACAGCACTCTCCCGGGACATAGTTCAGAGTTTGGGCAAGATGAGAGAAAGGAGAATGGCATTACAACCAGATGAGGGGGTTGAAAATAAAGGTTATAGAAAAAGCTACCAGTTATGAGACAGAGTTGGGAAAATTGGACCCAGAGAAATTAGATCCTATAGAGTGTAATAAGAAGGGCGTTTAAATCCATATGTCAGAGTGGTTAATGGATTGGCAGCTGTGAAAAATACATGTGGGACAAGGATAAAAGAGGAAAGAGTGTGACTAAAGAAAAAGGAACAGAAAGAGAGACTTCCAGGAAGAAATATTTTATGTTAAAAGCCGTCACTAAGCCAAAAAAAAAAAAAGAGCCCAGTACAATGTTCCTTTATAGGTGCCTATAAGATTTCTTATTAAAGAAAGTTATAACCATAAAATATTTGCTTTATAAAAAGTCTGTTTAATATACATGCAGGATATAAAGAATAATAATAAAATACTCATGAACCTATCACCCTACCAAGCAGAACTTTACCAAATACATGTAAAATGGAAGCCTCTTCTCCTGACTCCATGCACAGCAATAATGTGCATTTATGCATTTGTGTTTATCCTTTCCTAAGATAATTTTTCCACATATGTATAGATTCCTAACATTAGATTGTTTAGTTTTCCCTCCTTTTTGACCTTTCTAATTATGGTAGAGCAGTACCCCTATACTCAGTTTTATATGCTTTTTTTGCACCAATGTTTATGTTTTGTCTTTGTCAAGACTCTCCACAGAGATAAGAGTCAATAGGAGAAAGAGGTGGGGGCAAGAGAAAGAGAGTGAGACAAATTTTAAGGAATTGGCTCATGCAGTTGTGAGGACTGGCAAGTCTGAAATGTCTAGGTCAGGCCAGCAGGCTGGAAATGAAGACTCAGGCAGGGTTGGATTTCTTTTTTCTTCTTTTTAATTTGTTTTAAATTAACAAATATTATATATATTCATGGTGTACAACACAATGTTCTGAAATATGTATGCATTGTGAAATGGCTAAATTGAGTTAATATTTATATCACCACACACACTTATTTATTTGTAATGAGAAAGCTCAAAATCTACTTGCCCAGCAATTTTCACGTAATGTTATGAACTATAGTCCATGTTGTACAATAGGTCTCATGAACTCATTCCTCCTGTCTGACTGAAATTTTGTGTTCTTTGACGAACATCCACACAATTCACTGCCCTCCGCCACCAGGCACTAGTAACTACCATTCCATTCTCTGCTTCTATGTATTTGACTTTTTAAAATTCCATATATAAGTGAGATCATGTGGTATTTGTCTTTCTGTGCCTGGTTTATTTCTCTCAGGCCAATGTTCTCCAGTTTCATCAATGTTGTCACAAATGACAAGATTTCCTTCTTTTTTAAGGCTGACTAGTATTCTATTCTGTTCATATACCACATTTTCTTTATTCATTCATCTATTGATGGATAGTTAGGTTGATTCAATAAGCTATTTTGAATAATGGGGCAATGAACATGGGAGTGAAGATAATCTCTTTGATATATTGATCTCATCTCCTTTGGACACATATCCATTAGTGGGATTGCTGGATTATGTGGTAGTTCTATTTTCAACTTTTTGAGAAGCCTCCAAACTGCTTTAATGGCCACACTCATTTACCTTCCCACCAACAGTATACAGGTTTCTTTTTTCTCTACATCCTCACCGACACCTTTTTTCTTTCATCTTTTTGATAATAGCTATTCTGACAAGTGTAAGGTTATCCATCATTGTGGTTTTAATTTTCATTTCCCTGATGATTACAGATACCACTGAATATTTTTCATATACCTATTGGCCATTCGTGTGTCTTTTTTTGAGAAATTTTTATCCAGGTCTTTTGCCCATTTAAAAAATCTCATTATTTGACTTCTTGCTATTTAGTTGTTTGAGCTCCTTAAATGTTTTGGATATTAACCCCTTATCTCATGTGTAGTTTGCAAATATTTCTCCCATTGCAGAGGTCGTCTCTTTACTCTGTTGAATGTTTCCTTTGTAGTACAGGAGTTTTTTAGCTTGATATAATCTCGCTTGTCTAGTTTTGCTTTTGTTGTTTGTGCTTTTGGAGTCATATTCAGGCAGTGTTTCTATGTTGCAGTCTTGAGGAAGAATTTCTTCTTTTGTGAGAAACCTCAATCTTTGCTCTTAAGACTATCGACTGATTAAATAAGGCCCAACCACATTATGGAATGGGGAGACTTGCTTTACATAGTGTCTACTGATTGTAAATGTTCATCTCATATAAAAATAGCTTCACAGAAATATCTAGACTAGGTTTTGACCAAAGATCTGGGCTTTATAGCTTAGCCATGATGACACATAAAATGAACCATCCCATGTTTCTAAGAGTGACTTATTGTTGTGTGTAGCTCTAGTTTATTTTAGAACACTTGCCATTCCATTATTTTAGCATTCTCTTCTCAGTTGACACTTAGATGTTTTCATTTATCTGCTGTTGTGGACCAAGCGGCAATAAATATTCTTGTACATGTCACTTGTGCACATATGCAAGAGTTTAGGAATGGAATTGCTAGTTCATAGGCTACATTAATTAAACTTTAAGAGACTGTAGGCTGGGCGCGGTGGCTCACCTGTAATCCCAGCACTTTGGGAGGCCGAGGTGGGTGGATTGCCTGAGCTCAGGAGTTCAAGACCAGTCTGAGCAACACAGTGAAACCCTGTCTCTACTAAAAATACAAAAAATTAGCCAGGCGTGGTGGCGTGCACCTGTAGTCCCAGCTACTCAGGAGGCTGAGGCAGGAGAACTGCTCGAACCCGGGAGGTGGAGGTTGTAGTGAGCCAAGATCGTGCCACTGCACTCCAGCCTGGGGGAAAGAGCGAGACTCTGTCTCAGAAAACATAATAAAAAAAAAGTGTAAAACCTGTTTGCTAAGGTGATTGTATCAACTTATTTCAAAACATTTTAATAAATAGAGTTATAGTTTTCAATATTTGAGTTCCAAAAATAGCTTTAGGTACATGAAAAGAGTTCATTTGTTTTGACAATTTGACCCTCATCTACTCTTCTACTCCCTTTGCACTTTTATATTTACCCCAGGTGATTTAGAAGCAGGAATCAGAAGTGAGGAAAAATTTTTAAGGAGCTTTTAGTAAAGACATTGTAAGCTACTCCTTTGTGTAGTAAATATTTATTGAGCATCTGCTATGTACCTAGCACTGTGCTAGGCATTAGATAGGGTATATAATGATTTATCACAACTCATACCTGCCTTCAGAACTAAGAGATTGAAGGACAGATGCGTAAATAGGTAAATAATTACTAACAGTTTAAAGTAAGTGTAGGATACCATGTTGGCACACAGGAGGAGTACCTATTTGTAACCTTGAGGATTGAAAGGCATTCCATAAGATAATTTAACCACTTATTCTAACTATAATATATAGGCATGGTTAGATATGGATAGGTATATGCATAAGTAGATGTGTGGCATTATACCTAATCAATATTTGAATTGTTATGTAGTATCTATTGGAGTTTGTACTAAGTCTGCCTCCCTGGAGTTGTACATTATAGAACTTCTCACACGTACAGAGATATGATGGTTAATTTTACGTGTCAACTTGACTGGGCTAAGAGATGCCCAGATAGTAGAACATAATTTCTGTGGTATGTCCATAAGTATGTTTTCAGAAGAAAGGAGCATTTGTATCAGTAGACTGAGTAAAGATTGCCCCTACCAATGTGGATGGGCATAATCCAATCCACTGAGGGCCTAAACAGAATAAAAAGGAAGAATAAGAGTGCATTTTTTCTCTGTTTAAGCTAATTGGACTGGGGACTTAGCACCATCATCCCCAGACTTGGACTGAATTACTTCACCAGCTTTGCTAGTTCTCCAGATGGCAAGTTGTGGGATGCTCAGCCACCATAATCATGTGAGACAATTCTTGTAATGCATTCCCGTGTGTGTGTGTGTATGTGTGTGTGTATCTCCTGTTGGTTCTGTTTCTCTGGAGAACCCTGACTATTGCAAGGGAAATTCAGTAGAACAGTTTTTCAGCTATCTGCAGCAAGAAAGCACTATCCTTAAACTCGGAATGACTAGTAATAGGTACCCCAAATCCTTTAGGTCATGTCAAAGCCATTTCTGAACTCACCTTATGGACAACTGACTTTATTTCTTTCAGCACTATACCAAAGTAGCTTGAGAAGTGAAATTTTCTTAATTCTGACATGAGCCTAACTTGAACTGAGAGTCTAGAAAGAATGTAGAGAGACATTTCTTCATTCCCTTCCAGTGATGACACAAGGTAAAGCTCTCATGGACTAAACCCTTTTCATCTGCTTGAAGTTCACATAAATTTACCAGATGATACAGGTTATTTGTAAATAATACATTTCTTAGAATAATAAGCATTTATTTTTAAGATAGTAGCTGGTTTTTAGCCTATTGTTTCTTTGCTGCGTATTTGTTAACAAGTATTTGTATTAAGAATGTAAGATATTTCCTTTGCATAATTCATTTTCTGTAGCTACTTTTCATAATCAGGTCTTTGCAGTCTGTAGTAAGTGTCTTTATAGGAATGCATGACTATAAAAATAGGCTAAAATTCAATACATAGGAACAGTGAGCTTCAGATCAGCTACCAGGAAGATTTATTTTAGCAATATCACTCTATGTGAGGCTGCTGCCTGGTACTTTTTATCCAGCTTACAACATTTTATCTCCTTACGTTGGCTAGAGTTAGTCCTAAGAGTAGGATTCATCTTTAGGAAACTTTAAGTGTCAATAAGCTATACTGGTCTTGCAGAAGACTCCAGCCCCATCTATTCTAAAGAGTACGACACTTCATTCCAGTAATCTAACAGTTCCTTTAGTTTCTACACTTCATCTGTTCCTGGTGTCAATTTGTCTGTCTTCCTTCTCCTAGTCACACTAGGTATCATAGTACTTACAATGGTACTGTAGAAGGCAAGGGAGTAGGGAGGGCACAGAGCTGAAAGCAGGCTACTAAATGAAACTCTATGCACCGATCTTTAAAATCATCAGTGATCTCCCACTGTCCCACTTTTGGAATTCTGATTGGGCCAGAAGTATGATGTGTATTCACAAAGTTCCCTCACCTCCAGCAGGGAATTAGATAATTTTTGGAGAAATGTAACACTTCTAGAGTTGGGATCCCCAGATTCTAACATTTGCTCTCTCACCAAGCCTTGTTTACTTCAGGGCTAAACATCTTCCAAATTCATTCATCGGTGGACAAATCATGGCCTTGCACACCACACTTCCACTGATGGATGAGTCAGAATCAAGAACACTGAGCTTCCAATCATCAACTTTGGAATTGCCAGCCTTAAATGTGAATGTACAGCCAAGGAACACTATATATTTCAGCAAGTCATCCACCATTAAAGGAAAAAACAAACAAACAAACAAATAAAAAAGGACCCATAAAAAACAGAGGTGAAGAAGAAAACAAAAATCTATATTTAATATCTTCAGAACAATAAAAGATACTACATCTATAAAACAAACACAGGTGCCATAAAAAGAAATAATCAAGGGATTAGAAAGAGCCCTGAAGAATGAGAAATATGGTAGTAACATAAACAATCCAATAAAAGGATTGGAGGATGAAGTTGAGGAACTCTGAGAAAATAGAACAAAAAGAATGCGGAGGAAAGAGAAAGATATTAGAGCAATCTAAAAAGTTCAACATCAGGTTAATGAGAGAGAAATCAAAAACAAAGATGAGGAAATTATAAAAGAAATAAAGGTTTTCCCAGACATGCAAATAGTGAAGGAAAAAAAGAGAAGGATCTCCCTTGTTCCTCTTTTTAGGAAGCTGCTGGAAGTTGTGCTTAAGCAAACTAGGGAGTGAGCAAAGATAAAGACCAAGAAAAATGGATATTCACCTAACACAGGAGAAAGAAGAAAGGGAAGTCCTAGGAAGTTCTTGTGAGGGAGGACTGACTATATGATCTATTTAAACATCTGGAAACATTAGGAAAATATTAGAGATAATTACATAGAAATAACAACTATTAACTTAAAAATTGTACAGGAAAGGAAATCATGTAATCATAGCACAGTTCTTGGCTTAATACAATATTTACACTGCTATAATGAAATTAAATGAAGGTTGTGATATAACAAAATTGGGAGCAGGAAAGGACAGAAAGTAAAGATGAGTGGTGTTGATGATGAGGGGAGAGTGGACCTCTCGGCCCCAACAATATCAAGATAGTTTATCTAAAACTCGAAAAACAAAAAGCAGCAAGGTAAGCATATTATTTAAAAATATAGAGTTACATATTAGAAGAAACATCAAAGAGTGGAGGGAGGTAGAAACTGAGGAATGGGCTTATGGGAATGGGGAGCCTTGAGTCAAGGCTGCTATGTTCACTAGAGGCTTATGCTATGTTGTAAGCCTTATAACCTACTTTGTGTTTCAAACATGCACTTGTATTCCATTCATAGAAACAAAAATTAACTTTAAAATAATGTAATTCTTATATATAAATTGCTGAGCATAGCTCTAATTTTTTCTCTTAGGATTAATTACTGGAAATGGAATTACTGGGTCAAAGGATTTGATCATTTTTGCAGCTGTTTATATATATAACTCAGTTTTCTCCAAAGCTCACTGGTGGTACAGAGAATGCCCATTTCCTCACATCCCCATCAATATGGGGTATCCACTTTTAAAAAGTCTTTGCCTGTTTGGGCAACCTACAGAATGGGAGGAAATTTTTGCAATCTATCCATCTGACAAAGGGCTAATATCCAGAATCTACAAAGAACTCAAACAAATTTACAAGAAAAAAACAAACAACCCTATCAAAAAGTGGGCAAAGGATATGAACAGACACTTTTCAAAAGAAGACATTTATGCAGCCAACAGACACATGAAAAAATACTCATCATCACTGGTCATCAGAGAAATGCGAATCAAAACCACAATGAGATACCATCTCACACCAGTTAGAATGGCGATCGTTAAAAGTCAGGAAACAACAGGCGCTGGAGAGGATGTGGAGAAATAGGAACACTTTTACACTGTTGGTGGGAGTGTAAACTAGTTCAACCATTGTGGAAGACAGTGTGGCAATTCCTCAAGGATCTAGAACTAGAAATACCATTTGACCCAGTGATCCCATTACTGGGTACATACCCAAAGGATTATAAATCACGCTACTATAAAGACATATGCACATGTATGTTTATTGAGACACTATTCACAATAGCAAAGACTTGGAACCAACCCAAATGTCCATCAATGATAGACTGGATTAAGAAAATGTGGCACTTATACACCATGGAATACTCTGCAGCCATAAAAAAGGATGAGTTCATGTCCTTTGTAGCAACATGGATGAAGCTGAAAACCATTCTGAGCAAACTATCGCAAGGACAGAAAACCAAACACTGCATGTTTTCACTCATAGGTGGGAATTGAACAACGAGAACACTTGGAAACAGAGTGGGGAACACCACACGCTGGGGCCTATCGTGGGGTGGGGGGGGGATGGGGGAGGGATAGATAGCATTAGGAGCTATACCTAATGTAAATGACAAGTGAATGGGTGCAGCACACCAACACGGCACATGTATACTATATGTAACAAACCTGCTCATTGTGCACATGTACCCTAGAACTTAAAGTATAATTTTTAAAAAAAGTCTTTGCTTGTTTGATGAGTAAAAACTGTTTTTCAATTAGTTTAAAACATGTTCAACTCCTCCATATTCCGCACTCCCCTAGGAGTGGCCCTGGTTAACAGGTTTCAGATCATTGTATATATACATATATAAAAAATACTTATTTTTA
This sequence comes from Macaca nemestrina, assembly GCF_043159975.1. Classification (NCBI taxonomy): domain Eukaryota; kingdom Metazoa; phylum Chordata; class Mammalia; order Primates; family Cercopithecidae; genus Macaca; species Macaca nemestrina. The sequence continues at coordinate 67,102,993 of NC_092140.1, forward strand.
TATAAATGAAATCTTACAACCCATGTCATTTTGCAAATTGCTTTCTATGCTTAAGAAAATGTCTTGGGATTGTAGCCACCCGGGGCTCAAGCTGGCATTTTCCCTGAGCCTGTTAATAATTTTGATTTGAGTTTTAAGTACCTGTAGATTTTCCTTTACTTTCCTAGAAGTGTTGATCCAAAAGCAGCATGTTTCACTTAAAAGTGCATTACTAAACCCAATAAAAAGTTCCAGCGGACTTAGTGATAGCAAAACTTTCGTGTTTCCTTTTTGTTAGTGACTATTATCCCTGCTATACGGATAATAATTAAGCAAAATATACAGCAATGAATGTTCTCTGTTCAATATTTCAGTTAGAAGGTGCTACCGTGCATAACTCTGTTGCAAATAGTAGAGTGAGGATAGCAATTCCCACAAGTGTGGTATAGTAGATAATTTCCATCTAAAATTTTACTTGCCAAGATATAAAATTTCCCTTTGGGGGTTTTGAAGTTCCTTGGTTTTATTTTCCCAAACAAATTTCTGGGTTATGGGCATCCTACTTACTTTCATTACCTGGCAGAATTTGCAGGATAATTGCCCAGAACTAGCATATTGATTTAAATTTTTACATCACCCATCCCCCCTTTTTTTTATCCAAGCTGCAGGAGATCACTGCTTGATTCACAGAAATAAGCAGGGTTAGTCTAAAATGTAGGCGAAAAGCCTAAAAACAATTTGTGAGACTAGGAATTAATGACAAATATATGATAAGCTTTGGAGCAAAATTTTTCTCTCCAGTTTTCATTTTTGGTAAAAACCAATTATGAATAAACTTTATTCTTGGCCTGATTATTTGCACAAAGTGCAGCAAGAATGGTTATTTCTATATAGGCTTCTTAAAACCAAATAATAATAATAATATGTCTTCGATGTCTCCTGGTCAAGTATTGCCAGTATGCATTTTAAACAATGTGTTGTGGTCAACCCACAGAGGTGGGGTGGACCTCTAACTGAAATTTGGTTGAGATGACATACATGCACCAAGAATGTGCAAAGGTTTATTAGTCATAGAATGAGACTCTCTATGGAGAGCAAGGAAAGCTCCAAAGCTGGTCTGAAAACAGCTTGAGAAGGCAGAGAAAGGAGATTTTTATAGTGATTAGTGAGGTGTGGCCAGGGTGAGAGTTCTGTGCATGGACAGTGGCTTCTGTTATTTGGACTTGTTTTTGATGCCAAAAGAGGGACCACCTGGGCTTTCTTAAGAGAGTGCTCAGACGTGGGGCAGAGAGGAAGAAGGAGTGGTGGGGCTTAAAAGCTGTCAGCATTCAAACATCAAAAATGGAGTCTGACTCTTCGTTACACAGTGTTTGCTATTCCTTGAGTGCTGAGTTACACAGATCCTCTTTACTTTTGGAAAATAATCCTTACAATTAAAAAATGGACAGAGCAGAGTGACATACTAAGGCAGTGAATGTGTGTTTCTCTTTGGTTTAGTAACCTCCCATGCATGATGGCTGTGCTCCTGATGGCAAATAAATGGCAGTGACAAGCCACCGTCAAGCCGGCACACACAGCAGCATCCAGCACCATCCAGAGTCTCCATCTGGAGAGGCCGATGCCCTCTCGCTCTTCTGGCTCTGGTCTCATTTTATTGCTTTGTACAAACCAACCCACTTCATTCTTGAGAGTCCACGTTGCCAGCCTGGTTGTGCCCTAGTTTTTGAATGTGACCTTGTGTTGCTTCAGGCCTGCCTCCCGTATGCCTCTGAAGGGCTTTCTCTGTCTCTTTTCTATAAGTGAGTTATACTCTGCTTTAGTCCCAGGAGGAGCACTCATCTTTGGTCTTCTCCCCTCAGTGCTCTGTAGGCACAGAGATTAAAGGTGGAAGGAGGCCTAATACTTTTCCAATCTCAGAACCACAGGATCGACTATTGCCTGCTCAGCAAGTGTGAAGGGCTAAGTGAGGGTAACCAGAAGGCATGCCGACTGAGGTCTAATCACTGATTTTTGGGTAAAACCTTAAAAACGGCCTGTTGATAGTACATAATAGCCAGAACAATTATTCTCTCTCTTGTAAAGAATTCTAATTAATGTGGAAATGTAAAAGAAAAGCCTGGGCTTAGACCATAAGGTCTAAGGCAATAAGATCTTAGTTCTCCCAGAAGCATTTAGAGCACTAGGAAGTGTTTAGGCCCAATTTCACATTTCAGATCAAGCAGATTAAAGCACGTGGTTTTTTCCACCTGGCATAATCCTAGCCTATGGAAGCCACAGTTAATAATTATTTCCCTGAACCCAGAGGGTGTTTCACAATAGAATCTCTTTTGTCCTGGCAAACCGAAGTCATATTGTGGCCAGCATTTTCAAAGCTGGCAGACAAAGGTTTGGCCTGCTCTGGGTGAAAATGTCTTTAGCATGACAAGCACTGTTGTTCCCTCACCCTCTAGCACCTTCCGGGCCACGTTGTGTCTTTGCATCATGAATCTCTCCATTCCATTTGTGCCTTTTGTACTTCTGGGTGACTTTGCACTTGGAAGAGCTTGTGGGTGTGTGGAGGTAAAGAAGGGAGAGGTTCACGGTTTACATGTTGGGGATACATCAGCCAAAGACTCACAGTAGGTATTCTCTGGCTATGTCTGGTCAAGCATTTTGGAAATCTGAATTGCTGACAAACTGAGGGGTAAGGATTTGGACACTCACTAATGACAAAAATGGGGAGTCCCTCAGGACACAAAAAATTATAACCCGAAGCAAACCAAGAAGTGAATATTGGGCATCTGCTCTACCCAGGATACTGTGACAGTTATTACGGGACACTCAAAGCAAAGCTGATAAAATAGCAGGTAATGTTTCTCGAGGAAAGCCTATAAAGCAGAGCTTCTGCCATTGACTTTCTGTTATCAAACCACAGGCACCAATTTTGTCATCCATAAATGATGTACATTTGCTCAGTTACTTCTCCTATAGGTAAGTATTTGGAGACAGGTATGAATCCACTAATTACTACAGTTTGTTCCGGGAGATCTAAAGTCATAAATGCCATCGAATAAGATAAGGTATATAAATCGTAGCATGGCGCTGAGAACACAGTGCTCACATAACTGTTATTACAGCCTACTTAAAGGTGTATGTGCTATCCTTTGCCCTTCACCCATTTACATTTTCCTTTTCCACCCATTTCTCTCTTCCCTTCCTCTGATCTTGATATTGTTGGCCATCTTTCTACAGAGATGCTGTCTCTCTTCCATGGAGCTCTAAGCTCATGAGAGTAGGGTTTGTGTTTCTATGTTCTTTCTACTCTTATTGACTTATGCAGCGTAGGGGCTTGCTGTGGATTGACTTAAACACACCAGAAAGTGTCTTGTAACTGTAACATCTTCTTATCCCAAGAGGGCATTACCTCTCAATGGGAATTGCCCACCCCATTATATGTTTACTCAGTTTAAAGCAGAGTAGGACCTGCTTAGCTTAGAACCCCTAAGTGTCACCATAATCACCTCGTCCAGCACAGCACACACAACGTTTGAAGGTGGGAAGAGAGGAAGAAGGCAGAAGTGTTGCCAGATGGTCACTGTACGTCTTCTCCTGTACTTCGTGGGCTTCAGAACTTACTACATTCTTGAGGAAGCTTTGTAGCAAAATGATGGGAAGATGATGACTTGTTTGGGAGGTTTTCCCTTGCTGTCTGAACTCAGGGAGACTTTTCTAAAATGGACTTTCTGGTTAAAGGATCGACCACCTTTTGGCCATACATACCCAGAGAAAACCTTAGGCAAGAGTGTTTAAGATAGACACAGAAGTTTTCTTGCCTTTTCTGAGTGAGAAGGGGTTAAAACAGGAAAACACTCAATGGAGATATAATTCTCCAGAGATGGTAGCGCTGGTGATTGGTCATTCATGGTTTCCAGTGTGTGGGTATTACTCATCCACTCCAGTGCTCTTCGTCAGAGCCTTGTCTCTTTTATTTCCCAGTCTATTATAAGCACTCACTTCTGCCCCTCCAAAGCTTGTTTCCTATCCAGACCTTCAGATTCCAGGTACTCACCATTGTTCTCAACCATGTCCAATGTCCCTTCTTGTCAATGCATTCTGTCAGTTACCTCCATCAAATATGATCTGTCCCCTGTCCCACCAATTTAGGCCCTGATTTCCAGCTTGGTAATCATGCTGAAGGATTCCTTGGACAATTTCAGGGGATAGCCCCTGTTGTATAATACATGATTTCCATTTTAACAGTATTCTCCTAGGAATGCAATGGTGTAAATTTAGAGAAAGACCTACAATGGTGAGATTTTTCAGGCATAAAGCCAGACTAGAGGCGATGACCTATTTGGGTGGAGAAGGAAACAAAGTTCTACTCTTTGGTATTGCATTTCTCAGGCAGGAGCAAAGCTTCAGGCTTTACTTGTGACTCTCAGTAACCCTTACTGACATGTGCTCCAGTACATGCCCCAAACTATCCCTGGCTTTGGTGTCAGGAAGTCTGAGCTTCAGTTCCAGACTGCTGCCCTAAAACTGTGATTTTTTTGGACAGTCTGGGTCTGAGTTTCTTATTTGTTAAATGAATGTAGGGATTAGAGAATCTGTAAAATTCTTTTCGGCTATGATTCTATGACTTTCTGATACCAGGCTTTATAGCACTTGATGTAAACATGGCAGTAGGAGATAATCAAATGGTACTTAGAGAGGAAGGTTGACTGAGAATGGAATACCACTGTAAATCTGGTAATCTTGCCTGCTCTGTGTTAAAGACAACTATGGAGGCAGTACTTCCCTAAACAGCTCTAATTTGTGTGGAACTTCTATAGCCAAAATAGAAAAGCTCAACTAACACTTTCAATTAAGTTAAATGACTTCATATTCTGTTAAGTTCAGGCTGGCTGGGAATTTCATAACTTTAACTGACTTCATTACAAAAATGGTTACCATTAGGTTCACATAGGTGATGTCTACTTGATAGTATTTTCATAATTGTACAGCTATCATCAAATTATGTTGATTTATAGCTGGATGAAAAATGACAGTGAATAGCATAATTGTGAAATTTCACAAGGCACTGACATTTGTCTTTAAAGCAGAAAAATTCAGCAAGTACGACTACTGCAATGGAAGTGCAATTGTAAAGACTTCATGGAAAGTTCACGGATTCAAATGTAATTAAGCATGAATTAAACATGATGAGCTACAGGGCTAATTCTAGCACTGCTGAAGCTCCATTATGGAAATCCGCTTCAGAAATATGACCAGCTCTTTTTTAACATATGTCAGATGCCTAACATATGGTCTCCTAAGGCCTCCAGCATACCTTGGGTGATCCAGGGCAGTCAACGTATGTTTGGCACTGTTGAAGGTCTAGTTTATTGAGCCAAGAAGCTAGGAAACATAATGGGAAATCAACCCATGCTTGTCAGAATCCCACTTCTTCTCCTTTAGAACAAGTATTATAAATTCAAAGAAAAATTTGAGCCCTTGTAGTGCAGTTTTCTGACTTTTCATGCTGCTGCAACAAACAATAAATCATGAATGTAGGCTAATGCCTATTTACAATTAATTTATCAAAGATAATAAACTAAAGGGACAAATTTTATAAGCCACAGCCACAAACAAAATCAATTGCTTGACAACTCTATATCTTGCATATGTCGTGGGACACAGATAACCTGGAGAACATCTTCTTGTAATATTGTCTTTCATCCCTGACCTCCCTTGCATCTCAATCCCTCAACCTCAAAAGGAAAGAGCAAACTAGGAGACTGAAAGGCAGAAATTCAGGCACAAATCTTCCATTGATTGCTGTGGCACAGTTGTTCTGCTTCATTTGGTGTAGCTTTTCTGTATGTAAAATTAAGATAATTTTATCACTGAGGCCAGGCATGGTGGCTCATGCCTGTTATCCCAGCACTTTGGGAGTCCAAGGTGGGTGGATCGAGAGGTCAGGAGTTCAAGATCAGCCTGGCCAACATGGCAAAACCCCGTCTCTACTAAAAATACAAAAATTAGCTGGGTGTGGTGGCGGGCACCTGTAATCCCAGCTATTCGGGGGGCTGAGGCAGGAGAATCGCTTGAACCTGGGAGACGGAGGTTGCAGTGAGCCGAGATTGCACCACTGCACTCCAGCCTGGGTGACAGAGTGAGACTCCATCTCAAAAAAAAAAAAAAAAAGATAATTATATTACCTTACCCATGTCACAGGGATCCTAAGTGAAGGTGATGTGATAAATGCAAAAGTCATTCATGTATATGTATATATATGTGAACATACATACATAACTATCTAATCTCCCTAAATAGAAGACATACTAATACATACTAACAGTTGCCTCTGTCCTCTGGTCATATCCCCACTGGAGTATGGGAGTTGATAATCATAATGACAATAATAACAACAGCAATGATGATGTTTGTTATACTTACCCTGTGTTAGGCACTAGCACCATGTTTATATACACAAGTAAATTTTATGAAAATCTTTTCTGAATCCTAGAATAATAAGGAGTAAGAAGAATAAAAATGTCTAAAATGTAATAGCTAGTATCTCTTTTAAAAAATAATGTGCTTTTGGCCAGGTGCAGTGGCTCACGCCTGTAATCCCAGCACTTTGGGAGGCCGAGACGGGCGGATCACGAGGTCAGGAGATCGAGACCATCCTGGCTAACATGGTGAAACCCCGTTTCTACTAAAAATACAAATAATTAGCCGGGCGTGGTGGCGGGTGCCTGTAGTCCCAGCTACTCGGGAGGCTGAGGCAGGAGAATGGCGTGAACCCGGGAGGCGGAGCTTGCAGTGAGCCGAGATCGCGCCACTGCATTCCAGCCTGCGCGACAGAGCAAGACTCCGTCTCAAAATAAATAAATAAATAAATAAATAAACAAAATTAGCTGGGTGTGGTGGTGGGTGCCTGTTGTCCCAGCTACTTGGGAGGCTGAGGCAGGAGAATGGTGTGAACCTGGGAGGCGGAGCTTGCAGTGAGCAGAGATCGTGCCACTGCATTCCAGCCTGGCAACCTGGGTGACAGAGCGAGACTCCGTCTAAAAAAAAAAAAAAAAAAAAAAAGCTTTTCTTTTGCCTTTCATTATTGGCAGTGGTTTGTGGTCTTTGTGTTGGATGAAAGTAGTGGCTGTATCCTGCCCCAGTGAAAGATTTGGGGGAACAGTATTTTGCCATTTTATCTCATGGTTTTACTCAAATGTTTTCTCCTTTAGCCCTTTATTGTTTTTTTCCCTCAAATCTAGGTATATCGGAGTGACCCCTTTAGATCTGAAAGAAATAAGTTTGGAATGTGAGAAACTCACTGTCCACAAATGTTAGAGGAGGCTAATAACGTAAATAGTTTGTCAACCTGGTTTAGATAAATAACAATGACAGATCATTAAGGGAAGTTCAGGCGTGTCTTAGAGGTTGCTGTGAAAGAGCACAGAGACATCCTTTTGCAGCATAAATTTCAGTGCCTCTGACAGAGACAAGGTCTGCCACCTGTGATTCTGCAAGATGACTGTATTTTCATGTAAACCCTCCTTAAGGTTACCAGGTTCTGGAAATTTCTCTTGTCAAACGTATGTCATATAGGTGGGTTAGAGAAGAGACACTGTTGATCAGCATCTTCATTGTCATCATTTGATCATTTTTTTCATCATTGATTACCTGGGGAACATCAGTTACAACTTGAGTTTCCACTGAGTGCAATACAGTTCTTATCCTATATGTGTCGATACTCAAAGATTTCAGACAGAAAAAGCAAAGATCTTATCCATTAACCAGCAGCATCAGTTAGAACATGTTTCCACTGAGTGAAATATAGTTCATCTTATCCTGTATGTGTCTATTCTAAAAGATTTCAAAAAATGAAAAAGCAAACAAGAAAATGCTAACAAATCATTCCCAATAGAGGTAAAAATAAGAAAGAAAGAGATCTCATGGTTAATGTACTCTTTATCCCAAATTGCTCTGCCTACTTACATGTGGGTTGTAGAAATCAGAAATTCAATCTTTAAGCCACTGAAGGCCTTAACTGATATCACGTCAACCATTTCTTCCCAAGTAAACTGGAATCTGAAGTCTGCTGGGCCCACACTTGGTTTTCTGGGCACCTTAACACTGGGATGCAAATCACCAAATCCTCTGCTGAGCATCTCAGTTATTTATTTATTGAACATTTATTGAGTTTTTACTAGAAGATTACATAATTTTTTGAGTACTCTTTTGTGTGGAACCCTCTTCTAAACCTTTTACATATAATGAACTCATGAAATACTATGCAATAAGTATTATCAACTTACCTATAATGTACTGATTTTGAGGGGGAAGTAATGATGTTCTTCAGATTGGGAATAACTTATGTGACATGGTAGAAGTTTTGTTATTTTCCCCAAAATTTGTCTTTTAAAAAATAAAAGCATAGAACTCTGGAGGACGAATTTAAGATAAGAGTATAGCAGAGGCGATGAGATAAATTAGGAGTGGAGTCCCTTACTACAGTTCCGGAAAGTAATGATGAGCGCCTTAACTGTAGCAGTGAAAGTGAAGATAGACTTGAGTAGAGCTGTTAAGACTTATTTAAGAGGACAAATCAACCGTATTTGGTGAACAACTGTGTGTGAAGGGCAAAGGATAGGCAAGATTCTAGACTGATTCTTAAGCTCTGGGTTTGGGTGACTTTGGGGGAATTGAGTAATCATCAGAGACTGAAAACAATAAAATAAGGAATTTCTGTGAGGAAGCGCATGAGTTCAATTTGGGATGTGATGAGTTGGAGATCGTTCTGGAATGCCCGCATAGAAACGATTAATAGACTCTTTGCACAGAGTAGCCTGGAGCTAAGGAGATCAGGGTTGGCTCTTTGAAAGTCCTCTGTATATATGTGGTTGGTGAAAGCTGGTGTCGGTGAGATTTTATAAGTAATAAGGGTACTGTAAGAAGAGAAAGGGAGAAGAAGAGGTATCAGTGAAAGAGTCTATGCAGCAATAGAGAGAGAATAAGATAGAAGAGACTGGTGTCACAAGAGCCAGTGAAAGAAAAAGTGGACAACGGTGTTAAATGCAGTGAGTGAGACATAGAAAAGTGTCCATTGGTTTCCATCATGAGCAGGTGGTTGTTGACTTGGTGAGGGCTGTTTCAGTTGTGCCAGGTGAATAGGAGGTGACAAAGGAGACATTTTTGAGTTATAGAAGAGCCTTTTAAGTCACCTGGGAAAGGAAAAAGGTAAAGGTATAACTTTTTTCTTTTTTTAATGTGGAAAGAGTAGCTAAGAATTGGTGCAAGAAAGAAGTTGAAGATAGAGGAAAGGAAAGGAGGATGTAATTGATGGAGCAAGTTTGCTGAGGACTTGGACAGGGTATAATTGAGAGTGCACGTGGAGGGCTTAACTTTGAGGAGCAGAAGAGTCACCACTTTTTCTGAGGTTGAAAGGAAGAAGGTCAGGTGCGGTGACTTATGCCTGTAATCCTAGCGCTTTGGGAGGCCGAGGCGGGTGGATCGCGAGATCAGGAGATCGAGACCATCCTTGCTAACATGGTAAAACCCCATCTCTACTAAAAATGCAAAAACAAAATTAGCCAGGCATGGTGGTGGGCGCCTGTAGTCCCAGCTACCCGGGAGGCTGAGGCAGGAGAATGGCGTGAATCTGGGAGGTGGAACTTGCAGTGAACTGAGATCATGCCACTGCACTCCAGCCTGGGAGACAGAGAGAGACTCTGTCTTAAAAAAAATAAGTAAATAAATAAAAAAGGAAGAAAGCAAAGGTCCAGATACCTTTTCAAGTCAAAGGGTAGGGGCAGGAGATTGAGTTATTTTTACCCTAAGATTTTGGTTCTCTTCACAAAATAGAAGGTCCAGTTGGCAGAGAGTCGTGGTGAGAATGGAATATAATGGGAGTGGAGAGGTTGAAAGAACCCACTGAGATGTCAGTATTTTTAAATGGAATCTTGAGGAAGATGACTGGGTACACTGGGCACGCTCAGATGGAGGTGAGGTAGGTCATTTATTTTAGTAATTAGACCATCCTGCTCAGTTAGGATAATTTTCTCCTGAGTTACCTGATTAGCTGACCAGGTATGTGAATAGAGATGTAGGTGGTTGAATTGATCCAGGGTTGGGGATGTCCCTGGCAGATTCATCACAGGGACAAAGATGAAAAAATGAGCCCATTAAGAGCGTACACCCTTACGGAATCTCAATAAAATTCAAAGACGAGTGTGATGAGCGACAGGGAGTCAGTCTGGTTGGCTTTTTGTCCTCTCTGTTTCTCAATTACCCCTGCTCCTTTCCATAAACCAGGTTTACTTGGCCAAGGACAGTGATTCTTCTTGCGTGCTTACTACTGGCCCCTTTCTTAGAGTTGGATGCTGCTTCTATCATCTTTCACAGCCCATGGCTGATGCCCAGAACCCCTGCCACCTGTAAGTCCTTTGTGGTGCTCAGCCAGCACCTGGGGACTGGACACATGCATACTGACTCCTTCCTGGAGTAGGTGAGCATTCACTGCATACACTGGGCCCAGCGTTTGGCCTCTTGGCTCCTTCCCAGAGGTGGCCATCTCGCCTCCCTAGGTTGGTCATTTCTCTGCCTTCCACATCCCATATGGTCAAGACGTGATATCTTTGTGGGAGCTACAAAAGAGAGGGTCAGAAAGCATTACCCTTATTTTTGTCTCACTAAAATATGTCACCTGGAAATGCCAGAAAGAAGAAAAATCACTGTCAAAGCATTTAGTCTCTTGCTCTTGGAGGTGAAAAAGATGTTAGCACATTTGCAGATAATACAGAGCGGCTGAAAAACGGTCACATATTTAAACATTGGTCATATATTCAAATTGTCTGGAATAATTCCAAGACAGCAGCTCACCCCTTCTCTACATTTTTGCCATGTTTTACTGGACCTGAGAGGGTCAAAGCCGGAGCTAGCCTTGTATTTTATGGATGTCAACAGGCTGCCGGCACTCGGCTCTGGAGCATCATCCTGCTCTCTGCTTTATATGCGGGTCATATCTGAGAGCCATTCTGCGAGGCTGCTGCAGGGTTTCCATCTGTCTTGAGCACAGCAGAACTTCAGGGATCACAATAGGAGGTTCACGTGCCCTGACAGGATTTTTATTCCACCTGCTGTTGATGGTTGATGAAGAAAGCAAAAGTGAAAATTCCGTATATTCAGGCTATTTCTTTTCTCTATCCAGTATTCATTCAATAAACACATATTGATTACCTACTAAGTGCCAAACTCTGATGCTCTTAGGAGCAAAGGACATTATAGAGAACCCACATGTAGTCTAGTGGAGGTAGAAAAATAGTAATTAAACAATTTTCCAGACACATGTAGAATTTCAACTATAATTAGTGCTGTGAAGAAAAAGTCCATTGTATTTAGAGAATATATGAGAGGTACTCTGACTTTTTACATGGGTGCTAGGGAGGATTTCTTAGTGGAGGTGACTTTTGTATTGAGTTATGAACAATGGTGAGGAATTAAGCCAGTATAGCAAAGAGGGAGGAATAGGCAAAGTCCCTGAGGAGAAAGGAAATGATCCAGGAGCTGAAGGATGGCTGTGGGATTGAGTTCAGAGTGAAGAGTGGGTCAAGATGAGTCCCCAAAAGGGACCAGACCAAGCATGGTCTTTTACCGACAAGAAAATGGGAGGCCTTGAACATTTTTTTTTTTTTTTTTTTTTGAGACGGAGTCTCGCTCTGTCGCCCAGGCTGGAGTGCAGTGGCACAATCTAGGCTCACTGCAAGCTCTGCCTTCCGGGTTCAAGCCATTCTCCTGCCTCAGCCTCCCGAGTAACCAGGACTACAGGCGCTCGCCACCACAGCTGGCTAATTTTTTGTATTTTTTAGTAGAGACAGGATTTCACCATGTTAGCCAGATGGTCTCGATCTCCTGACCTCGTGATCCGCCTGCCTCGGCCTCCCAAAGTGCTGGAATTACAGGCGCGAGCCACCGTGCCCGGCCGAACATTCTTTAAACAAAGCAGTATGATGATTCAATTTATATTTGTGAAAAATGACTGAGTGGCTGCAGTCACAGAGGATGGATGCAAGGTAGGAAAAGTGAATATTGGGAGAGGAGTTTAGGGGCTACCTCAGTGGTCCACTAATAGTGTATAGTGGGCTGGATTAGAGCTGTGGCTGTAGAGACGGAAAAATGGAGATGAACTCATGCTGCATTTTGGAGCTAGAACTAATAGGATTTATTGATGGATTGAACTTGTCCCAGGGTAGAGAGAAATAGAGGAATGATGAATGATTGCTATGCTCTGCCTTGAGGGGATGCTGTGTGGATATTGGTGACATTTAGTGCTCAATTAGAAGACTAGGGGAGGGGCAACTTTGGTTAATTAGGTCCTAAAACTAATAGAACACAATAATGCAGATTTTTTCCATTCCATATGAAATTCAGAACTCCTAAATTATTATTAATATCTTAAAATTTAAAAACAAGTTTTTCATGAAAAGTGTATTTGCAGGTCAGTTGATATCATCAGAAATACTTTGTAGTCAAAGATAGAATAACTCCATTTGCAGCAAGAGTCGTAATATTTATATGGAAATTTGTAAAAGAAAAAATCAAGTAGAAGTGGGAATTTAAGGCTCCCAGCGATGGAGATATGTATCTGTATGTGTGTGTATGTGTGTATGTGTGTGTGTGTGTACATATATATATATATATATCTTTGGGGGGCTGTATGAAGGGGTACATGTGGGTAGATTATAGTCAACAGATGAGCTTGTTTCCACAGCTACCACATCCATAAATTTGCTATGGTCTTCCCCCACCTTAGTGTGTTACAAGCATAGTAGACCTTATCCGCCTGTGTAATGATAAATCGAGAGAGATTTTCTCCTTATTGGTTTTATGGATATTTCTTTTCCCTACAATCTGGAATAATGTTTTTTCTTTAAGTTATTGTAAATAACCATTTCAACTTCAATGACTGAGTATTCCAGCTATTATTTTTCCCCTCTAGTTCATTGCTATTGCTGTTTTGTGTTAGATGGGGCACTGGGTCCAATTATAGCTTTGCATTTAATTATAAACTTTGCATATGTGTGCATTAATTAGAAGATTTTATTGCTTTGTATTTTATGGCTGGAGGTTGTGAACTATAGCAATTCAATATACCACTTAAGGGGATAATACAAATTTAGAATAGTAAAAAGAAATTTATAATGTTCATCTCAGGCATCCGAAGTAGTATATAGAAAAATAATATAGCATAAATACAATATGCACAAGAGTCAAGCCTATTCTTATTTAATGAAGAGCTTTAACCTGATAAGGAAGACAAAGATCTGGTACAATATATAATTGCCACTCAATTAGACTGCACATTTAAAAGCAGGACCTAAAAGTATGACCTTAAAAGCATGTTTAGTTGTGTCTGCCCTAAGAATGAACTACCTAGGCAACTCTGGAAAAAGGTATTTTGACTAAATATTGTAAAGACAAAAATAACTGTATACTAGTAATGTATTTTAGTTAGTAAATGTGTTTCTCACGGGGTCATGGGTTAGAAATCCTGAAATACTTTATGCATATACTGGAGTTGAATAAACAAGTAAATATATCTATTTATATAATAAATAGAATCAGAAAGTAGATAATAAGCCAGATTTTTCACTATTGAAGAAAGATGTTACAGATAAGGAAAAGGGTAAGGCTAAAATGAAACCTATGGTGCTGGACTAGAATCAGAGGTATCAGCATAAACTCATGGACTTTGATCTATATATAGATAGATAGGTACAAAAATATAGATATGTGGGTATGCATAGGTTAGTCTACAGATACGCATTCCCACCTCTCTCTGCTGAAAGGGCCTACGACCAATGACACTACGACAGCAATGAATACACCTGATGCCCAGATCTTGGTTTCTCAACTCTGTTTTTCAATAAAGGAAACCAGAGCTTCATAAAGAAGTGATAAATTCCTGGGTAGGCTGAGAAAATACAAAATTAATCTGGATCATCTCATGGAGTAAGGAAGTGTGTAAAAAGAAAGATCTCTTTCTGGAAAGACACAAGTGTCAACCTAGAGTAACTTTTTTTGTCGTTGTTGTTGAGACTGAGTCTCCCTCTGTCACCAGGCTGGAGTGCGGTGGCGCCATCTCGGCTCGCTGCAAGCTCCGCCTCCCTGGTTCAAGCAATTCTCCTGCCTCAGCCTCCTGAGTAGCTAGGATTACAGGCATGCACCACCATGCCCAGATAATTTTTGTATTTTTAGTAGATATGGGGTTTCACCATGTTGGCCAGAATGGTCTCAATCTCCTGACCTTGTGATCCACCCGCCTCTGCCTCCCAAAGTGCTGGGATTACAGGTGTGAGCCGCCGAGCCCCAACCCGGAGTAACTTTTAAGAGTGCCAAAGTTGGAACAATTTGAGCAAGAAAATAAATGATAGAAACATTAGATGATAACGAGGGTTTCCTCAGGGAGTGCCTAAAGAGGGTTAGCTTCTTTGAGAGGAGCTGACCCCAGAGGCTATAAGGAATTCCAAGAAGGAGTTTGGAGGTCTAGGGATGGAAACTGGCAGGAGTCATTCAGGCTGTTCTTTGGTTGCTTGTTGGAGCAGAATCAGTCCCCCAGGGGAACAAAGCCTGTAGGGGATGGTGAGGGCAATGACTAAGTGAAGTGAGGCTTCTGAAGGAAGCAAGCCTTACTTAGGCAAAGTGGATTCCAAGGGGAAGAGGACCCTGGAGCCTGGGTTAGTTTGGGTCATATTAGGTTGGTGCAAAAGTAATTGTTGTTTTTGCCATTGAAAGTAATGCCCAAAACTGCAATTACTTTTGCAGCAACCTAATATGTGTGTAACAAGACCCTCCCATGCTAATCATTCAGGATAAACAGACCAAATGTTCCCCTTGTTTTCTTCTCGAAGGTAAAGAAAGGTCTTTGGAAGGAGAATGGAAAGAGATTTCTAGGACTGACATCAACGGGGCAGCCTATCTATGTCTCTCTGCAGTGAACATACTGGTTCTTCTCTGAGGGAGGGGTCTAGAAGGAGATCTTAAAAGACATGGTGATCCCCTACCTTCAGGCTCTCAAAAACCTTGAGAGCAGAATATGCTGGGAAATATTATGGGTTATGCCATAAATGTCTGATGTTCATTATGAAGCTTGCTGCCTTTCCCAACCAGCTGGGGTGCTTTGAATAGCCTGATATCAGTCTAATGGCTTTCCTCAGCCCCTTTTACTGCTTCCATTAATTTCTTTAGTTGGTTATTACCAGGAGAAACCCCCTCCTTCCTTCCTTCCTTCCTTCCTTCCTTCCTTCCTTCCTTCCTTCCTTCCTTCCTTCCTTCCTTCCTTCCTTCCTC
Source organism: Macaca nemestrina (assembly GCF_043159975.1). Classification (NCBI taxonomy): domain Eukaryota; kingdom Metazoa; phylum Chordata; class Mammalia; order Primates; family Cercopithecidae; genus Macaca; species Macaca nemestrina. Next base: position 67,118,281 of record NC_092140.1, read on the forward strand.
TCTCTCTCTCTCTCTCTCTCTCTCTCTCTCTCTTTCTCTCTCTCTTTCTCTCTTTCTTTCTCTCTTTGTCCCAGCTACTGAGAGGCTGAGGTAATCCTCCTGTCTAAGCCTCTGAGTAGCTGGGACTACAAGTATATGCCTCTGCACCCAGCTAATTTTTTAAATTTTTCTTAGAGATGGGGGTCTGTCTATGTTTCCCAGGCTGGTCTTGAACTCCTGGCCTCAAGTGATCTTCTAGCCTCAGCCTCCCAAAGTGTTGGGATTACAGGCATGAGCCACTCTGCCTGGCTGAGAAACCCCCTTCTTGTTAGCATGTAAACTTCAGGTAAATTGTTTCCTCAGAATTCTAAGAGTAAATTATATAAAGTATTACAAACTGTTGGAATAGCAAAGATTAAATAAAACTACTGGACTTGATTAGTAATCATTCCTTCTACCGTAAATGATAATAGCATAAATGAATCTCTGAAAAGAAGTTTCTACCTATCTAGTTTGGACCAGGACTCCTTGGAAGAAAAGATGACCTGAGACCTGTAAGCCCCTCTAAGATTTGACATGCCCATCTGTCAATGTTGGTGATGGTCATGGTGGGAAATGAAGTAAAGTGTGAGGATGTAGGTTGCCTATCTAGCATTTGCTCACCACACCTTCTCATAACATTAACTCAATATTGTTCTGTAATTCATCCTCCCCACCACAGCCATATGACTTAGGAGAGGTGGATCTTATTTTTTGCACCAAGGGCTTGATTAGTTCGAGGGTTATAACTCTTTCAATTATGTAACAATATCAAGAGACCCTTATTATGTGACAGATACTGTTTTAAGTGAATAAAACAACCCTGGATCCCTAACACAATTAAACTGACATTCTCGTGTGTGTGGAAGAAAAAGTACAAATAAAAAAGCAAATCGTGTGATGATAAAAACTAAGGAGAAAAACCCGGCCTCAGCAGGGGCAGAAGGGAATGCTGGGAGACGTTGTCAGGAGCACTTGCTGTTTTAAAAGGGTGATGAAGGGATCAAGGAAGGCCTTGATGAAGTGACATGTTCTCATTCCCTTGCCTTGTTTTAAAATTAGGTCAATTCTGCCAATGAAACTAGAGGGAAGTCTACCAGGGGAACTTGTGGGAAAACGTTTCCTCACAACAAAGATAGAGGCACAGGAAGAGACAATCGCCCTTCTTCCTCTGGATGTTGTTTTAATTGGATGTGATGCCAGAAAGAGCCACAGACACCTTGCTCCCAACTTGAGACACAAGAATGTCAGCGTGGAGAGAGATAATGAAACTGGGACCTTGATTATTTTTCTGAGCCACAGAGTTAACTAACCCTGAAGTCTGATCCGTGTCTGTGCTTCTTGTAATGTGAAATAGTAATTTTTCATATTGTGTATGCCAGTTTAAATCAATTTCTTTTTCTTGCAGCTGAAGGCATCCTAACTGATATAGAATGGGTCTTGGTAGCTTTAATAGGCTACAGTAAACCAGTTTGCAAAATTCCATGTAGATAGGAGTGGAAACTTATGATACTCGTTATAACACCGGCACTTCCCCTGTACACACTATTAGATGTTAGCAACTTCTTAGAGCTTGAAGTGGCGGGGATAGAAAAATGACTACCTGTTAGAGTTCATTTTCCCAAGACAATGACATACAGGATTCTAGACACTATTCTTGAAAACCTCATATTCAGGTGCTCATAGTCCACATGTCCTAATTTACAACTATGTATGGAGAAGAGCTGTACAGATGCAGGGACAGATGGGTGAAGACTACTTCACAGTAAATAAGAGCAACAATTTTAGACTATTGGGGCTGCTGTATAGTGGTTGTGGAGGGGATTGGGCCATATCGAGGTTGTAGTTAGCTTTTTAAAAATCCCCATTGTAATGGAGAGTGGGTGAGAACTAGAATCTCTGATTTCTTCCTGTTTTTTTTTCTTTTTTTTTTTTTTTTTGAGACAGGGTCTTGCTCTGTTGCCCAGGCTGGAATACAGTGGCATGATCACGACTCACTGTAGCCTCGACCTCTTGGGCTCAAGAGATCTTCCTGCCTCAGCTACCTGAGCAGCTGGGACTACAGGTGCATGCCACCACACCTGGCTATTTTCAAAAAATCTTTTGAAAGCAAGGGGTCTGTGTTACCCAGGCTGGTCTCAAATTCCTCAACTCAAGTGATCCTCTTGCCTCAGCCTCCCAAAATGCTGGGATTACAGAAGTGAGCCATCACTGCCAGGCTGTCTCTCATTTCATTGCCATAAGTTGCCAACTATTGTAGTCAGAATAATGTATCCCTTATTTTTTGAAAATATCCACATCCTCATCCCCAGATCCTATGAATGTGCTATGTTATGTGTCAAAAGGGGCTTTTTACAGATGTGATCAAGGTTATGGATCTGGAGATGGGGAGATCATCCTGGATTATCAGGGTGGGCCCAGTCTAATCACATAAACCCTTAAAAGCGAGAAATTTCCTCACTGGAGTCAGAGAAATGTGATAAATGAAGAGGCAGAAGAGATTTGAAACATGAGAGGGACTTGACCTACCTTGCTGGCTTTGAAGATCAAGGAAAGGAACTAACAGCTGAAACATGTGGGTGGCCCCTGGAGGCTGGGAACACCCCTTAGCTCACAGCCAGCAAGAAAACAGAGCTCTCCATCCTACAGCAGCAAGAAAATAAATTCTACCAACAATCTGAATAGCAAGGAAACTGATTCAGAGCCTCCAGGAAGGAACGTAGTTCTGCCGACACCTTGATTTTAACCTGGTGAGATCCATGTCAAGCTTCTGACCTACAGACCTTGGAGATAATAAATATGCATGCTGTTTTAAGTTGCAAAGTTTATGATAATTTGTTATCATAGCAAGAGAAAATGAATACGCTCACCCAGCAGAGAGTGGTGTCTTGAGTGGATGAGGCACCAGACTGAACTACTGGCTAGTTGGAGAGGGTAGGTGAGAGTTGAATAAAGGAGTGAGGCTTTGAAGCAGCCCAAGTAAGCAAGAAACAAAGAAGATAGTCTGAGTATTAGGGTAGAGAAGACATGGGAAGTGGGTAGGTGGTGTACCAGTTGCCTCATGTATGTAACAAACTACCTCAAAACTCAGTGGCTTAAAACAATAGCAGTGTTCTGTGGATCCGCAGTTGGGACTGGTCTCAGCTGTGTGGCTCTTCTGCTGATCTCTATTGGAGTCTCTCATGCATGTGCGGTGACTGGCAGTCAGCTAGGCAGCTGCATCTGGGGTTTGACTTGATGAGCTGACTGGCCATGTTATCACCCCATCCAGCAGATTAGCCCAGACTTAGTTGCTGGCAGGGCTCTCAAGAGCAGCAAGAGATACTTTCCAAGTCTTTGCTTATATCATGTTTGCTACTGCCCCTTGGCCAAAGAAAGTCACATGATTGGCCCAGTGTCAGTATATTAGTTTTCCTGGGCTGCCATAACAAAATACCCCAGGTTAGGTGGCTTAAACAACAGAAATGTGTTTACTCACGGTTCTAGCATCTGAAACTCCAAGATCAAGGTGTATGGGGTTGGTTTCCTCTGAAGCCTATCTCCTTGGCTTGCATATGGCTGCCCTCTTGCTGCCTCTTCACATGGTCTTTTCTCTATGTTTGCATCTCTGATGTCTCTTCCTCTTCTTATAAGGACACTGGTTATGTTGGATTAGGGGTCATGGCCTTATTTTTAACTTAATCATCCCTCTGAAGACCTTATCTGCACATATGGTTACATTCTGAAGTACTAAGCGTTAGGCCTTCAGCATATGAATTTTGGGAGGATGCAATTCAGCCCATAACAGTCAGTATGGGAGGAGACTCCCCCGGGACCCGGAGAGTGGGAGATATGAACAAATGAGGGAGCTCTGGCTCTAATAATCTACCACAGAGTTATCAAAGTGTAGAAAAGTAAATAAAACCCACAGTATTTCCCAGAGCTGACTTTGTTTAAGATACAGTGTCTTAGAGAAAAGATCCCCAAATTATGGCTATGGGCTAAATGTGACACCCAACCTATATTTGTAGATAACGTTTCTTGGGGCTCAGACATGCCTATTTATTTGTGTATTGTCTGTGGCTGCTGTCATGCTATAACCTCAGCGTTAAGTAGTTGTGACGGAAATTGTATGGTCTGCAAACTTTTAATCTATTTACTATCTGTCCTTTTACAGAAAAATTTTTCTGACCCCAGCGTTAGAGGATTATAAGAAAGCTATGAATCAGGTGGTGAAAGGGTAAAATAAAATAACCAGACAACTACCAGCAGGAAACATATGGTCTAAGGGAGGGAAGGAAGGCGGCAGGCATGATTCTCCTTGCTCATTTTATGAAAACAAATGACCAGATAAGCAACAGTCCAGGAATTGTTACACAGACGGGTCCTAATGGTGCCACTTATGAAGCCTGCTGAAACTCTTTCTTAGAGGGTTGTTTTACACAGCCTTGGCCTCCCACCCATCTGCTGCCACACCTCTCAGTCCTTTCAAGTATTATCTAGAGAGATCCAATTGTCAGACACTGAGAACAAAGCCTGAGTCTCAGCTTTAATAGGGGTTTCCCCTCCTGTAATATTTCATACAAAGCCTCATTCACACCCAATATGAAGGCAGTGCTGTTTTAAAAACCCATTTCACATTTTAAAACCAATTCTGTTAAGCATGACTTCAGCTGTCACTTCTTGTTATTTTTGGAGAAGCTTGATGCTCGTAGGTTTGAAACGTCCCATCCATTTGTTCAGTGGGCTTCTGATAACTATCCCTGCCCATTGGGTATGAAGTTGACACCAATTAAGCAGCTGACTGCCTTCATGATAGAGTATTTTAGAACAGGCCACAATGCCACGTAGTTATAATTGTTCTTACCTTGTCTAGATACTTGGCACTTACTATTTTAGAAAACCCAGGACTTCCAAACTGGTGAGATTTTATTATTGCTGCAAATGATGAGTGCAGAGAGAATTTGGGAATGAATGAATGTTGATAGTGGGCTCAAGGCTGTCCGCACTGCAGACATAGTCTGTAACCCCCCTGGAATCAAGAGAAGCAGGCTTTTCAAACTCTTGCTACATAAGCCTTGTTATCGCTGAAATAGACCACTTGAGATGGAAGTACAGACAGATTTGCTGCTGATGACAGCTCACCAGGACCCAGCTCTCCATTCAGGTACATTGATATGCATATTCACTCTACTGGAAAAAAAATCATCTCCTCTTCTACCCTGGGACACGGCTTCTGTAGGCTCCGGAATTTGCTATTTTATACCCACCTGCTGGTACAATATAAGCAGCTGCAATAGGCATCAAGCTATGAAAAGCTCTGAGGAGCACTATTGCAGTGCGAATTGCTTCCTTGCTCTGCACTGTTTGGTGATTGTAAGATGGATTGCCAGATTAGCACAGGCACACAGTATTTGTGTAGGGAACAGGGAGGGTGATTTTTCCCTGCTTCTCCTACCAGCTATTTCTTACCAGTCCCTTTGCCACCTGTAAAAAATTGGTTATTTGCTAATGTTTCTTAGTGGAAATTCAAAGGCCGGAATCACTAACTCAAGCCCACAGTAATACCACTCTGTTTCTTTCCACCCTCGAACTGCCATATAAGAGCCTCTGATGCTACTGGCCAAAGAGGCCACTTGCCTATGCAATTGCTCACTCACAGAAGCTTCCAGCACAGCAATTCTCTGTTCTTAATGTTTTATATCACTAACTAACTAAACATAGCCACCTTTCACAAATGCAGAAAGTTGTTTCCAAAACACGAAAACAACTTGACGAAAAAAAAAAAAAGTAGAAGTACAGATAACTTGGAGGTGTGGAGGCTGTCTCATGCTTTGGGAGACTGGTGCAGCCGTGTGGGTAATCTATGTTAACATCTTGTCTTCAAGATGCTGACCTCACTTTGATTCAGACATTCTAGAAAAGGATTCATTTCTTCTCCATTTCAAAGCTGTTTATCTGGCTTGGAAAATAGCTGTTTTAAACAGAAGCCTTTACACTTGTCTGAGTAAATTCCATTCCAATTTTTGTTTTGGCCATAAGTCAAAGATAACAGCTGTGCGCTTGTGGGTTCACTGAACTCTACGTGCTTGTTGGCTGCATCACCGACCAGAGGGAATAACCAATAATTAGAACATTTCGGGTCATCTTGGGAAGAACAGAGTTTTCTCTTGTTTGGAAAGGTGGTGTGACCTCCCTCTGATTTTCCCAAATGCGGATCTTTCAGTGACTGAGTGTATAGCTGAATATGTAAGCCTGGACTCATCGCCACTGCGTCCTCCCTTTCCCAAAATATTGCCTGATAAATGGAAGCTTAAAGCCATATTTACTGTTTTTCAGCTTAATTCTTGCTCTGCAACAGGCCTGGGCCATGATAATAAGCAAAAATACTTGTGCATTCCTAGCACATCAGCATTTCTGATCACAATGATTTGCGACTCAGGCCTTGAAAGCTGTGGGGTTTCTTCCTAGCTGAATCAATACAAGTTTACATAAATATATGTTTCTGTTTTTCTTTCGTTCTTGATTCAGCATTCATATTTACTTGTTGGTAACTACAGACAATGGGAGCATGGGGGCAGGGGAGAAGTCGAGCAGATAGAGAGATGATTCAGAAGAAATTATTTGGGTGGGTTCTAATGTCTTAACTGATCATGACTTTTTTTTTTTTTCTTGTGAAGAGTAATGTGTTGGAATTTTCATTTGAAAAGATAAAATTTATTCTATATGTCTAAAGAATATAACTGCTCATTTATTGCACTGAGTGTATACTACTATATCCATGCCTACAGTAGGAAGTGTTCTTGTATCAGGGCATTTGGTGTGCTAGAGCCTTTCATATCAGAGATATGTATCCTAAAGCATTATTAATCCAATAGTGACATAGGGGCTGGTTTGCTACTGATGCAAGAGCATTTGTTCTATATTTAAAATCCCCCTGAGTCAAGGAGACAAAGTTGGCAAGAGATATGGTGATTATTTTTTGCTCAGTTTTATGTCATGACAGGGAAACCTTTCACTTTCACTTGAATAAGCACAAGGATGAAGCAGAGGCCACCTTTTCAAAGATCCTCCTGCAAGACAGTCTCTGTTATTAAGCAAGGACTCATTACTGATTCGCTCTCTCACTCTGTTGTGGAATGCAGCTCGGGCTGCTTTCGGTGACTGTACTGTTTGTGAAATGTAAAAATGCACCTGGCTGAGGTAGAACAAGGGGTCTGAAATTTAGTTCCCCCTACTTCTGTTCAACAAACTCTTGGCCCACAGGGCTGCTCAGGGTTGGAGTGGGAAGACAACAAGTTTTTCCTGGATTGCCTACATTTTCCATATTGACTAATGGCATCTCTGAGCATGTTTAGGCTTCTTGGTGTCAGTTTGAACCCAAGACATTTTACTTTAATCATCCCTGGTTTCCTTACTCGTAAGTCCTGTTTCAATAAGGAAATAAATGATTTATTAATAAAAGTAAATCAATAATTATTGGTTAATATGGGTACATTTTCTATGACTGGTTTCATTTAGGTAAAGCCTGCCTAGATATAGATATTTTTGTGGAATATCCACATATTTTTCATTTATTTCCTTAGGAAGATTTAAATGACATTTTATATTCAAAGGGAAAAATTAGAACTAATTTGAAGTTGATGTGATTATATTCTATTGGGCTATTGGTCAGTGTAGGATCATTTAAATGGATTCTTGAAGTGTGACCTGGATTAGGACTGATATTACTGATTGGTAACAAAAAATCCTGCCCGGGAAGTCATGATAAGAAAATATCATAGCTGGCCGGGTGCAGTGGCTCATGCCTGTAATCCCAGCACTTTGAGAGGCCAAGGCGGGTGGATCACCTGAAGTTGGGAGTTCAAGACCAGCCTGATCAACATGAAGAAACCCTGTCTCTACTAAAAATATATAATTAGCCGGGCATGGTAGCGGGTGCCTGTAATCCCAGCTACTCGGGAGGTTGAGGTGGAGAATCGCATGACACCCAGGAGGCAGAGGTTGTGGTGAGCTGAGATCGTGCCATTGCAATCCAACCTGGGAACAAGAGCCAAACTCCATCTCAAAAAAAAAAAAAAAAAAAAAAAAGGAAAAAGAAAATCAGTAGCATACTCCCATCCCTGAAGGTATGTATTCAAAGTGCTGTGCCCACCACGGCCATTGTGTCCCTGCAGGCAGCTTCCTAAACTGGTCCTAAGAACAAAGGACTCTGAATAAGCCAGAACTGTTTAAAACTTTCTCCAAAGACGGAATGTGTGAGTTCATCTAGAGGAGACTGAGAAACACTCATCTTCCTAAAACAAGACACAAATGTGTTGCCACACTTCTGGGTCACATTTCCTGTCTGCTTGGAGCATCCCTCTAGGATTAAAAGAACAAAGAGGGGTGGTAGGGAAAACCCACTGAATCCCAGAGATGCCTGTGCTTGCAAATTATTTTCAGTGTGAAGATTTAGAATCTGGGGAAAGACAGGAAAGTGTGCAGCAGGGATTTTTTTTTTCCACCTCAGCATTTCTTGCGATGGACTGATTGGTGTGAGAAATTAGCTGTCCTGCTGAGAGTTAGGTGTAGCATCATAAAGAGTACTTCAAGGAAGCCTTTGTTTCTAGCATAGTGGTCTTTAAACGGTGGGCCCTCTCCACGAGTTTCCCTGATGACCTTTATCACGTTGTCACACAGGGGGTGTAGAAAACAGATTGCAGGTCTCTATCTACTAATGCCCTTAATCTGATTAATTTTTATGCTAGTGCCTTTTCTCTTTTATTCCTCAAAGTGCCTTTATCTCCTTCATCTGTGACAATACCACATAGGTGCTCATTTAACAATGAAAAAGAGCCTCCAGAATGTCTCCTTCTGTTGTGTGAACTGAAATAAATCTAATGATTTTAGCAGAACAGATCCCCTCTTAACACACAGGAATAAATTATGATTCAGTTTTCTAGGGACCAAAAAAGAAAACCATAGACTTTTCTATGAAAGAAACAGAAGCCAATTTTCCTACACTTCTGAAGCTAGATATTATTAGTGATTATTACTATTATTATACTCATTTAATTCCTATATTGAAGTCATTCTTTCTGACCTATCTACATTAAGAAAAACACGCATTTGGGGAAAGAATAAATCAGTAGATATGGTATAGGCAGCAGTGGCTTAATGACAGAACTAATTCCCCACTTCCCACTAGGCTTTTTACCTTAAGCCATTAGTCCCTTAAGAGTGTTTAGTAAGGGCTGTCTGTAGCTTAAGGAAAGAAGGAAAGAAATGAATATAATCGGCCCTCTGTACCCATGGGTTCCACACCATGGATTCAAGAAACTGCAGATCAAAAATATTTGAAAAGAAATGTATCAGTAGTGACCATGTACAGATTTTTTGTCATTATTCGCTATACAACTATTTATATAGCATTTACATTGTATTAGGTATTATAAGTAATCTAGAGATGATGTGAACTATATAGGAGGATGTGCATAGGATGACACCTACAAATCCTACACCCTTTACATCAAGGACTCTAGCATTGCTGATTTTGGGATCGGAGGGAGGTTCTGGAACCAATCCATACAGATATCGAGAGACAATTGTATTTTTAAACTATCTACTGTATGTCAGGCACTGTGCTAGCTCCTTTTTATTTGTTCTATCATTTAATAAAAAGGAGCTCATCATGATACTGTGAGGTGGGTGGTGGTTTTATTTTTCAGATGAGGGAACTGAGTGAAATAGAAGTGGGGGCCAGAAGAAAGGGGCTCTAGGGTTTCAGCTGTTAAATCATTTGACTTCTGAGTTAAATAGACTTTCTGTTCTTGGAATTATGAAAGGGGCACAGCAGAACTCTTGCGGTATGGCCATAAGCTGTTCCTGCTGGGAGGCTACAGGGGCGCAGTTGGATTCTTCTGGAATGAGTCCTTTCTGAGTCTCAATAGGATGATTTGCTGGAGCAAGCACAAGATGTGAGAGCAGGTCATGGGACATATTTCTGCTTTGGGCAGATAATGATATGGCCCCACCCAATTCAAAAGAGGTCAAATACCATATGTGTAATAAGGACTGACACCTACTAACCACTCTGAACCAGGCACTATCCTAATGACTTAATGGGTATCAATTCATTTAACCCTCAGAACCAGATAAGGGAGATGTTAATATTATTCTTACTTTATAGAAGGGAAAACTGAGGTAGCGGTTGAGTAGCACAGAGATTCAGTAACTTGTCAAGGGTCACAAAACTAGTAAATAGCGAAACTGGGGTCTGATCCAAGGGAGGCTGGCTTCAGAGTCATTGCTGTTTAAAACTTTTACTTACTGCCTTTAACCCATTCCCTTCAGAATTGTCCTTTGTTAAGCTGACTTTCTGGGATAAGGCTTCTGTCCCTGTTCACCTCCTCCTTCTCAGTTGCTTTCTTCTGACTTACTTTCATTCTGGGGAAATCTTTCTCTCTTAGAGGAACTTCAGCTCTCTTGAAATCGTATTTTTCTTTGTTCTTGCAGAGTGGATGGCCCATTACACTTAGAACCCTTGGCATCCAAATTGTCAGCAACTCATCGGCTAGTGTTTCTTTCTGGAAGGGTGAAGTCTCAATCCTCAGATGTTCTAGGAGGTGAGTAGAAATGTTAGCATATTCCATCCTTTTAATGTAGCAAAGCAAAAAACAACACAACAGCTGAAAAGGGTAGTTCACAAAACTACTGTAGCATCTCAGGCTCTGATGTCAGCCTGGGTTTATGTCTCCACTATTCCATTCTACGTAACTAGCTGGCTGAATATATAACCAGTGCAAATCCTTGGTATGTCCCCTGTAAATCAGCTTTACTTTCTAGTTCACTGACTGGCTATCAGAATCAATGGAAATGGTGTGCAGAAAGTGCTCATCACTATACCTGGTAGCTACAAGCTTTTAACAACAGATATTTTCATTAGTTGTGATGACGATAATTATTACAGCCCTGGATGACTAATGAACTGGCTAAGGTTATTGCATTTTAACTCTGCAAATGCATGGAAGACACTCCCTGTGACTGGGACTCTTAAATCAATGTGGGACTTGCCGTATTCTGATGGCTCCTTATAACATGTTAAGGTGGCCTCACCTAATTTCAGATTTCACTCAAGATCTGTTATGAGAGGCTGGGAGGAGACTTTTATAAAGCTGTTTTCAAAAGCAATTATATTATTTTCAGTGTACTTTTAAAAGATTCAGAAAGAATGAATTATTTTCCAGAAGTAAGGTTTTTAAAAATTCCTTGATAATATATAAGGCTGGGCATGGTGGCTCACGCCTGTAATCCCAGCACTGTGGGAGGCCAAGGCAGGTGGATCACAAGGTTAGGAGTTAGAGACCAGCCTGGCCAACATAGTGAAACCCCGTCTCTACTAAAAATACAAAGAATTAGCCGGGCATGGTGGCGGGCACCTGTAATCCCAGCTACTCGGGAAGCTGAGGCAGGAGAATTGCTTGAACCCAGGAGGCAGAGGTTGCAGTGAGCTGAGATAATGCCATTGCACTCCAGCCTGGGCGACAGAGCGAGATTCCATCTAAAAAAAATGAATAATAATAAAAATAAAAAGATAATATATAAGAAGTCAAATATATAAAGAGTGAAATATGTAGAAAGGGGAATGAGGAGAAGAGAGGTTGATAAATTGAATTAACAACTCAGCCATTTAGATCGAAAATAGCAAAATTTGAAAGTAAGGTCATGGTTTGGTGCCAGACAAAAGACCACCCCAATTTCTAGTTGTGCATCTTTTCAAGTAAGATAGTAACAGGAAGAAAGGGTAAAGAGAGGGAACTGAGTTGACTGTTCTGAACAGGAGAGGAGGTAATGCTCTGTACATTATTTTCTTTTTGAAACAAAGCCACAAAACAAGCAAACACACAAACATGTTAGCGGCACGGGCCTTAAAATAATACAGACACAAATTCCATATCTGACCAACTATATTGGGAAGAGTGGCAAATTCTCATTTCACAGATAAAATATCTTCCCAGACATGGGCAATAACCAAGCACATAGGGTAGGAAGTCTTGACCCTATGAGTCAGAGGAAACCTACAAGCTAAGAACAGATCAAGTGGCAACTAATAAAAAGCAAGGATTATAAACAAAGAGCCAGCCTCTGAGATGTTCAGTAATTCTGTTTTCAGTCTTTCAGTAAACAAATCTTTCTCAGGAATCTATCCTATGTCAAGCACTGGACAAATCATGATAATAAAGATTTCAGAATAATCCCTAACCGCAGAGAGCAGGCAAGTTAGTTTCTGCCAATCTTGCTTTAAACGGAATTTTCCATAAGCCTCATATGTAGACACAAGTCTCATTTTCAGTTAAGATTCATTGTTATATAAAAGTAATGGCCATAATTTTAATAGGGAAATTTGTAGTACTTAAATTATGTGTGATAATTTTTGAAATCTTAGAGAAATACACTTTGCTAAAGTTTCTGAGGGATAGGCCCATGCCTAATGATAGACACTCTAATTTGATAGGCACAAAGTGGTTATGAGGATTTAACCATTTTCTAGAAAGTATATATGAAAATTGACTTATGGGCTCTAATACTGTATCCTGCCTGGTATCCACATCGCTTGCTGTGGGACTTTGTGCCCTGTCCCCCTAGTGGGGAGTGCTACTTGATTACTTGATCTTGGTCTCAGCCAGGTAGTTTGTATTGGATTTTGGCACAATTGCTTGAACTGTGCTCAGATGTTGGCCTTGACTGCTTGCACATCTGCTGTTTGACAAAAGAAGAGCCAGTTCTAAGGCATAAAAGACAGAAGGATTAACCCTATACCAGCCTTCATGGAGGTAAGTCCAGCTTAGTACCACCCAGATCAACTGATTCCAAGCTAGCCAACTGACGCATGTATACTGCGTCATGAATACTGGCTTAGAGTGGCATATTGCATGGCAATAGTTGACTGATACAACGTACCTTGTGATATAGTTTGGATGTGTGTTCTCCAGGTCTTATGTTAAAATATGATCCCCAGTGTTGGAGGTGGGCCTAGTGGGAGGTATCTGAGTCATGGGGGTAGATCCCTCATGAATGACTTGGTACCCTCCTCTTGGTAATAAGTCAGTTCTTGCTCTATTAGATTAGGGGAGAGCTGGTTGTTTAAATAGCTTGTCACCTCCTCCCTTCCCTCTTGCTCCCTCTCTCACTGTGTGACACATCTGCTCCCCCTTTGCCTTCTGCTAGGATTGTAAGCTTCCTGAGGTTGCACCAGAAGCAGATACCAGCACTATGCTTCTTGTACAGCCTGTAGAACCATGCACCAAATAAATCTCTCTTCTTTATAAATTACCCAGCCTCAGTTATTCCTTTATAGCAATGCAAAATGGAGTAACACACCTTGCAAATTCAATTCTGTTTCAGTGAGCAAACACTGGAGATATCATTGTGAGTTTTTCTTGGAGCCATTTATAATTCAAAATCATGGAAGTCCCAAGTTCTTTGCCCAAAAAGTACCTTCCACAGAGAAGGCAGTCAATAAATGCTTAGTGAATTTGGCCTCAAATATGTCTCAATCTGTCTTACTGTACAACATGAATCCAAGTGAAAATGAGAAAACAACCATTTGGAACAACACCTATGATGTTTGGAAACATCTCTTATGTGTAGGCAAGTTCTTAGTGGCCTTTGGAGGTGTAGGCTGGAAGGGCCTTGTTCAGCTAATGAATTCCCTTGCACTCTGTATTTAAATAAATTCCCAAAGCTGCTTCTGCTCATATCCAGAATAGTAGCACTTTGAAGAAAAATTTAACACTCCTTCAGGGGAAGGCATTTTTTCTGTTTCTAGCCTGTGAATTCTTACAGTGGTATGGGAATTTTGTTATTATTATTACAATTACGAAGACCACTATTATTATTTGAGTGCTCGTTGTTCTGAATGATACTGTTTTAAACCCATCTGCACTAAGTTTCTAATGTAAACGTTTTCCATCTTGCTTTGACTCACTACCAGAATCAAATAGAAGTTTCCATACATGAAGGCCAACTGGGTAAGGACGTATCCCTAAGTAAGAAATTGGATACTAAAACCCAAGATGATTAGAAGTTTCCATGAAAATATAATAACATAATGGCAGCAGCCAATATTTATTGAACACTTTACAGCATGGGATGCAGTGAAATACTTTCCATATACTTTGTAATATTCACAAACACCTTATGAGGCACATACATCTCTAGACTCATCTCATTCAGTGGTTCAACCCTTTTACCAAGTTCTGCAGCTGGGAAGGAACAGAGGTGGGATGTGAACCCAGGCTTCAGAGCTTACCCACTACATTTTGCTTGTGGCCAGAAACAGAAGCAGGAAGACTCAGTGACAAGATTCCAGGTTTTGGATGGAGACCGTTAAGATTCAAATTCCGGAATGCTAAGTGAACTTAATCCTCTGTATCTCTGATTCTAGTTTCTTCCACTAGAAAATGGCAAGAGGATGACCAATACTACATAGCTTTTTTTAAGAAACAAATTGGTCAGTTCAGTGGCCTACACCTGTAATCCCAGCATTTTGGGAGGTCAAGGAGGGTGGATCATGAGGTCAGGAGATCGAGACCATCCTGGCTGACACAGGTGAAACCCCGTCTCTACTAAAAATATAAAAAAGTAGCCAGGCATGGTGGCAGGCACCTGTAGTCCCAGCTACTCGGGAGGCTGAGGCAGGAGAATGGTGTGAACCTGGGAGGCGGAGCTTGCAGTGAGCCGAGATCTCGCCACTGCACTCCAGCCTGGGCGACAGAGCAAGACTCCATCTCAAAAAAACAAAACAACAACAAAAAATTAAGTAACGGCCAGGGGCTGGCATTGATGCTAACTGGATCTGATGTTATTTTTCCCACAGCATAAAACACTTGAGGTCGGAATGGGTTGAGCGTTGGTTGTCTTCCCACTTCAGGGAAGCTGAGCAATGGGTTTACTCAGTATAATGAAGCTGCTTTAGGAGAAAGTGCTCACCCTGCAAAATAGCAGGGAAGGCAGTCTATTTCCACAAAACCCACTTTTCACCTGTCGGAATGTGACTAAGAGAACACTCTAAATATAGAAGATGTAACCATCAATGACCAACTATTCCTTTCTAGAAGTAAACCTGATTCTTTGATAAGAAACTGTAAATTATCTACTTCCGGTTCTGCAGTTACAATAATGTGATCAGGAAACAAAGAATAGTCTAGGTCCTGAAGGCATGAGTTCTGTGTTAAAATAAATCAGTTTATGGCAAGTGAAAACCTGAATAACTTTGTAAAATATTGCCCAGAGAGCCCAAGTTTTCCACTATTCAGGCTTTTGATGCCATTATATGCATCATTTTGACAACAGGCATAAAAGGATGATTTGAGTCTATGACAATTTTGCTTCCTTGTAAGGAATTTTGCTAGTTTGATTTTAAATATGTAGGGAAGGCTTATTCTTATAATATTTGAAATAAAAATTTAAAATGTGAATAAGGTGGTAAATGAAAAAAATCAACAATTCTCTAAATGTCACTTCATTCAGCAATATACATTGTGTTTCTCCTCAGCAAGTGGGGGAATGAAAAATGTCATGTACACACAAGGTTGATAAGTTGATTTTTCTTTGTGGGTATACATCTTTGCATTAAGAATCAGAAAAAAAAATATTTGTACTTTGCAGGTTTAAATGCTGAATTTATACCATTTGGCCCATTAAAAAATTGCTAAGACGAGCATAGAGGTAAAACATCAATATTTCTGTGATGTTTTGATTCTTACTGGTGATGGTTTCTTAAATACCACCTGCTCCACTGAAGCTGAATTCAGAAGGTAAATCATAATTTTCAGACATTATTGTTTATTTTCAGCATTTCTAGATAGAAAACATAAAATGTTAAAAATACTTCAAAAGTGACTTGATATGTAATTCTTGTTCTTTCAAAAATGGCTTGGCATGTCATTTTTGTTCTTTCTTCACTCAGAATTCCTAGATGCACATATGGCTTTTGCTCTCAACTTTGCTCCTCTGAGAACCCACAGACCTCAGAATAAATATAAAATATATAATTTTTCCCCTGAGACCACCTGTAAGATTATTTCCTAAAAGAACGAAAAATTGCTTTTAAACGAGGGATAAACCTGGAGTTCTGGTAACTCTGATTAAACTTCTTTGAAAGTTTTAAGCCAAGGCAGAGGGGGACAAGTGAAACTGCAATGAAATTCATCTTGCCAGCAGCATCATACAACATTTGCTCTCCTGAACGCTAACTTCAGCTGTGATTTATTAGGGGACCAAGTTCATGTCATTGTGTCTGATCTTCAGAGACCTGGCTTCAAATCCTGATTTTACTCACAATTGAAAATGAGGCTGGTGGTCACATCCTAGCCCCATTTGACATGATTGTCAGCCTGCGCTTGGAGAACCGCCCTCTGGAAAAACAGGGAGTGTTAACTTGCAGGTCAGGGACTTAAGTGCCTATCAGTGGAGTTGTTATCTGCAATGAGGCTGGGAGGGACTGCAGCTCCTGACCCTCTCAGTGGGACACTTACTAAGCTGCCTGACAAAGTAGGGTAATACTAACCTAATGTCCTCCTAAGGAGATTTTGTCCTCTATCTCTTCTTGTTGTTGTTAAAGCTTAAGAAAATGACTAATTATTAAAAGTTTGGAAAATAAATTGCTCTGGGACTTGGAATGTCTGTGTAAAATCTTAAAGGCAGCCAATTTTGCTTCCTGGCATTTACTTGCCTTGTGCAGCTTACAAATAGTTTCCATGTGGTTGCTGCTCCAGTACAGACCTCTGATAAGAGGATGGGGAAATTAGTTTTGTAGAAGTCTGTCAGTCTAGGCATAATGTGTATGCCTAAGTGGAATTTTTTTTTAATGTTCTAGAGAAGGAGGGTTGTTTGCTAACTTTTGTGGACAATAGGGAAAGCTGAAGATTTCTGAAAATTAATTTTATAATCCGAGATAAGACAAAAAATCCAATCAGTGTAATTAAATTTGATGCTGAATTTACGAAAAGAGACATATGAAAAGATATATGTCAGTTATAATGCTAATTTGTTATCACATCCTGGGATCTCTGCTCCTTTAATATGAGAGAGCCTCTTGTGTTTTTTGAACATCTATTGTTAATTCAGGAGAAGAGATGATGGGTACCACCATGCCAAGAGTCTTTTGGGAAAACGTATTCCATTCATATCTGGAGGGAAGGGGACCCTAGAGCTATTTTTTATTTGAATATGGTCAGTGTATTAGTCAGGGTTCTATAGAGGGACAGAACTAATAGGAGATATATATAGAGGAGTTTATTAAGTTGTATTAATTCACACAATCACAAGGTCCCACAATAAGCCATCTGCAAGCTTAGGAGCAAGGAAACCAGTCCAAGTCCCAGAGCTGAAGAATTTGGAGTCTGATGTTCGAGGTCAGGAAACATCCAGCATGGGGGAAAGATGTAGGCTGGGAGGCTAGACCGGTCTCTTCACATTTTTCTGCCTGCTTTCTAACTGCGCTGACAGCTGATTAGATTGTGCCCACCCAGATTAAGGGTGGGTCTGCCTTTCCCACCTTTCCCGCCTGTCTGTGTGGCAACACTCTCACAGACACACCCAGGATCAATACTTTGCATCTTTCGATCCAATCAGGTTGACACTCAGTATTAACTAACAGTCACGGTAGGTCTTTTTGGTTGAGATGGAGGCTACATCAGACATTTTTTTCCCCCATAGGAAGGTCATCTCATCCTTAGAAAAAGTAGGTATTACCTAGAATAAATGCTTCAGCCACCTTGTCTTGAGAGACTTTGAATTAGGGGCCTGGTGACACTGACATTTACTTAACCCGTTCAAAGCACTAAGGGTCAAGCACTATTCTAAATACTATAGAAATATAAACTTATTTCTTTCTCATAACAACCCTATGAGGTAGATATGATTATTATCCCCATTTTTCCGATAAGGAAATCGGAATGTGATATAGAGAGGTTGAGCTGAAAGTCAAATTTCTAGTAAATGGGAGAACCAGGCTTCAAACCCAGTCAGTCCAGCTCTGGAGTCCTTGCTTGTTCCAAGCTGCTTGAAGGTGATGCATTCCTGACTAGCAAGACTTCCCCAATAAACCAACTATAGATTGCCTACAATGTACTTGGTACATGAGGATTTTCTAAGGGGGCCAATGAGTTCATCTTCATGTCAGATTTCCAACTCCTTTGAATTTGGTAATGTGGTTCCATAATAACTTGTTTTGTGTGTGTCCATCATTGTTCTACTTAAATTCCTTAGTCAAACTATAAACTCTTAGAGGTGGTTAACCCTGACTAAGCATATCCAGGTCTACCAAAACCTGCATCAGAATTAACTTCTAAGAATGAACTCTTGGAGGGACATTTTCCCCTAATTGGTCAGGAATCCATTCCTGACCCTCAGTAGGTAGCTGCCCCTGTTATATTAATAAATCTGTATTATGATTATTCTTTCTTTAATTGTCTCCCTCGTAAATACATCAGCTCTGTGAGATAGAGTTTATGCCTTATTTGTCCTCTTGTAGCCTCTGCCTAGCAAAGTGCATGATAGGTAGCAGCTATGCAAAGGTGCTCAGAGAGGTTTGTTGATTGAGTGAGGCCAGTTGACCTTTGCTGCCTACTTTCTGTAGATCTCCAGGCTGTGCTGATGGACAAAGACTGTCTCCTCTCTACCTTGGAAGAGAGTTTTGTGACTGACTTTATGAAGCGATAAAATAGCTTTACTTGAACTTGTCAAACAAAATTTAATGATTATTGGAAATTCTGAAATAGAAATGGGGAAAAAATGGGATTTTTATTGGGAGAAACTCCCCAAATAGCTGTTAAACACCAATTTCATAAAAGAAACTAGAGGGACTTTAATTGCTTCTGGATCCATTTTGCCAACTCTAAGGTGCCTTAAAAAATTAAAATTGTACCTAATGAGAGGTTATCATGAAAGCAGAAGCAGCCATGTTAAGAGTAGGAAAGCTTCCTTCATATTTGTCCTGTTTGTGATTTGCAGTATCTAAATTATAGGACGTAGTATAGTAATGGATCTTCCTTGATCTAATATCCCACATTTCCCAAGTAATCTGAATAGTCTAACCTCTTAGCCTTCACACGACACTCCTACTCACTCTAATCATCGCTGTTCCCTGGAGTTTTCTGTCTTGTCTATTTTATTGTCATCTGGGGTAATTTTCAATTTTTATGTGATTGTCTCTGTCTCCCTCCCACATAGCTACACACGCGCACACACACACTCTCTCTCTCTCACACACACACACATGCACACGCACTCACACAGCGTGGAGACATTTTAATCTCGTTTTCCTCTCTTCTCCCTAGTTTTGTAGTAAAGATCATAAGATAGCAGGGCTGTTTTTATGGATGTGGAGGGAGGAGATAATTGAGGATGAAAATCTGCTACTCTTCACCTTCTAGATGTGCTGCATTTTCTTATCAGCTTGTAGGAGAGGGTTAAGGTTTACTCAGTTAGGAAGGAGTTATTTTCAGGAGTCCAGAGGATTTTCCAACAGGAGTGGGTTGGACTGTTTGCTGAAGCAGTGAGATTACAGGCAACCTGGTGAGGGTATTTGTAGCACTGACCTCTAAGCAGGGATGCGTGTGTTAGATCCAGCCTCCCTTTGAGGTTTCTCAGGCTTGACTATTTCTACATCTGGTGGGTACATCACCGTTTAAAAAATAAACTCAAAATTTGAGAATAACCATATCCTTGACAAGATGTATTCTTTTCTAAGGAGGATTGCTGCAGCTGCCTAACAATGAATTACAACATTCCACAGCTGTCTGGGCAGGAAATGAAGAAAATTATCCTGGCTATCTCAAAATGGGTGTTTGGGGAATGGGGAAGGGTGTATGAGTTGCTAGAGAGTATTTTGGAATTAGGGCGGTGGGATTACAGGGTCCTTGGCCATCAGATTCAGAGAGTATTAAAAAATCTGAATAATCTAAAATAGTATGGTTACATAGATTCCAGATAGTGAACTAAAGTGAAAAATATGTTATTTTTGGCCACAACCTGATTTTACTGCCTTATCCTCCCATCTGATGAATAAATTGCACTTAAAAATTAAT
Source organism: Macaca nemestrina (assembly GCF_043159975.1). Lineage (NCBI taxonomy): Eukaryota > Metazoa > Chordata > Mammalia > Primates > Cercopithecidae > Macaca > Macaca nemestrina. The sequence goes on from NC_092140.1 coordinate 67,138,353, forward strand.
ATCCTAATTACCTTACAGTCAAATATGATGGAGCTATGAGTACAGGAGTATCATTTATTAATCATCATTCCAATAGATGACTGTTCATATTATTTTCTATTTTCACTTTCTATGGTTTTTCTAGTACAAACCAGAAAACCTGCTAGACCAATTCTAAAAGAGCTGTAACACTTAACATTCATATTTTCAAAAGATTTTGTTGGTTGAATAACTGCTCATTCGTTTGGTAATTCTGTGTGCCCTCTACTCTGCTTCCTAAAGTTGCATTTCCCAAGCACATCTAAGAACAGATTTCTCCTCTCTCCCAGGGACCTCCAATGGCTCCCCATTGTCTGCAGGAATGTTTCTCAAACCTTCATGTGCATATGAGTCACCTGGGGATCTTGTAAAAATGCAGATTCTGATGCATTTGGTCCAGGGTGGCACCTGGGTTTTTTGTATGTTGAAGTTTCTAAGTGTTTCCAAGGATGCTCTGGCTTTGACCTCACTTTGAGTGGCATGGGTCTACAGGATGGGCCTGTCACTCTACTCTCTGGCCTTCCCAGGACATTATTGTTTTTCCAGATACCTGCACAACCTCTGCTTCTATGCTTTTGGGATGCTAGTATTCATTCACATCTTACTTGCCTTTATCCACAGAGCCCACACTCTCCACAAGCTCTTCTCACATTTGTCTCTACCCTGACCAACAATTAGAATCACTGTCTCCCTCTCTTGTTCTCCTCTTGCACTTTGTTGGAAATCCATTTTCCAACTTAGTACTGTCTGCCGGACTATACATATTGGGTGTGTATCTGTCTCTACCAATGAACTGTGAACCTCCGGTGGAGAACATCTCATTCTGTACATCTTACCCTCTTCTGCTGTGTTCTGCACAATTCCTACATAGAGCAACTGTAAATACAAGTTGAATTGAATAAAATTCACAAATTGTATAAAATTGCTTTTCTAGATGGATTTCTTTTGACTAGGTGAAACTTGCTGACATTCAGATAAACCTCTTCAATGTTCTTTCCTGAAAGGATGTCTTACTCCTTGGTAGTTAGGGATCGCTCCTGGGTGTTTTTAAAAAAGATTTTGACTTAGAGGATCTATGAATGTGACTATGTGGGCTAAGCTTCTTAAAGGGGCAACCCAGCTGAGAATCACAAAAGAAAGCGGAGGCTGCTACTTTTGCGGACCGTACAAGCTGGGTTTTTATTGTTGCTAATGAGAGCCACTCGTGTTGACTGTCTAACGGGAAGTACCTTAATCCTTTCTCATTAGACTTCTAAAATTAGCCTTGCTTTGCCCGGCTGGAAGAATCATGAGATGTGCTACCTTTTCAGATTTAGGTGGGATGATAGAATTGAAGGTGCATTCCGGGAATCTGGACAGATATTCCTGTAGAGCTGGGCATCATTAATGAATAAGCTTTTTGAATCAGAGTGACCTGGGCTCTAATTTTCATTCTGCAATGTGGTAACTTTGTCATCTTGAACAAATTAGTTAGCCAGTTTGATCCTTGGTTTTCTCATCTTTTAATGGGGTAATCACACCACTTTGAAGGATTATTAAGATTAAATGGAAGAATGTGTATCAACAAATAATGGTGAATGTTATTGCAATCAGAGCTCTGGCATGTCACCAGCCAATCTTTCAGGGCTGTAAGGGAAAACTATTTCCTTTTTTCCACCAACTAAAGGAAAAATGTTTTTTCCTCTATTCTCTACTACCCTCAATACTTTACTTCTGACACCAGATGTGTGGGTTTTCCACACCAGGCAATTCTCCAATTCTCTGTGGACACCAACTGTGTATCCTACAAGTCAATTCTGACACGATCTACTTGGAGATAGCATCAAATCCCACAGGTTAAGGGATCAGTCCCATACGACTGGCTGGGCGTGGTAGCTCACACCTGTAATCCCAGTACTTTGGGAGGCTAAGGTGGGCAGATCACGAGGTCAGGTGATTGAGACCATCCTGACTAACATGGTGAAACCCCATCTCTACTAAAAATACAAAATATTAGCTGGGCACGGCGGTGTGCGCCTGTAGTCCCAGCTACTTGGGAGGCTGAGGCAGGAGAATGGCGTGAACCTGGGAGGCGGAGCTTGCAGTGAGTGAAGATCATCCCACTGCACTCCAGCCTGGGCATCACAGCGAGACTCTGTCTCAAAAAAAAAAAAAAAAAAAAAAAAAAGACGGCTTCTACTTCAGGTCACTGACAGGTCCAGGTTGCCACCTTTCACCTGTGTTTCTGACTGGCTGGCTATAAATCAGAGGTTCCTGTGACGTCCTCCTTGGGTTTGACAATTTGCTAGAATGGCTCACAAAACTCAGGAAAACATTTATTTACATTTACCAGTTAACTCAAGAACAGCTAAATGGAAGCGATGCAAAGGACAAGGCATGAAGGAAGGGACACAGAGCTTCCATGCCCGCTCTGGGCATGTCATCCTCCTTAATCACCAACCCAGAAGCTCTCTAAACCCTGTCCTTTTGAGTTTTCATGGACATTTCATTCTGTAGGCATGACTGATTAAATCACTGACCAATGATGATCAATTCAGGCTTCAGCTCCTTGCCCCTTGGAGGTTGGGGGTCAAGTTCCAACTTCTAATCACATGATTAATTCCTCCAGCATCTAGCCCCATCCAGTGATTTTCTGGGGGCTTTTGAAAAATCACCTCATTAATATAAACTTGGGTGTGGTTGAAACGGGCTTGGTATGAATAACAAGAGATACTCTGGAGCTAGTTTAGGAACCCAGGACAAAAGACCAAATATTATAACCAAAGATACTACCAAAGCTCTTATCACTTAGGAAATTACTAGGATTTTAGGAGCAGTGTGTCAGAAATGAGATTACAGACCAAATATGTATTTCTCATTATAAATCACAATATCACGGGACTTAAAGTCTATCACCAGTGTTTATTGATCGCATCTCAACTATTAAAAGCTGGAATGAGAGAAGGGCTCTTGACTTCAGCACACAGGTTCTGTTCTTTTTTACAGAACTCTGGCTGCTATGTTGTACCCACTCACTGCCCCGACTAGTGGCAGAGGCAGTAACTTCATCAGTGACTTGATTCTATTCCAAATCCATCAAAATTGAGACTTTTTAGTCTTTTCTGGATCATGGACTTCTTTCAAAATCTAATGAAAACTATTAGCCTTCTCCCAAGAAAAAAAAAAAATGCAGGTTTTTACATAATTTTGCTTTTATTTTCTGGAGGTTGATGAGCCCCAGGGTAAAAAACACTGCTTCCTCTATGGGCTTACAAACTTCTGGTTCCTCATGAGGCAAGAAGCCAAGAATAACACAACGAAGTTGATTGGGCACAATTAAAGATTAGAAAAGTTAGTGCAAGGATGGAGAGAATCACTCACTTCTCCCCCAATTCATTTTTCCTGCTCGGGAAAACCTAGAGCCAAGATTAAGACTTGAAGGGTAGGGGGATAGTGGTTTGATAATCTTTCCTGTTATATTTTGCATTGGGAATTATGGTCATTTAAGTATATCTGTGTTTTTAGATGGTTTCTGATATAATACATTAATCTCCACAAGGGTTGTGATAAAAATGAGTAATATCCCAATTTAGGAAACCGTTTTAGACATGGAGTGAAAGCTGCCCAAGCAGCAAAGTATACTGCTCACCATTTTTCTTGGTCCAGGTGGTAGATCTCTGTGCAGGGCTGACTCGCATTAACAAACATGAACACAGTAGATGTGGAAACATGTCCAGGCCTTGCTCATCAGTTCCCATTTTCATACTTTCCGAGTAGGCTGGGAAACATGGAAGGACAGCATGAATTCAATTTAACAGTCCAGTAAGTGCCAAAGAAATGATCACATCTCTGAAAATAAGTGTTTTAGACAAAATTTTTCAGATGGTAAAAAAAGACAAATCCTTTGTTTAGTAAACAGCAAACACTTTATACATTAATCATCCAGCTGACATTAAGTGTAATCAAAGGTTCCGTTTTAGTTCAAATACAACTTATGTTCCCAATTAATTACTTGCAGGACTACATAGTTTGCATTTTAAAATAAATGTTCTGCTTCCCAGATGTCTTCTTATAGGCATGCTGTGACCCTTCTTAGAGAGGCTGATTCTCTTATCACAGTGATTTCAAGGCCTGCTGGGGTGTGAAAAAACTGTTATGGTTTAAGTACCACCTGCCATTTTGGACCTAATAAGGAATTTGTGGAGCTGGAATGCAGTTCCTACACTTAAGTGGGTTATATTCTTGGCAAAGAAGCTGTGAATTGAGATGATGTCATTCAAATTTGATTTTTTCCAGAGAAACATTATTATAATGGAGTTATCTTCCTGACCAAGGGTCAAGTTTTAGTGGATTCACAGAAACGAGGCTATCATACTGGTAAGGAACCTCAAGGGAAATGTGGGTCAGTCCTCTTTCCTGAGTCAAAAAAGTGTTATCCTCACTTTTCAGATGAGACAAGTGAGATTTCTTTAGAGGCTGTGTTCTGCTAATATTCTAATTATGAGTAGGGATTTTGGAGGGTAAGGATAGGATCTAGAACAGAGCTATCCAATAGAACTTTCTGCAATGATAAAAATATTCTGTATCTGTGCTGTCCAATATAGTAATCTAGTCACATGTGGCTGTTGAGTGCTTCAAATGTGGCTAATGTGACTAGGATACTAAAATTTAGATTTTATATAATTCTAAATAATTTAAATTTAAATATATATAGTTACATGTGGAGAGAAGAGGTAAATTGAATATAATTCCTGGCATTTGAAAGGCAAGGCCTACGTAACAAAGTGAAAAGTATAACCAAGAAAATAAAATCAGACAAGATAACTACCTTGCTGGCTGCATTGGTTATTTTAAAATGAAGTTTGTTTGTTTGTTTGTTTGTTTTAGACAGGGTCTCACTCTGTTGTCTAGGCTGGAGAGCAGTGGTATGACCTTGGCTCAGTGACTTTCCCCTCCTGGGTTCAAGTGATCCTCCTGCCTCAGCCTCCTGAGTACCTGGGATTATAGGCATAAACCACCATGCTGGGCTAACTTTTGTATTTTCAGTAGAGATGGGATTTTTGCCATGTTGCCCAGGCTGGTCTTGAACTTCTGGCCTCAAGTGCATAATGAAGTTTAAAGATCATCAATCTGCTGGACAATACCAAGGAAAGTCTCAGAGTCATTTTAAAAAAATATTTATGGTATAAGGAAGGAAAAGCACACACACACAAATCCCAGGGGTATGGACAAGTACCAAATAAAATATTTAAACTTGGCCGGGTGGGGTGGGTCACGCCTGTAATCCCAGCACTTTGGGAGGCTGAGGTGGGTGGATCACGAGGTCAGGAGATTGAGACCATCCTGGTCAACACAGTGAAACTCCGTCTCTACTAAAAATACAAAAAAGTAGCCGGGGGTGGTGGTGGGTGCCTGTAGTACCAGCTACTCGGGAGGCTGAGACAGTAGAATGGCGTGAACCTGGGAGCCGGAGCTTGCAGTGAGCCGAGATTGCGCCACTGCACTCCAGCCTGGGCGACAGAGCGAGACTGTCTCAAAAAACAAACAAACAAAAATTAAACAAATGCCGTATTTAATGACAGAGTTAGGACACATTTAAAGAAAAACTTCCTAAGGGTAATGGAGGAAGTTGCCATGGAAAATTATGGAATATACTTTGAAAAACAAAACCAAAAACAGTTTTTTTGTGGCTGGCCATAGGTCTAGAAGCAAAATTTATACTACTGTAATTCTTTCCACTTATTTGGTTTTTACTTTCAATTTTAACATATGTACTTTCTCTTAATTTTGATACAAAATACATAACACGAGATCTGTCTTGGCAAATATTTAAGCATACATGACAATATTGTTAATTATAAGCACAATGTTGTTCAGCAGACCTCTAGAACTTTTTTCATCTTGCATGATTGAAATTTTATGCCCATTGAAAAGCAGCTCCCCATTTCTTGTCACCCCAACTCCTGACAGCCACCATTCTATTTTCTGCTTTGATGAATTAGACTCCTCATATAAGTGGAATGATACAGTATTTGTCGTTTTGTGACTGGCTTATTTTGCTTAGCATAATGTCCTGAAGGTTCATCCATGTTGTAGTATATGACAAGATTTCCTTCCTTAAGGCCAAATAAAATTCAGTTACATGTATATGTCACTTTTTTGTCCATTTATTCATTGATGAACATTTAGGTTGTACGACTTGGCTATTGTGAACAACGCTGCAAGGAATATGGGACTGCAAGTATCTCTTTGAGATCCTGATTTCAGTTCTTTTGGATTAAAACTCAGAAAGCTGGATCATATAGTAATTCTATTTTTAGATTTTCATCATAGTGGCTTCCACCATTTTACATTCCTGACAGTGCATAAGGGTTCCAATTAATTTTTCCACATCCTTGTTTACCCATATATATACACACACATATATACACACATGTATATATATATACGTACACACAATTTTATATATATATATATATATATATATTTTTTTTTTTTTTTTTTGAGACAGAGCCTTGCTCTGTCACCCAGGCTGGAGTGCAGTGGCACAATCTTGGCTCACTGCAACCTCCGCTTCCTGAGTTCAAGTGATTCTCCTGCCTCAGCCTCCTGCATAGCTGAGATTACAGGCACACACTGCCACGCCCAGCTAATTTTTGTGTTTTTGGTAGAGATGGGGTTTTACCACATTGGCTAGGCTGGTATCGAACGCCTCACCTCAGGTGATCTGCCTACCTCGGCCTATATTCGTTTTTAAATTTTATTTTTTTTATAGGTGCGAGATGATATATCATTGTAGTTTTGCATTTCTTTGATGACTAGTGATGCTGAGCACCTTTTCATATTCCTGTTGGCTATTTGTATATCGTCTTTGGAGAAACGTCTATTTAACTATTTTGCTTATTTTGTAATAGTGAGAGGTGACAATGTGCTAGTAGCCCTCACTCTCAGCACCTCCTTGGCAGTCCACTCTGGCGGCGCTTGAGGAGCCCTTCAACCTGCCACGGCATCGTGGGAGCCCCTCTCTGGGATGGTTGAGACTGGAGCCTCCTCCCTCTGCTTGCTGGGAGGTGTGGAGGGAGAAGCGCAGGCGGGAACCGGGCTGCATTCACTGGCTGGTGTGAGTTCCGGCAGGCGCAGGCTCCGTGGGCCAGTACACAGAGCGGCTGGCCGGCGCCCACCAGCCCAGAGCAGTGAGGGGCTTAGCACCCGGGCTAGCAGCTGGGGAGGTTGCACCGGGTCCCCAGCAGTGCTGCCTGCTGGGGCTGCACTCAAATTCTCCTGGGGCCTTAGCTGCTTCCCCGCAGGGCAGGGCTAGGGACCTGCAGCCCACCATATCTGAGCTCTTCCCCATGCGGTGGGCTCCCGGGCAGGCCTGAGCCTCCCCAAGGGGTCCCGCCCCCTGCTCTGTGGGGCCTGGTCCCGTGGACAGCCCAAGGGCTAAGGAGTGCAGGCAGGGCTGGGGACTGAAAGGCAGCTCTGCCTGCAACCCTAGTACAAGATCCCTGGGTGAAGCCAGCTGGGCTCCTGAACTGGATGGTGACTTGGAGAACTTTTATATCTAGCCAGAGGATCCTATGTGCACCAATCAGCACTCCATATCTAGCTAACTTAGTGGCCACTTGGAGAACTTTTCCGTCTAGCACTCTGTGTCTGCCTCAAGGATTGCAAACGCACCAATCAGCACTCTGTGTCTAGCTCAGGGTTTGTAAATACACCAATCAGTACTCTGTCTAGCTCAAGGTTTGTGAATACACCAATTGGTACTCTGTATCTACCTAATTCTGTATCTAGCTAACTAGTACTCTGTGACTCTGTGTCTAGCTCAAGGATTGTAAATGCACCAATCAGCACTCTGTGAAAACGGACCAGTCAGCTCTCTGTAAAGTGGACCAATCAGCAACATGTGGGTTGGGCCAGATAAGGGAATAAAAGCTGGCTGCCCGAGCAAGCAGTGGCAACTGGCTCAGGTCATCTTACACACTGTGGAAGCTTTGTTCTTTGGCTCTTTGCAGTAAATCTTGCTGCTGCACACTCTTTCGGTCCACACTGCCTTTATGAGCTGTAAAACTCACCATGAAGGTTTGCAGTTTCACTCCTGAAGCCACTGAGACCACGAACTCTCTGTGAGGAACAAACAACTCCAGACTCGCTGTTTTTAAGATCTATAACACTCACCAGGAAGGTCTGCGGCCTCGCTCCTGACAGTGAGATCACGAACCCACCAGAAGGCAGAAGTTCCAGACACATCTGAACCTCTGAAGGAACAAACTCCGGACGTACCATCCTTAAGAACTGTAGCACTCACCACAAGGGTCCACTGCTTCATTCTTGAAGTCAGGGAGACCAAGAACCCACCAATTAAGGACACGATAGTACTGGTTTTTGCTATTGAGTTGTTGGCGTTCCTTATATATTTTGGATATTAACCCTTTGTTAGATATGTGGTTTGCAAATATTTTCTCCTATTCCATAAGCTTCCATTTCACGCTATTGATTGTTTCCTTTGCTTCGTAGTTTACAGAAGCTTTGTAAATTTGATGTGGTCTCACTTGTCAATTTTTGCTTTCGTTGCCTGTGTTATTGGTGTCACATGCGAGAAACCATTGAGACTAATGTCATAAATCTTCCTCTCTGTCTTCTTTCAGGAGTTTATAGTTGCAGGTCTTACATTAAGTCTTTAAACCATTTTAAGTTGGTTTTGTGTATGGTGTAAGATACAGGTACAGTTTATTTTTGCATGTGGATATTCAGTTTTCCCGACATCATTTGCAGAGGAAATAATCGTTTCCCCATTGTAAATTCTTTGTGTTCTTACTGAAGATCAGTTGACCATGTGAGTGTGGTCCTATTTCTGTGCTCTGTTCTGTTCCATTGGTCTATATGTCTGTCTTTGTGCTAGTACTATACCATTTAAATTTCTGTAACTTGCAAAATGCTTTGAAATTAAGGAAGTGTGGGGCCTTTAGCTATTTTTTTTTTTTCCTCAAGATTGTTTTGGCTCTTCAGGATTGTTTGTGGTTTCATATAAATTTTAGGAATATTGTTTCTATTTCTGTAAAAAGTACCAGTGGGATTTTGATACACGTTGCACTGAATCTGCAGATAGCTTTGGGTAATATGGACATTTTAACAATATTGTCTTTTAACCCATGAACACGGGATGTCTTCCAATTTATTTGTATCTTTTTAAGTTCTTTCAGCAATGTTTTGTAGTTTTCAGTATATAGGTTTTTTTCTCTCCTTCGTTAAGCTTCTTTCTAAATATTTTATTCTCTGATGCTTTTATAAGCAGTATTGTTTTCTTAATTTCCTTTTCGAGTTGGACATTGTTAGTATATAGTAACATAGCCGTTGATTTCGAATCTTGCTTTTTTTTTTTTTTTTTTTTTTTTGAGACAGCGTCTCTCTTAGTCACCCAGGCTGGAGTGCAGTAGCGGGATCTCGCACTCCTAGCTCCGGCTCACTCCTAGCTCCACCTCCCGAGTTCACGCCATTCTCCTGTCCCAGCCTCCCGAGTAGCTGGGACTACAGGCACCTGCCACTACGCCCAGCTAATTTTTTTGTATTTTTAGTAGAGACAGGGTTTCACCGTGTGTTAGCCAGAATGGTCTCCATCTCCTGACTTCCTGATCCGCCTGTCTCGGCCTCCCGAAGTGCTGGGATTACAGGCATGAGCCACCGCGCCCAGCCGCAATCTTAATGAATTAATTTATTTAATAGATTTTGTGGGATCCTTAGCATTTTCTATATATAAGATCATGTCATCTGTAAACAGAGATAATTTTACTTCTTCCTTTTGGATTTGGTTGCCTTTTCTCTCTTTTGCTTAATTGCTCTGGCCAGGACTTCCAGTACTAGCCAAATTCTGTTAAAAAGAAGTGGCAAGAGTAGGAATCCTGGCTGTGTTCTTCTTATCCTGGCTGTGTTCTTAATCGTAGAGGGAAAAATTTCAGTTTTTCACCATTGAGTATGATGTTAACTGACGGTTTGTCATATATGGTCTTCATTATGTTGAAATATATTCCTTCTATGGCTAATTTGTTGAGAGCTTTTTTCATGAAGGAATATGGAATTTTATCAGTGCTTTTTCTGAGTCTATTGAGATGATTATATGGTTTTTGTCTTTCATTCTGTTGCTATGATGTATCACATTTATTGATTTGTGTAAGTTGAATCATCCTCGCATCCTTGGAATAAATCCCAGTTGGTCATGGCATATGATGCCGTTAATGTGCTGTTGAATTCTGTTTGCTGGTGTTTTGTGGAGGATTTTTGCATAAACATTTATCAGAGTATTGGCCTGTAGTTTTATTTTCTTGTAATGTCTTTATCTGAGTAATGCTGGCCTCATGAATTGAGTTTGAGAGTGTTCCTTCTCTTTAATGTTTTTGAAGGCTGTGAGTAGAATCGGTATTAGTTCTTTACCTGTTTGGGAGAATTCAACAGTAAAGCCACCGGGGCTTTTCTTTGACGAGCGACTTTTTATTAAGGCTTTAATCTCATTACTCATTATTGGTTTATTGAGGCTTTCTGTTTCTTCATGATTCAATCTTGGTAAGTTGTATGTGTCCAGGAATTTATCCATTTGTTAGACTATAGTTGTTTGTAATAGTCTGTAATGATGTCCGTGGTATCAGTTGTTATGTCCCCTTTTTTGCTTCTGATTTTATTTGGGTCATCTCTTTAAGTTTGTCTTGCTTTTGTTGGTCTTTTCAAAAAACAACTCTTAGTTTCATTGATTTTTTTCTGTTATGTTTCTATTGTTATTTTATTTATTTCTGCACTGATCTTTATTGTTTTCTTCCATCTGGTAACTTTGTGCTTAGCTTGTTTTTCTTTTTTTATTTCTTTGAGATATAGAATTATGTTGTTCATTTGAATTATTTCTTCATTTCTAGTGTAGGCATTTATTATAAACTTCCCTCTTAGTCTTGCTTTAGCTGCATCTCGTAAGTGTTGGGAATGCTATGTTTCCGTTTTCATTTGTTTGATATTTTCTAATTTCCCCTTTGACTTTGTTCTTCGACCTGTGGGTTGTTCAATAGTGCATTGTTTAACTTCCACATATTTGTGAATTTTCCAGGTTTACTTTGGCTTTTGATTTCTAGTTTCATTACATTGTGACGGGAAAATAAACTTGATATGATTTCAATGTTCTTACATTTGTTAAGACTTCTTTCTTGACCTAATGTGTGATTCTGTCTTGGAGAATGTTCTGTGTGTGCTTGAGAAGGATGTGTATTCTGCTGCTGTTGGGCAAAATGTTCTGTATATGTATGTTTGGTCAATTTGTTCCTTAGTGTTATTCAAGTCCTGTGTTTCTTTATTGATTTTTCTGTTTTGATGTTCTATTTGTTATCTAAATTGGGGTATTGACATCTCCTATTATTGTGTTGTTGTATATTTCTCCCTTCAATTATGTTAATGTTTGCTTCATATTTTAGGTGCTGTAATGTTGGCTGCATTACATATTTATAATTTTTTTAAATTTTCCTGGTAAATTGACAGTTTGCCATTATATAATGTCTTTGTCTCTTGTGACAGTTGTCAACTTACAGTATATTTTGCCTAGATAAATATGGGCAGCTGTGCTCTCTTTTGGTTACAATTCGCATGAAATGTCCTTTTAAAAAATGTTTTAAAAATCCTTTTACTTTCAGCCTATTTGTGTCTTTAAATCTAAAGTGAGAATTTTGTAGACAGCATATAGTTGGATCTTGTTTCATTTTTATTCATTAAGCCACCTTATGTTTTCTGATTGGGGAATTTGATGCATTTACATGTGAAGTAATTAATTATAAAGAAAGACATATTACCGCATTTTATTACTTTGTGTGTGTCTGATAGCTCTTTTGTCCTTCTTTTCCTCTCTTACAATATTTTGTGTTTTGTTGATATTTTTGAAATAACGTTTTTCATTTTATTTTCTGTGTTTTGCTAGGTATTTTCTGTGTGGTTACCATAGGGCTTACATAAAACATGTTACAATGATCTAGTTAAAGCTGATACAAATTAAGTTTAATCACATACAAAAACTCTGCACTTCACTCTTTCCCCCCAAACTTGTGATATTGATATAACAAATTTTTTTATATTGTGTCCCCAGTAGCATATTTTAATAGTTATAGTTATTTTTTATACTTTTGTCTTATAACTTCCACCAGAATCAGAAGTCATTTATGCACCACTATTACAGTATTACAACATTCAATATTTGTTTATATATTGGCCTTTACCAGCATGCTTTATATTTTCATATACATTTGTGTTGTTGTTTAGCATCTTTTTGTTTAAATTTGAAGGATTCCCTTTAGTGTTTCTTATTAGGCAAGTCTTGTGGTGATGAACTTCCACAACTTTTGCTTATCTGGGAAAGTCTTCATCTCTCCATTTTTGAAGGACAGTTTTGCAGTATATAGTGTATTTTATTGTCAGTTTGTTTTCTTTCCGCACTTTGAATATATAACCCTACTTCCTTCTGGCCTATGATGTTTTTGCTGAAAAATCTGCTGATAGTCTCATGGAGTGTATTTTTGTGTGATGAGTTGTTTTTCTCTTTCTGCTTTTGAAATTCTCTCTGTTTCTGAATTTGGACGATTTGATTATAAGGTATCTCAGTGTTAACTTCTTTGAATTCATCTTATTTGAAATTCATTGGAATGTTTAAACCTGGATGTCCATTTCCTTCCCCAGATTCAGGAAGTTCCCAACCATTGTTTCTTTACATAAGTTTTCTGCTCCTTTATCTCTCTCTGTTCTCCTTATGGAACTCCTATAATGTATTCGTTGGTCTGCTTGGTGGTATCCCATAAGTTCCTTAGGCTTTTTAATCTTTGTCATTCTTTTTTCTTTTTGAATCTCTGAATAATTTCAAATCACCCGTCTTTTAGTTTACTGATTTTTTTTGTACCTGATCAAGACTGCTGTTGAACTCTTCTAGTACATTTTTCTCTTCAGTAACTGCATTCTTCTGCTGCAAGTTTTCTATTTGCTTCTCTCTTTAAAAAATGTATATTTTTGTTGAAATTCTCATTTTGTTTATGTGTCTTTTTAATCTTATTGAACATTTTATTGACAGTTATTTTGAATTCCTGTCAGGTAATTTATATATCTCCACTTCTTTAGGGTTGGTGTCTGGAGATTTATTTTGTTCCTTTAATTGGGACTTTTCACCTTATTTCTTCATTGGTTTCATAACTTTGTGTGGTTATCCCACATTTGAAAAATAGCAACTCTTCCATTCTTTATGGACTGGCTTCATAAAGGGAACAACCTTCACCAATCAGCCTGGCTAGAGATTTTGGGACCCTCTCAAATCTTTTTTTGCATTTTTGTCTTCTCTGAACTTGTACATGTAGATTCCCAATTAGAGAGATCAGCTGGTTGTTTCTTCTTTTTCTACTCCTTTGTCTTCTTCTTTCTTCCTTCTTCTTTTTGGAAGCTCATATTTTCTGGCTTCCTCTGATAACTGTCTGCTGTAGCATGTGTTCTTTGAAACTGAAACACGCCTCCTCACTCTTTCTTGTCCTCAGTGGCATCAAGACTATGTTGGGTCTCCTAAGTACCCTGAGGCAGGCTAGACAGAAACCAGTCCCTTGGGTAGCCCCCTGAAAAGCTGGAACATGAGACTTATGTTTCACTCTTCTCTTTCTCCCTAAAGGAGACGTCACAGAGCTGTATCAACCTCTGTCTGCTATACTGTGGGTTTTCTGGAGCAGCAGCTCACCACACAGCTCTTTTGTTATCAGTGTTTCCCAGGCATCTAGAACATGCTGGGTTTCATCAGTGCTTCCAGACAAGCAAAACCAAAACCGGGCTCTTCTGAAGTCCCCTGACAAAAGTCACAACATTGGAGGTATGGTTCAGCCTTTTGTTTCTCTCCCCAGGAAGAAGCCAGGAGATAGGAGTTTCACCATGCAAAGGGGAGGAACTATAGTGAGATAATGCCACCATTTTTAGTTCTTCCTTCAATATGGGCTGGTTTAACACTCACCTGGGTTGCAAGAGCCTCTTAGCTCATTTCTGGATTTTACATAGAGAAAATTTGTCAGATATTGTGGAATAAGTGTTTTTATGGGAAAAAGGAGGCTCTGGGTCTTCCTATTCCACCATCTTAATGAGGTTGCTTCAATATACCTCCTTTTGATTGTGTTTAGTGCTCTGATATAGGCCTAATGATTGCAAAACACCATATTCACCATATTCAAAATCTATAAATGATTTTACTTCACTTCATACTTATATCAGTCAGGGTTCTCTGGAGAAACAGAACAAATAGTATGTATATATATCTACATTTAAAGGAATTGCTGCTGGTAAGTCTAACATCTGTAGGGTTGGCATACTGGAATCTCAGTTAAGAGCTGAGGCAAAATTGCTTTTTCTCTGTGAAACCTCAGTTTTTGCTCTTAAGTCCTTTGACTGACTGAGGCCCACCCATATTAACAAGGATATTCTCCTTTACTTAAGGTCAACTGAATATAAATGTGAATCACATCTAACAAATATCTTTATCACAGCCGGGTGCGGTGGCTCATGCTTGTAATCCCAGCACTTTGGGAGGCCAAGGTGGGTGGATCACGAGGTCAGGAGATCGAGACCATCCTGGCTAACACGGTGAAACCCCATCTTGTTGGGGTCCGTGCCAGGGGTGGTGGAAAATGAAAGAACACACAAAAGACAAAGACACACAGAGAACATGGCGGCCGCGCTCAGAGCCTCCGCCTCACTTTATTTATACTCCATAAACCCCATGTCAGCAGAAAGAATGCAATGCAAAACAAACTTTCTTTTCCCAGATGTAACCTTCTACTCAGTTCTTTGTTTCTATGCTCTTCCTTATCTGCCCGCCTTCTTGGCGCCTATGGGAGTTCATTAAAAGTTCAATTGGAGATACTGTCCTTGAGCCCTATCTATTCTCAGCATACTGTTTTCAAAGGCCCCTGCACCATCTCTACTAAAAAAATACAAAAAATTAGCCAGGTGTGGTGGCAGACACTTGTAGTCCCAGCTACTCTGGAGGCTGAGGCAGGAGAATGGCTTCAACCCGGGAGGTGGAGGTTGCAGTGAGCCGAGATTGCGCCACTGCACTCCAGCCTGGGTGACACAGCAAGACTCTGTCTCAAAAAAAAAAAAAAAAGAAATACCTTGATCACGTCATCTAGACTACTATTAGACTAAATAACTGGGCACCATAGTTTAGCTTAGCCAAATTGACACGTAACGTGTATCATCACATTACTCTATACAACTAACCTAAGCTCACAGAGAATCAAAGATTATCAGGGCTAGAAAGGACATGGGAGATGATCCAGCTAACGTCTTTATTTTACAAATGAGAAGGCTGAGATGCAGTTAGGCAGGATGACTTAGCAGAGGCAGCGTTAATTAGTGAAAAGGACTTTGTGGTTTGAAAGATATAAATATGATGGCTAGGTTCATCTTTTATCACCTATCAATTTTCAGATAAGATACTTAACCTCTCTGTGCCTCTGTTTCATCATCTGTAGGATGGAAATTTTATATACCAACCTTATGGCAAAATTTTGTAATAACAATCTCTCATGGAGAGTAATTACTCAATAAATGGAAATTAGTTATTATATTATCATCATTGACAACATTATGGGCACTTAAAATGTAGCTTGTAACTCACTCAAGAACTCACTGGTAAAATGGGAGAGTTCCCTTACCCCCCTTGCAGAGGATGTGAGACAGGGGTGTGGCTCGTCTGTTCAGCTGCTGTTGGCGCTCAAACCCCCTACAGGACGGGGAGCATGTGGACAGGCACGTGTAGGAACTGGAGTGAGCACCCCTGGGTTCCGGCCCCACAGGAGCATCTAGGGGTGGGAGCCTGCGACTCCTGAAGCCCAAGTGGGCATGTGTTACAGTGCTATTTTAGCCATGCCATCCATGGACAGCTTAAGTGTTAACCAGCTCAGTGCCCTCTTGGTACCTGGGTCCTTGTCCAGGTGTCCAGGAAGAATCAGGTCACACATGGACTTGAAGGATGAATGTGAGGATTTTATTGAGTGCTGGAGGTGGCTCTCAGTGGGATGGATGGGAAGCTGAAAGGCAGGTGGAGTGGGAAGTTGATCTTCCCTGGAGTTTGGCCATCCAGCCGTAAGTTTTTTCTTTGACATCCCCAGCCAAACTCCTCTTGACATTCAGATGCTCCTTCTCTTCTCTCCTTCTCTACTGCTCTCCTGCTTCTCTGCTTGTCTGCTCATCTGCTTGTGCAGACTGGAGTTTGGGGTTTGTATGGGTTTAGAATGGGGGGGCATGGTAAACCAAAAGGCAACATTTGGGCATGAAAACAGGAATGCCTATTCCCATCTAGGGTCATGTGTTTCTAGGACTGAAGGTAGGGTCTTTAACGGAGAACTTCCCTCTTCTACCCAGTAT
The DNA here is from genome assembly GCF_043159975.1 of Macaca nemestrina. NCBI lineage: Eukaryota > Metazoa > Chordata > Mammalia > Primates > Cercopithecidae > Macaca > Macaca nemestrina. Next base: position 67,154,757 of record NC_092140.1, read on the forward strand.
TTCCTTGTCTCCTATCTGTATTACTGGGAAGTTATTAAGACTGTCACCATTCTTATTATTTATTCTCTGTTACAGTGGTGCTATCGCTAATAATCTAAAATTATGTTACTTGTACTATTCAATCAACTGCATATACTTTTTAATCTACATATTTCTCACTTATTTATACTGAAATAAAATCAGAGGATATTCTGTCAGTTGCTGATTCTTATCATGGTTAGTGGATTCAGTAGGATATTCCCAGCAAGATTTTGAAAAGTATTTTGAGGACTGTTGTGGGTAGACTTAGGTCTATGTTGGATAAACTTTTGAGGTGTTGATCCAGGGCTGTTTGTTTTGTGGCTCTTCCTTCCTTATGAATGCCCCTTCACAGGCATAGGCCTTAGAGATCATCCTGCTATCCTCTCTGTGCTTGTTATCAGAATGTCTGTTTTTGCTGCCTTGAGCCGCCAGCTCACCAACTTAGTAGTTTCTCTGTGCTGTGCTTGCTGATGTTATGCAGAGAATACCTGTGTTGGCAGAGGCCAAGCTAACCTCGACATGCAGAGAATTCTCCATCCTTTGATCTGTGACTATGTTGTTGCTTCATAATGTCAAGAGCCTAAAAGCTTTGGTTTGAATGGTGGCCAAATGCAAAGGCATTCAGAACCAAGTTTGATCCTTAATCCACAAAATCAAAGGTTCTTCTCTCTCAGCCACAGGTCCTGATTGTTGCCTTATAAAATTGGATTACTACTGTCACTAGAGCACTGCATTTTCCTTTTATCCATCATTTTAAAAGCTTGACTATGGGTGTGCTGATAAAATAATGAGCTATCCCCACCTCCCACAAACATAGCAAAGAAACTGCCAACTAAATGTGTCTTTGGAAATCATTTTTCTTCAAACATTTCTGTAACTCACATTTTAGAACTATTTTAAAAATGCCTTCTTGTGACAATTTTACTGAAAGAAAAAATTAGTTTTTCTATATTATACTCATAAGGCATTCTTCCGGGCTGTACTACATTTTTTTCTCTTCATATTTTCCCTTCATTTTTTCCTCTTTCTTTCTTTTTTTCTTGAGGGTGAGAAGTGGGGTAAGGAAAGGTAGCGTTAAGGCTAGAAGTCAGGGAGAAGCCCGGGGACCTGGATGGGGAACATTCTAGAATGATTACATAGGGTAATACTTTTCAAGTTTTAATGTGTAGAAATTTGGGGGGATAATATCCAAATGCAGATTCAGATTCAGTGGGTCTGGGGTGGGGCCTGGGAATCCACATTTCCAACATGTTTCCAGGTCATGATGCCACTGCTGATCCATCCACCACAATTTGAGTAAGAGGACTTAGGAGGAGGAGGAAGTCAAGGTATCAGGAGCACTCTGAATGAGGCATTTTACAAGTTTGCTCAGTCACATCTCAAAACAGCCCTGTAAGATTATTCTTCCTGTGTTACAAATAAGTTTACAGATTTAGAGAGGTTAAGGAAATGGAACCAAGCTGGAGTATAAATGCGGTTTGGGGTGACATCAGGGGCCACAGGTGGCTTCCTCTCTGCATTCCTTCTTGATATGAGTGCTTCCCTCCTTCCTGCTGTTGCTCAGTGTCCTGGCAAGGTGCATACATTCTGCTCCAGGGATGTTTCTCACGATAACTGCCCCTTTCCACTTGCACTTGTTCAGGGTCTTTGGTTTGACTTATTGTGGGATCTGGCCAGCAGCGCACAATGCAATGGGGCTCTTTCTTTGTTCCCAAGTGGATCGGCAGGTCGAGAAATAATAGACACACACAAGATAGTGAAAGCTAGGCCCAGGGGGTTCACTGCCTTCTGGTCCCGCGATGCCGCCAATGCACTGGATACACCAGCATTTATTATTAAGTTTAGTAGTGGCGGGGGTAGGTTAGTGAGGGATTTATGGTCATTTGACTATGAGGGGAGATGGTCACATGGGGATGAAGTAATTCTTTTAATATAACATCTGTATGCAGAAGTACAGTATACAGAGTGAAGAATTTACAATATAGTGTGTGCATCAGTAATTTCTAACAGAGCCTTGAAACAGAAACACAGTCTTTCCATAACCTATGATTAGCAAGATATTAATCAGCAGTAAGAGTCGCAGCAAAAGCTGGTTACAAACAATCCACAGAAACAGGACATGAAGCTAGACAACCGGTTAGACCAGAAATTCTCATAAGTGAGTATGCGTTAACCCTAAAGAGGCCTAGAAGAGCCGTGGCAAGATGAGGGCATTTATAGCCCTATCTTATCCATATGAACAGGCGCCCCTCGTGTCCATTTACAGGCTCGCCACAAGGGTCACGTTCCATTCCCAGAGCTATGAACATCTGCTTTTCTGGGGTAGGAATCTTGGTGATGTGAAATCTCCCTGGCTGCACATCCATTCATAGGCTCTCTGCAGGGGAAAGCACATCATGCACCATTGGCACATTCTGGCAGTCCAACCTGGCATTGTCTTTACACAATCCTGCATGCAACTTCGTACTTACAATAAGCAGGAGTATTTCATCTTTTATTCCATAGCGATAGTTTCAGGGTGTCTCCCTACATCTCCCCCTTTTCTCTAATTTAAATGAACCATAGCAATCATAACTTGGCACTGATCACAATTGGATTGAAGAATATTTTTTCCAATTTTACACATGAACAATAAACCAATAGCACAAATTATACACAGAACAAAATTAATAATAGTGGATCCTCCCAAAGATTTTACCCATTTTGTTGGACTCCATATAGATAGTATACATATTTTAGGATGGTACTCTTTTTTGTGAATGTGGCGTGGGGGGGAATAGGTTGTATGAGAGGTGGTTGGGGGACATTAGCAACAGGGGGAAGGACATAAGTCCATATAATCTTTACTGTCCCATCTTTGAATTGACTTTTTGGTGATTGCCATAGTGATATTTTTGGCTGCGTGGAAATAGTAGTATAAATCAATCTATTGTCTTGGTTTTCGAGGTGACAAGGTGGATTTACTTTCTCCAGCCCAAACTCTCATACCAGTCACAGCTATGGTTAATCTCCATAATTCTGAATATTCAAGCCCTAAGTGGGGAACCCTTTCCACTTAAAAGGAAAAAATGGTTTGACTATTGTTCTCTTCCCTGTCCACAGACTCTTTTTCTCTTCCAAACACCCTACATGGTGCTGCTAGAGTGAGTTTAAAGTGCAGCTCTAACTAAACACTCTTTAGTTCCCAAACCTTCTGAACATATGACATGCTTCCCGGCTTCACATTCAAGGCTCTCCATAATATCATCTCCCCTTTGCAGGTTTCTCCTGCATATTTCTTTGGCCACAACCAACCAAAACCAACCAAATGGGGCTTAACTGTTTGTTTGAATAGACCCTGAACTTCCCGACCTCCCTGCCTTTGCTTATGTGAGCTTTTTCCTGCAGTGCTCAACTTTCCATCATAACACAATGAGATTCTTTCCTATACCTTCCCTGTCCCTTCAGCCAGACACGAGTGCTTCCTTCTTTGGAAACTCTGCAGGCTCTTTCCTAACAGCATATTTTTTATTCCATCTCACATGATATGAACACATTTATTTGTACTCACCTTATTATTAATAGCCTATGAAAAATGTGAGACAGTCTTCCCAGGCTATTATCATTTAGTGATATGTAGTCTTCCCTCACCCTACATATCAATAGCCAAAATAGCAAAACAAACACTAAATAATATTTCATGAATTAAGTTGCGCGATACTATAAGGTTAAGAATAATAAATGAGATTCAATGGTAAGTGAATTATAACTTAGGTGCTCTTAGAGTATTAGTTTTTAGGGTTTTTGTTTATTTTTTTTTTGAGACTCCAATGAGCAAAATGGACCCCAGAATAAAACCTACGCATAAAACAGTAAGTAATGTGTCCAACAGTAATTCTCATCATCATCTGGAAAATGCAACAAATAAACTTTGCCTGCTAGAACTGCAGTGGAAACTTTCTGAATCAGTAGCAATAGAATAACTAGAACAGTGACCGGCATGAGGAGAGGCTCACTAAATGTTGAATTCCATCATTTTGCTCCCTAACTTAATTTTGTAGGACTGCTGAAGGGATTTCTTTGATCTAGAAAGCTTGCACAGCAGTAAGAAGAAAGCATTTGGTTTTCAGCATTTCATTTAACTGCCAGGTGTAGATACATCTTGTGAAGGAGAAGTGGAAAGCCACATCTCCTTGGAAACCTTTTTGGTATTCTTAGACAAATCAGAAGAGCAATGAATAGCCACCGATAGTACAATAACCCACTAGGCACCATGCTCCTTTGTTTTGGATGAATAGTTTAGAATGATTGCCAGTCTTGGTAGTTCTCCTATAAAGCAATCCTCTTGTTATGATTCAGTTTAAGGAAAGGCTATAACTTCTTCATCTATGATGGAGGTTAAAGAGAGAAGACAAAGTATAATACAGATGTCAGCTTAGAGATTATTCCAATTACTGCTCCTCTTTTTGGCATTACTGGAACTGATGCACACATCACTAGCACTGATGTTGACATAGAAAAGACTGTTCCTTACATTTGTTGACTATAGTGATTCAAATGAAAATGTGCCTAAGCATCACCTGGGAAGCTTGTTAAAAATGTAAACCTCTGAGAAATTCTGATTCAGTAATTACAGGGTAGGACTGAAGAATGTGATGCAAGTGACTCTTGGATCACTTTACACTTTTCATATACTGTTGAAGGAATTGAGGGTCAGAAATGCAAAGTGATTTTCCAAAGGTCACTCAAGTAGAAATAGAACAGAACCAGCCTAGGTCTTTTGATGCCAATCCAAGGCTAGTTCCTCTGTCTCACAGCTGTTTCCAATTATCTGGAGATGTGCATCTCAAAAATTAATGTACATGTGAATTAGCCATAAGACTTGTCATAATATGGATTCTGCGACACTAAGTCTAAGGACGGGCCAGAGATTCTGCATTTTGAACAGTCTCCTAGGTAATGCTGCTGCTGGTCTGTGGACTGCATTTTGAATAACTAGAATCTAGGACATCACTGGGCATGGATTAAAGCATTTAAGGAAACAAGAGCTGGCCATGGAACTCAAATACATTGGCCTTTTGTGATGTTGTAGCCTCTACTGTGGATAACACAGGACTGAGCACATGAAAGACTATTAGAAAAACAGGAATAAAACTTAGCTATTGAAAGTCCCGTGGGAGTAAGTGAGCCCCAAATCAGGTGGTGGTCTCAAATTACTCTTGCCTTGACTGTTTTTCCTCTTTGGTATAGTTTTCATGGTGATCTGTTTCCTTGGAGTACTGAGATAGTCTAATGAAGGCAAATGCTGGTTCCTAGAGTTATAGACAAGGTAGCAGGAAATGGAGAAGACGTACAGGAAAAAATAGAATCGAAAGCATGGCTAGGGTTCATGTGGATTTTTTAGTTTATGGATGACCTGAAACCAAAAATAAAATGATAAACATTTAAGTGTGTTCGTTAGTACAGTTAACAGGGTTTTTAAAAATAGCATAAAATTGCTGGGCGTGGTGGCTTATGCCTGTAATCCCAGCACTTTGGGAGGCTGAGGCACGTGGATCACTTGAGGTCAGGAGTTCGAGATCAGCCTGGCCAACATGGTGAAACCCCGTTTCTACGACAAATACAAAAATTAGCTGGGCATGATGGCTGGCACCTGTAGTTCCAGCTACTCGAGAAGCAGAGGCACAAGAATCACGTGTGTCTGGGAGGCGGAGGTTGCAGTGAGCCCAGATCACACCACTGCACTCCAGCCTAGGTGACAGAGCAAAACCCTGTCTCAAAAAAATAATAATAATAATAAAATAAAGTTAGATTATCAATTGAGTTATTTAACCAGGAAAAGAAAAATGGACACATACAATTACCTGATATTTTTTGGAAATTTTCAAAACCAGTTGTATACATCCTCAGAAAAGAGAAAAGTAAGAATTTGCATTGAAGTAGCAGTATTTTATCTGGTATAAAGAAGAGTTTGGATTCTCTAAAGTCAGAGAATAGTATATGGGGGAAGGATACAGACATAACATCTCTAGAAATTTTTATAAAACGAAGCACCTTCTTTGGAGGACTTTAATCAGTCAAGGTTTGAGTTCCTATTATGTTCCAGGCACTGGGCTAGGTACTGGGGCTGCTGCAGTGACAAGATACAGTAGCTACACATAAGACAGGAAACAGATGTACAAATAGATAACATAATACAATGGAATGAGGACAAGAGTGGAATTGTGATCTCAATGTGGGAAGTCAGAGGAATTCACTTTGTCCTGGGCAGTTAGGGGAGTCTTCAGAGAAGACTTAATATAAGCATTGAAGGATAAGTAAGAGATGGCCTGAAGAAGTTTGCTAACACTCACTTTAGCAAGTGTTATATTGTTACATGATAAGGGTAATAAAAGGACATGCCCTATGGAATCTAACACTCCTGAGTTCAGTGCCTTGCTCCACCACTTTCTTCTTCTTCCCCCCCCCGCCCCCCCTTGAGACAGGGTTGCCCAGGCTGGAGTGCAGTGGCATTATCTTGGCTCACTGAAACCACCACCTCCAGCATTCAAGCGATTCTCATGCCTCAACCTGCAGAGTAGCTGGGATTACAGGCATGCACCACCATGTCTGGCTAATTTTTGTATTTTTTTGGTAGAGACGTGGTTTTACCATGTTGATCAGGCTGGTCTCGAACTCCTGAGCTCATGTGATCCACCTGCCTCAGCTTCCCCGGGTGCTGGGATTACAGGCGTGAGACACCGCGCTCGGCCGACTTTCTGATGGCATAGTTTGGGCATATTATTTAATCTCTCTCTCAGCCTATATTTTCTCTTTTGAATAACAACATGGTATGCTGTATGAGAAAATAAATGAGATAAATGAGAAAACAGTAAACGCATGCCTTTGAGTCTTATAGATATTTCTGTACCTAATGTCAACAAATTTAGGGTCTAACTGATATCATAACTACACTCCTGAACACATAGTTATTTGGAACAAAGCCGCTCCTTTTATAAGTGCCCACATTCTTTGCTTGAACCCTCTGTTCTAAGATTTTTGTTCATTTTCTGTTCTAGATTTTCCCTTATAACACTTGTATTGGATTGAATTCTGTCCCCCACAAAATTCATGTCCATATAGAACCTCAGAATATGACTGACTTCAGAAATAGTGTCTTTGCAGATATAATTAATTAACTTATGATGAGGTCATACAGAATTAGTGTGGGCTCTAAATCTAGTATGACTTGTGCGCTTATAAGAGAGGGGAAGACACACAGGGTCACAGGGGAGAAGGCCATATAAAGAGAGTGGCAGAGAGTGGACCAGGCTGCCACAAGTCACAGAATGCCAAGGATTGCTGGCAACCACCAGAAACTTGAAGAGGCAAGGAAGGACTCTTCCTTAGGCTCTGAAGGGCCTTCGGAGGAAGCATGCCCTTGCTGATGCTTTGATTTTGGATTTCTAGCCTCTAATGCTATGAGAGAATACATTTCTTTTGTTTTAGGCTACCCAGTTTTTGTTACTTTGCTATAGCAGCCCTTGGAAACTAATATAACATCTATATGCCATCTACCTTCCATTTAAAGTCATGAGTTAATTCTGAAGGCATGTGGTGGCTTCGTAACATGTTGAACTGACAGGGCTGTGTTGCATTTCCTAGAACCCCCTTATCTGTCTGTTTCTAATTAAGCTGTGCCACAGGATACATTTTTGTGCAAGGTTTGGGGGCACAAACGTTAGCAGCAGTCATATTGTTTTTATGCTTAGACTATTGGGGCAGGGCCACCAAGTGCTTTTGTGGCTCATATACCTTATATCTGCTTGCTCACCTCATTGGTGTTTAAGGCAGCAGCCACACCTGCAATTGCTGTGCCTTCCCCTGCATCCTTTTTCAGCTTCTCTGACTCCTGGCCCAGGTGTGTATTTTACCTCTGTGAAGAAGAGTCCATCCTCTCCTGCAGGAGACAGTGAGAAACTGACATGGTTTGAGCTTATCCTTGTTCTCCCTACTTGATTTACATCCACCCATTCCTTCCAGACTGCCTGCCCAGCAGACATCAAGCTCCAGCATCAAATGCAAAGACAACGGCCTTGCAGACACTGTTTTACCAGCTCCATCAATTTTCTAACGTCAAATCTCTATAATAAATTGCTTCTCTAATTAGACCCTCAAAGATGTAGGCACTCAGGGTCCCATAGCTTCGTCCCAAGTTTTCAGACAAGATCATTTCTTCCTGTCTACAGATGAGACAGTTATAATTTAAAAATCCTTGCACCCAAAGTTCTCAAACATACCAGGTGAAATGCCAAGTGGTGTTTTATGTGAACTTACTTTTGTGGTTTTCAGCCTCCAGTGAATTTAGTGGCTCAGCATAAAGATCTCTCATTTCCTCTCCCTCATGTTTGTGACACTTCTTTCCCTTGTTCTGCTGCCACAGAGAAAGAAAATTACAGGCAGCTCCTACTGTTCCCTTCTTCGACTCCCACCAGGAGCTGTTGGCTCCAGGGTTCACATTCTGTTTTATAAAGGCTTTTTCAGCCATGGTTTGGGAAGACCTTGGCTCGACTGTCAGCAGGAAGCGTGGCTATCTGCAGCTGGAGCCTCAGAGGAGAGGCCCTGACTCCACAGTGGCAACTCTTCCCTTCAACCTTGCCCTAGTTCTCTTTCCCGAGAGCCAGACAATGTAATCTGAGACATCCTGGTGCTGATGGGAAGAAGATGAATCACAATGTAATGGGCGTTGGATACTTTTTTTTTAAAGCTCTCATTTCCTTTGTGCATAAAAGCTGGACATGACATTTGCAGCTGGCTCTACCAGGCAGTTCTCCTTGTGCCAGCACTGCGTATGCTCTCACAATATGGCCCACAGTGAAAGCTTCATGCAATTGTAATGAAGATCCTGTAGCCAGAATGAATGACTCCATTCACTGCAAACATAGAACTTGCTATGGATGTTCAATTACATTTGATGTCTCCTGGATAGTGTAGAAGGGGAGGTGAACAGTGTTGTCAGCTTGGGCGAACACAGGTTAGAATAAGCAAAAAGGGGGCTTGCTGTTCTCATTTCTAGTCAGCATGCCAGTAGAATGGTGTCTGTAACCTGGCGCTCTGCTCTTAATAGGTTATTGATAACAGTCTTTATTTGTTTTTAGAGGACTCTTTCATAGCTCCAGTTGCCCCACAACCCAGCCCCAACTCAGTGTCTCTAAGTTGTCATATTTCTGTGACTTGATTTGCCCTATTCTTTCTGCAAGGATATTTCTTGCCTTTTCTGTACTCGAAGAACTCCTGCTCATGTTTTGAGAACTAGCTGAAACATTACTATCATTGACATCTTCAGAGAAACAACATTTTTTCTACTGTGTTCCCAGAGCATCTTTTAAGAAACTTTATTATAATCCACAGTACAAATAATATAATTTTTTTTTTTTTTTTTTTTTTTTTTTTTGTGAGACAGAGTCTCGCTCTGTCGCCCAGGCTGGAGTGCTGTGGCCGGATCTCAGCTCACTGCAAGCTCTGCCTTCCGGGTTCCCGCCATTCTCCTGCCTCAGCCTCCCGAGTAGCTGGGACTACAGGCGCCCGCCACCTCGCCCGGCTAGTTTTTTGTATTTTTTAGTAGAGACGGGGTTTCACCGTGTTAGCCAGGATGGTCTCGATCTCCTGACCTCCTGATCCGCCCGTCTCGGCCTCCCAAAGTGCTGGGATTACAGGCTTGAGCCACCGCGCCCGGCCCAAATAATATAATTATTTACTTCTCTGTCTAGTATCTAAATTTCTTGTGGACTTGACTGATTCATCAGAACCTAGAACAGTTCCTGGAACTAATGTGGAACTAATAGCTTTTCTTTTTTCAAGAGAATTGGATAATATTGAGAAGAGAGTGATTGGCTTGGCTGAAGAACATTAAATTAGCATTTTGAGTACCTGGATTGTAATCCCAGTTCTGTTACTATCCATATGACCTTAAAGGTTTTAAATGGCTGGTCAGGGTTGAATGACACTGACCGGTGAAGCAAGTCTCAATTTATTTTGCCTTGATGTCTTCATTTGCTAATTGGCGGATATGATAATCACCCTTGCTAACTCATGGGTTGGTCTTAAGAATCAAATGAAATACAAAATATAAGAATGTCCCTGTTCCCCCCATCAGTAAAGCACAGAGCAATGCCAGTTACTTTTGTTAATGCTTTTATAATATCTTCAGAGGTTCAGGGATGGACATGCTCTTTGTAACCTAGGACTCTTCTCTCTGCTGCTGGGCTGTTAGAACAGGCTGACCTGGACTAAGGACTTGTTTCTCTGACCTGTGATTGGTGGGAGGAGTCCCAATGAAGGCCATTGGCTTCTGAGATTTAGGAGAATGAACTTTGTTATGTGGCTTGTTTGTTGTGGGCTTTCTGCCTGCCTCCCCAGGCTCCTAACAGGTGATATATATGGTAAAAATACTAGTGATCACTTGGAAGACACGAGTTTGAAATCGCAAGTTGGTGAATGGGCTGACTTCCCTAGGAACAGTCATTCAATCAATAAATATTTCTTAGGCAGCTATGGAAAGAGCTGTTGAGGGACATAACAGATTTTTCAGAGATCTTTACAAGGAAAGAGATTCTCATTGGTCTGGGATGGACCAGGGCTTCTCTTATTTGAGGTTCTTTCTGCTTCCTTCTCAGGTATGAGCTGACCTAACTCTTTTCTTTGGCAGTTAGGTTCGCGATAACCTGGGCAAAACCAAAAGTCAAGTAAAAATAGCATCTGGTGTCTTCACATCTCCCTTATGTACTCATTCCAACTTCCTAACCAGCTCTTTTCCTTACCTCTAAGAGTGCAGGGGCCTCATTTTGTCCCTTAGCTGTCCAAAAATCACTGCTTCCTTTTTGCCTTTCCCCAAACAGTAGAAAAAGATTTAGTAGCTTATTCTAATTATTAAAAAGAGCTCTTCCTTTATGGATTGATATATCTTTTTTCCCTGTGTCTTCAGACTTTTGTTGGGGGTAATATAGTACAATTTCAAAACAGAATATAGTGATACAAACTACTGAGGGACATTTTTCTCTGATAAACTCAGCACCTTTGCTAATTAGTAGTTGTGGACATCTGCACATTTGATTATGTTGTGCATTGTCAGAGTTTTAGTGATTTTCCCCATGTCTATAAATGAAAGATGAGTTTCAAAAGCTTTCAAAATGGGGATTTTTAAAATCAGCAAACTGTTCACACTGTTTAGGGAAGTCACAATAAGATTAGATTTTGGAGGGGCAAGACAGTGGAAGTAAGAATAAAAGGAGCAGATTTTGTTTTGCTTTTGTATTAATAACACAGATGGTCACACTAAAGACAATCACATCTTAATAAATTATAGTTACACCAGCAGCAGCAAAGACACCAGCAATGAATACAAAGTGAAGATACCACATGTCCTAATGAAGTTTAGTGATAAGAATTGTCATTAATGTGATGTGTGTTTACTGGTCAGGTAAAAATAAAATTTGTCAATGAGATGCGATAGCCTTGAATAAGGCACAGAAAAAGGATTTACATATTAGGTATAGAAAAAAAAGAATTTCCTAGTTGTAAACATAAGATATTTGTATCTCATTAGCAAAAAATAAATTGAATAGGTGATAGCCTTGTTGTATCAGGGACATTGAGAGTGCCTTAATAGTTGTAATTCTGAAGAACTGCCTTCTATGCATGTTAGCAACGTATACTAAAAATATCCCCTGTGAAAATGAATGATTTATTGCTGTTCCTGAGACAGGAATGGTTTCATTTAGAGCAGTAATAAATACCTGGCATTTGCTCATCTCTGTCTTCTCTTTTTGTCCAGCTTTTCTCTCCATTTCATAGAAGAAATAGGAAAAGTCACCTTGTTCATCCACTCATCTGATGCTTGGATCTTTTCCAAAGAAGAACAAACAGAAGGGCTTGAACTGCTCTAGTGAGTGACCTCCTGAGGTCACCCGTTCTGCCTTTGGATGCCCCTAACTGCTCAGAAGTCTCTCCTCTGTGCGTCTCCTTCGCACTGGCCCTGACTCTGCTCTCTGGAACTACACAGAATAGTGCCAACTGCTCCCAAAAATGACACAGTCATAGGTCACTCGAGGGCTTTTTTTTTTTTCTTAGGTTAAACTTCCACATCCTATCATTCCTCACATGGCAAGGTTCAAAATCCCCTTCACTCTTCTGGTCACTTTCTTCTGAGCATATTTCTCGTTGTCCACATGCATCTTAAATATGGCTTCAAAACGGAATGCAACACTCCAGGTGTGTTCTAACCAAACAGGACAGGACTATAATTGTCCTTGCTCTGTGCTAAAGTCAACATATATAAATACTGCTCGAACTGAAATTAACCCTTTCAAGTCATATAAGACTTTAATTGGAGTCAGCGATTGTTATTTAATCATACAGTTGCTAAGTCTTATCTTCACCTCATCCTGTTCTTGTTCAGTTTATATGAATCCACATGTTGGACTTTTAATTTATTTCTTTGTTTTAGGCTTGATTCATTATTCCCACCTATCATAGTTTTTCAAATAACTTTCAGAATATGAGAGAAACTAGAGATCATCTAGTTCAATCTGAGTCAAAGGCAAAGACTTGTTGACCCCAGTGAGAAACTGAGTTAGATCTCCTGAGGTTTTATTGCATCTCCTTTATAGTATCTCTTGGTCCTTCTTCCCTTGCAGTAAACTCTGTGCTTTCAGCAATATTGTCTTTCCCCTTTGGGTTGTTGCATTTAAGAGCCCATTTACTTTTGGCCGGGCATGGTGGCTCACACCTGTAATCCCAGCACTTTAGGAGGATGAGGCAGGCAGATCACTCAAGCTTAGGAATTCTAGACTAGCCCAGGCAACATGATGAAACCCCATCCTATAAAAAATACAAAAATTAGCTGGTCATGGTGGTGCATGCCTGTAGTCCAGCTACTTGGGAGGTTGGGGTGTGAGGATTGTTTGAGCTCGGGAGACTGAGGCTACAGTGAGCCATGATCATGCCACTGCACTCCAGCCTGGGCAACAGAGCCCAACCTTGTCTCAGAAGAAAAGGGAAAAAAAGCCCATTAACTTTAGGTTAGATAACTGCTATAAAGCATTATTGTGGAATATACTTTCTCTTTTCCTTTATGGAAGAAACCTTGAAGTGCTAGCCATCCGCTGTCTGAGATCTGGTCTGCCCTTGCCTCTTTTTGGGAGACAAAGTTAATCATCATGTTGATTGGTCAGCACTTACCTCAAACTGCAGCAGCCTTCATAATAAGAAGAATGAAAAAAGATGAAGCTGCTTGCAACGTTGAGATTTGAGAAATATTAGTTCTAATTCTAGCGGCATCTTCTTGGGCAAGTGAGTTAATCTCTCTGGGCCTCAGTTGCTGAAATGAAAAGAGTAGGATTGTGCTTTGTGGGCTATTTATAGAAACGCCATAGTTCCCTCATTAGGAAAACAAGCTTAAAATTTCATCATTAGAAATTGAGGCTGGGCACGGTGGCTCACGCCTGTAATCCCAGCATTTTAAGAGGCCGAGGCGGTTGGATCACTTGAGGTCAGGAGTTTGAGACCATCCTGGCCAACATGATGAAACCCCATCTCTACCAAAATACAAAAATTAGCCAGGCATGGTGGCATGCACCTGTAGTCCCAGCTACTTGGGAGGCTGAAGCATGATAATCACTGGAGCGCAGGAAGCAGGGGTTGCAGTGAGCTAAGATCGTGCCACTGCACTACAGCCTGGGTGACAGAGTGAGACTCCATCTTGAAAGAAAGAAAAAACGAAATTGAGTCCCCTGTGCTAAGGAAAGACTTTCCCATTCAAATCCAAAAACTCCACAGGAGGGTTAATGCATTTAGATTAGCTGCTAGTACTTTAGGGCATTTCTTTCTGGAAGGTTGCCGCAGGGATGGCTCGCTGAAGCAGGCTCTGAATCTGATGAGATTCAGAGTAGAAAACTGTAGGTAGGAGAGAGCTGAGAAGTCCCACACTGGGGAACTGCCTGAAATCAGAAGTTCTAAAAATATACTTTATGGAGGTACCTCGCTGCTGGACATGGACTTAGAAGCGAAGAGCCCAAGTGTGGAAGGATGATGACAAATTATTGTAGGAACTGGAAGGGAATTAGGAAAGAGTCCAATTCAGTCCCCTCATTTTAGGGATGAGGAGATTGAGGCTTAAGTGCCTTGCCCCAGGTCACATAGCTGGTTAGTGGTGGGGTCAGAGCCCCATTTCCTGTACAGTACTTTTCCTCTACATCATGAAGACAAACGACACAATTTTGCCTAAAATGGCACTGCTCTCAGGTTCCGCCACCACGCAAAGTGAACAAGATTGATGAAGTGCTTGAAGCAGTCTATTTGGGAGTAGATAATGCCTGTCCCTAAGGCTGCCCAGCCATCCCCTTGGTAATGTTTGAGTAAATGGATCAGTGTGGTCTGTCTCTGCAGAGATTGGCAGAGACCACAAAATAGAGTCCTTGCATACCGTTATTCCGTGGAGGCGGAATGAACTGATGAATAGGACTCAAAGTTCTGGTTGAGGACATTCACAGAATAATTTGATGCTGAACATGTAGTCACAGATGAAGATAAATATCACAAATCAAACAGATCCTAAATGGATGGAGAATGTTCCTGGAATGATGTGTGAAAGATGTGATTGTGGAGGTACCCAGCCACATCATCTCTGCTCTCTCTCAGGGCACATGCTGGGTACTTTGAGTATTAACATTTTAGGATTTGTTCCTGAAGGGTTGACTGTTTGGGATTTCTTTTAAAGCATCCAGTTTGCTCATTATGGCTGAGTAACTGGTGGTCATCTTTTGGATACCAACTTTGCTCTCATTTTCAAGGACAGCTTCCAAGGGCAGTCCCCACACGGACTTAGCTTACTTAGTGTAAGTTGGTACCAAGAGCAGCCTTCTATCTTGAGCAGGCTTGTATTTGAATACAAAGGTGCATATGAATCACTTGAGTACCTTATCATGATGCAAATTCTAATTTAGAGGTCTGGGGTAGGGCCCAAGATTCTGCCTTCCAAACTCCCAGAGGAAACCCATGCTGCTGGTCCACAGACCACACTTCTAGTAGCAAGGCAAAGTTCCAGATTAGCCTTCAGCCTGTCATGGGGGAGGCTCGTGAGTTTGGCTCAGGCAGGGCTTTCTCCACTCCAATCCTAGAAAAGTGTTTAACCAGGACCTTCCTGGGCCCAGAGGGAAGATTATTGAGCCTATTAGGCACTAGCAATGAACATGGATCTTTTCACCTAAGCCTTCTTAATCAAATCTGCAATATTTGTGGGTGGGACTGTTTGCTTGCACAAACACCCTACACTTGCCCACAGTAATTAGGTAATTGAATTGCAAACAGTAATTAGCTGCCTAACTGCCTGCTTGTTCATGCAGGTATCCAATTTGCTTTTGAAATGTGGGTTCATACTGGTGAAAATGGAAGCTGCTGTTAAAAACTGCAGACACAATTAAGAAGACCCATTGAAAACCTGGCCCTGAGTGAGCGGCTGGTATATATATATACTTCTCCCTGATATATTTTCTTTCCTCCTATTTCAGCTACTCTGATTACATTTTCTCTGTGACTAGGAGAATCTCAGTTCTATTACGCTACTTGAGAGAAATGAGAGGTGGTATTGGTCTTCTGCTTTCCTGTCTTTGGAATAAAATTAAAAACTAAGTGTTGTGCAATAGAGTGATAGCTGGTCTGCCGCTTCCTTAGTGAGCTGACAAGCTTGTTTGCTTCCCAAGAGCTTGTCTGTCTGCGCAGCCCATCATGAAAACAGGTGAGGGCTTCTGATGCCGTCTCTCCCATTACACCGGCATGCATGCTCCAAATTGTGGCCCAACACATGCAGTTCTCTTTTAACCTGTGATCATTTTCATAACGAAGAGAAAAACAGAAATCGTAAACATCTGCTTTTCTGGTGAAGGAAATTTGTGTTCCAGCTTCCCAAGAAACTTCAGTGAGAATATTAGATTATTTCCCTCACTCTTTAGGAACTGTTAATTCTTTCAAACATGTCTCACAGTTTCCTCTTCCTACCTATCTCAAATAGGTAACATCTTGACTCTCCTGTATCCCTGGCTTTGGGTCCCAGAGCACCAGGGCACCAAGCTGTGCTGAGGTCGGTACACATATCTAATTCACATTACACCTTGGGGCTCTTCTGAAGCCACTTCTATAGGATTACCTTGAACCTGCTGACCTACAAAACAGTGCTCCACTGAGCTATCTCATCCTTTCTAACAGGTAAAAATCTGTGGAACACACAATTATCTTGAGCACGGATCAATGGAGAATTTTTGTTAGCACAGTGCAATCTTTGTAAATTATGATGATGGTGTTCATTTGTTAATCCTGCATGCTGCATGGATCCTTTAAGTTCTTGCACATGATGATAGTTTTGACTGGATTTTAACATTAGAGCTACATTTTTAGGGAAAAAGTATCTTGCAAAATCTCCCTCCTCCTTTTTTTTTTTTTTTTTTTTCTTCCCGTAACTAGCACAAAGACCATTGTGCAGTCTACAACTTTAAAGGATGTCTATGCAAGAGGACTGGGAAACATATAAACTCAATCATTGAAATCCACTTAGTTTTAATTTCATTATGAAATGTACTAAAGGGCTGGGGGTCAAGTCTGTTACTGGAGCTTTCAGAGGCAGAAATCTGAGGCATCATTAGGAAAATAAAGTAAAAAAATTGGGGCATTATTATGTTCAGCATATAGGAATACATTAGGATGCAGATAACTATGGCTTTTTAAAATAATAGGGAAGCAACCTTTATGTAAAGATGAGAAATTAAAATATTAAAGACTATTGTACTATAAGATAAAGAAGTCAGGGGTATAATTTTAAGACCTTTTTAAAAGAGTAATCTTCAACAGGCACATTCCAAGTCTCCTTAATATTGTTCCTCATATAGAAGGGGCTGCAAAAATCCAGAACGGGATTTCTCAGGGAGTTTTCTCTTGCATTGTTTCCTCGAAGTGAAGGGAGTCAGTTTTCCCATTGTATAAATCTAACCACAAAATTGAACTGGGTCCTTGCTCTCCACCCCTCTAGGAGTCTGGAGTCTGGCCTTCATCGCCTCTCTGCCAGACCTTGGCAATCTCACCAAATTAGTCTCCCTCTCATCCACTTTTTTTTTTTTCTTCTTGTGCATACTGTTCATACTGTCACCAGAATTATGTCTTTAAAACAATATGCATCACGTTATTCTCAAGGCTTCCTGATGTTCAGAAGGTAAAATTCATACCATAGCATGCAAGGCCATTCACACTCTGCCTCCTATCTCTTTAGGCAGATCTCTCAGCAGCCGCTGCCTGACCATGCAGCCAACACTCTTGTCACATTAAACTTTTCGATATTCCCTGAATGCCATGTCTTCTCACTACACTGTCACTTGGTCCCATGGATGGGGAATCAGAATGGGGTAGAAACAGGGATCAGTTGGAGGATATAGTGAAAACTCAGAAAGGGAAGAACAGATAATTGGGAGTGATTGTACTTTAATCCTTTCAAAGGTTTATTGAGTAGAAAGAACACTTGTCTAAATAAGCTTAGTGCATAGCAGTCATCCATATCACATTGCTTTATAACCAACATTCAAGGAATTATATTAGCCTCTGGGCTACAGAGCATATGGAAGTCCAGATGGGTGTAGATTTTTTTCTCTTTTCATTTTGTTCCACTTGTGCTGACAGTATCAGATTTTCCATCTCCAGAGTCAGAGCTTGTACTTGTAAACATAGTGGGTTCAGTGGAGGAGTGAGGGGGAAAGACAAAAGTGTGTTTTATGAAGAAAGAACAGAGTTCACCTTCCTTCTTAATGTCTAGCAATAGGCAGGTATCCTTGAAGATTAGTTCCTGTCTAGCAGGAAAAATTTCAGGTTTGGTGCTCTTTAGGAAAGACTCAGTTTATAACATCTTTAGCTTCATGGAGCTGAATGAATTTTTTGGTTGAGTTAAATTTTCCCTTTAGATAATCTATAATGCAAGAATGAGGACAAAATTTTTGAAAACAGCATCCAGTGTTTCATTTTGCTGCTTATTCCACTTTCTCCACCCTGGTGCTCTACAGATCAGGTCAGGGACCCTTAGTCTTCTAACAAAGAGGAATGACCTTCCTTCTTCTTGCAGGAAGCTGGGGAGGGAAGGAAGAGAAAAAACAATCTTAGAGGATGCTGATATGGAGATTCCACTTGTAGTTGGGCGCTATCTCTAATGATTGTTACATGCTTCCTTCCTGGGAATCTTGGCAAATGAGAGGATAGAGGAGTCCTTGCACTAGGAAATCGAACCATGCAAGTAGACAGACTTTACATTTGCATAGACCACAATAAAGGTACCCCTGGACACATCTCCTTTCAGTCACACAATGGAAATGAGCACTTGTTCATTCACCATCTAGGAGGACACTTTGTGTTTGGATCACTTTATTGAGAAATATAATACAATGGATAATGTCAGATATTTGATCAGAGGAAACAAAAATTACTCCGCACTATGTGAAAATATAAAAAGCACCAAGATTTCAGTACATGTGCTGTTGCTGACAGATGCCATCTTGTGAAGGCTCTTCCCTGATTGGGCTGCATGTGAATCAAACCAAAAGTAAATGGTATTAAGGGAAGGCTGTTCATATTCAGAGTTATCTCCTTCAGCTACATAAAATAGTACTGTAACTAGATTGTATACAGCGGTAGAAAAAGAGTGAAATACCCATGATTTATGATAACATCTTCTCTTAGCTAGAATGGGCAGAAAATTCTGAATCACATTACTCAGAAAACCCAAAGGCAGTAATTTTTGAAATTACAACTTATCTTACCTATGATTGTGCTAGCTCTAGCTCTAGAACTTCTCTTTTTTTTTTTTTTTTTTGAGACAGAGTCTCGCTCTGTCACCCAGATTGGAGTGCAGTGGTGCAATCTCGGCTCATCACAACCTCTGCCTCAAGTGATTCTCCTGCCTCAGCCTCCCGGGTAGCTGGGACTACAGGTGCCCACCATCACGCCCGGCTAATTTTTTTGTATTTTTAGTAGAGATGGGGTTTCACCGTATTAGCCAGGATGGTCTCAATCTCCTGACCTCGTGATCCTCCTGCCTTGGCCACCCAAAGTGCTGGGATTACATGCGTGAGTCACCATGCCCAGCCACTCTAGAGCTTGTCTAAAGGAGAAGGTAAGCTCCCTCTGCAGGTTCTGAGTGATTTCTGTGTGTCTGCTACCGTGCTGGGAGCTGGGGAAACCATGTGCATGTGGCAAATCCCTGCCCTTATAGGAGTCACTGATGAGAGGTGCAAACAAGAAGGGGTATGATGGCAGCCAATATACCAAGACATGTACTACTCAGATAGCTCCTAATTGTTCTAGACCCTGTACTAGTCAGGGCTTTGAAATCTGCTAGTAGATCCCATGTTCTAACTTGAGATTTCTAAAGTGTTGACACTTATAATCCACACTGCATTGATGTATGTAGTCATTTCCTCTCTATTCCCAGGGTAGAAAGGCGAGACCAGAAACCTTAGGAGGGGTTAGGTTACCTTAGCAGTCCACGTTGTTTTGCTATTTTTTCCTCCATTCAGGCAAATAACAGAGTTGCAGCTTTCACAGCTGAATAAGACAAAGCCTCCATTCATCCTTTGAGCAGGAAGAATGTGAAAAACTTTAGGAATGGAAGAATCATTACCACTGAGCCCAACCAACGGTTCCCACATTGCTTGCTGGTATGGGCAGAATTGTCCTCCCCTCCCCTCCAGTTCTTGTGTCAACACCCTAATCCACAGAATGTAACTGTGTTTGGAGACAGGGACTTTAAAGAAGTCATTGGGTTAAAATGAGGGCATTAGGGTAAACTCTATCCAATCTGACTGGTGTCCTTGTTATAAGAAGAGATTAGGAAACACTGGTACACATTGGAAACAGACATAACGGATGCTCATGCACAGAGCAAGACCATGCGAGGACACAGCAAGAAGGTGGCCATCTGCAAGCCAAGAGGAGAGGCCTGGAAAAGATCATTTCCTTATGGCCTTCAGAGGAAACCAACTCTGCTAGCACCTTGATATTGAAGTTCCGGCCTCCAGAACTGTGAGAAATAAAATTCTGCTGTTTAAGCCACTCAGTGTGTGCTAGTTTGTTTTGGCAACACAAGCAAACCAACACATATGCCTTTGCATCTTTCAGATATTCTGTGGCTTGGTAAGTTGATGGACTAACCTCCGAAAGGAGAGGAACCTCACCTTTTCCTAGTTCACATTCAGACAAGGAAAGGTGCTTGGATTATTCCTCTACCACTTTCCATGGCCACCAAATTGGACACCTTATGAATACTTTATTTACTATTTGGTCATCTCTCAAGTCCACAGGAGCTCTGTTAACTTTGCGGATTAAGATTCTTTAAGAGCAGAACCCAAAAAGTCTCCCAATATTTGATATTTTAATATTGACATGCTTGAAGAGAGTGCTCAGAAATAAATGACCACTTCAGATCTGTTCTGGCTCAGTGATCCACAAGCATACCTTGAAAGGACTTTGGTCTTCTCTAAGGCTTTATAGAAATTCAAATTAGTTAGTGTTTTGAAGATATTATCTGCGATTTAAATTTTTTTTCTATTGGATGCAGTTGAAAATCACATAGATAATATTTAATAATCAAGAGATTGACATGTAAATCACCATTGTTTGAAAAAGCTCACTGATGCAAAGATGTAATTTTCTTTCTCCTCCCCAAACCAGTAAGGAAGCAAATAACAACCTTCTTGTAGTCCTGTGGTTAATAGATTGAGGATTTGTGTTGGGAGATATCAGAAATGCTTTTTTCTGGAGCTTTCTGGTTGATAAAGTGCTAGATAAAGCAGGCTTTTTACCGAAATTCATTTCCTCTGCTTAATGACTAATTGCAGCAAAATAGACATGGCTTCAAAATCATGTCTTTCTTATTTGCATTTTTTTCTTCTGATTCTTAGATTTAAAATTCCAGTTGTGCTAGAAATCATGATATGTCTAACACTTTTTGAAAATTATATAGATCAAAAGAGAAAGCATGTTCATAAAAAGCTTTGATAGTCTCCTTCTAATAAACCCCCTTTTAGACATTTTTAATTTATACAGAAAAGTAATGTTCAGTTGGGAAATGCTCACATATTATGCTTTAAAGCCCTAATTTATGTGATCAACTTGATCCACATGGTGCACATTACCCCTAACTTGTTGGCAAAGGGAAAAATTTAGCTTGATAATATTTTCTACCCTTTGTGAAAAGAAAATATGGTTATTAAGAAACCAGGGAGCTGAGCCCATTCTGTGCTGCTACTAGCACAGGTACCAGCCCAGTGAATGCAGAGCTGTTCTGGGTGGGCTAAGGACACCTTGGCCTGTCTAATTTTCTGTTGCTCTGGTTCCCAAGAGATTACTAATTCCTTTCTTATTTTATAGCCAAAGCCAATGGTAATGGATGACAACATCTGTGTTCAATAGGTATATTTTTGCCAGCTTGCATTAAATAATTCATTATGGATGTTTGTAGGGCTGAAATTAGCCTTTATTAAATATAGAAGCAGGCATCACCACCATTCTCTAATGAGAGCAATCAACCCCTTTAACGATTTCTCTCTCCAAGTGAAATTGTCAGGACTTAAAAAAACATTTTTTTTTGGTGTTTCCTATTTACCAACTGTTATGGATTGAATTATGCTCCCCCCCCACCCCAAAGATGTTGAAGTCCTAATCTCCAGTACCTGTGAATGTGACTTTATTTGGAAATAGAGTCTTTACAATGATCATGTTAAGAGGAGGTCATGGGTTGGGTGTGGTGTAATTTGGTATTAAAAAGGGGAAATTTGGACACAGACACAGACATGCACAGAGGGAAGAAAGGGAAAATACTGTAAGTCAAGGAAAGCCTGAGACCACGAGATGCTGGGAGAAGGAGATGCAACTGATTATCTCCCACAGGTCCTCAAAAGTCCCTGCTGACACTTTTACTTCAAACTTCTGGTCTCCAGAGCTGTGAGACAATAAAATAGCTGTTTGAAGGAGCCAGTTTGCGGTACTGTGTGACAGCAGCCCCAGGAAACTAATGCACCAACTGATTAAGCCTACTCTACCAGGGTTAGGTATTTCCACTCATTTGAAGACTTTGTATGGATGACATGGGCTCCCATGTTAAATGATCACCTTATTTAAAATTGCACTCCCAGACACTTTTTATCTCCCTCTATTGTATTTTTCTCCTTATTGTTAGTGTACATTCTGTATTATATCTTTTTGTCAGCTTTTCCTCTCACCAAAATATGAGCTTCACAGAGCCAGATTGTTGACCGTTTTTGCTTATGTTCCCCAGCAGTAAACAACGTCGATACTCAGATATTCATGAAATGAATGAATTGCTTCCTCTTCTTTGTCATCATATTTTATTCCACATAATCCTCAACACCTCTCTTACTTCTGAACACAGCCACTCCACAGAGACCCCTGCAAGGGGAAGAAAAAAAGGAATGAAAAGGGGTCCTGTATAAGATCCCGGGAAATTTGCCTAATCTAAGATGTATTTTATTCGAAGTTGCAAGTAGTAGGAGAGTAAGATTATTATTCTTTAGGATAGATCTTTTCATCTTTTCTTTCTATTATCGCTATACCTTGGTGTCAGCCCATTTCAAGTCCATGGGATTTTAATAATTTTTGAATAAGTAACATTTATTTCCTAAAGGATGGCACTGCATTTTGAATGTCCATATTTTACTTGAAATCTCTGATTTTAGATTAACTACTCATAGAGAAAAGCCCTGAATTTATAATGTGCTTGGGTTCAGATTTTCATCCAGTACACTTTAGTAGGCACTATGCATGAGTGGAGGAATCATCAGCCCCATGTTTAGGTTCTGAGATGGTTTTCACGCCTGTGAAATTACTGTCCCTGGAGACAACAAGTAATACTTCATAATAGTGGCCCCTATGGGCTGGGCATCTTATTGTTTGTATGAGGTTATAATGTCCTAGGCTGGATCCCTTCCTTTGTCTCTTCTAACCTGGAATAGTATGCTCTGGGCTTCCCAAAGGTTTTTCGTTTATTTTAGGATTAGCCCAATATATAGTTACTACCTAGTTGATGGCCATGTTTTTATGTTGCTGAAATCGAAATTTACAATTTACTTGCGTGTTCTAGTTCCAATCCCAGAGCAAAGTAGAGCGATGCTTTGGGATCAAAAAAAGTCTTGCTGTGCCTGTGGCCTTGGGCAGATTATTTAGACTTTTGAGGCCTATGAAAAAGAAACAACAATAGCTAACCCTACATAATTATTATTTAGAGAACAAAATGAATGTAAGGCTCTTGAGCATGATAGGTGTTCTGCAAATGGCAGAGACTGCTATTTTCCCTTGTAGGCTGGCATGTTCGATTCAGTATTTACTTAACTTAAGGACTCCAGGCTGCTCAGATTTCAGCAGAAATATTAACAGCGGAGCCTTTCCCCACAAGTGTAGGCAGTGCAGGATGCCTCTGATCCACTTTGATTCTTGCACATTGTAGACATGGATGTGATTCCCTGCAGAAAATTCAGGTTGCGGGTGTCAATGGGAAAAGGAGGGATGTGTGCGAGTGTTCAGAAAGAGCCTTGAGGACTCTCTAACAAAGTCCTCCTTAAAATTCCACTTGGAAAACTTCCCAGTGACCACAACCCTCTTTCTTTGATAGTTGCTACGATTGTCCAAAACCTACTGGGAGGTCTGTGAGTCCACTGCTGTATCACTCAAACAGAAACACAGTATGTCCTTCAGCAACAACCTCACCTGTTTTTCACAAATAACTCACTCCCAATTCCACTAAGGAGGTGTAGATGTTCATTAAAGCATTTCATTAGCATATAGAGAAAAAGAAAATCAACCTGAAAGATAATTTATGAGCAACCTTCTTCAGTTTGAAAATATGCCAACAAACCTAGCAGAAGCCACTCTGGTTTTTATGTTTTTTTTTTTGTTGTTGTTGTTGTTATTGTTGTTTGTCATTTTGGTATGATAACCACCTGTAGTCATTAACACTTCCTATTTCTAACACAGGGTCTCAAACATCTGCTGCTGCAGCCAAAATGTCCCTCAACACACTTAAACTTTATGTCCCTGAAATGGGAATTTCATATCCCACTGTTGGAATTATGCACATGCCTTCTTTCGCCTGCAGTCTGGTGATTCTCCACTGTAGCTCTGCGTTCCTAAAGTAGTTTGCCCCATCCTGTTCATCCTCACAACTGTGCTTTTGTTTTTTAGGTATCCCCATAAGTATCTTACCTTTCCTGCTGGATTTCAGGCTCACTGAAGGCAAACATGAAATCTCCTACGATTTTATGTCTCCCTGTGCACCTAGCAGAGTGGGGGCTCAGTAAATGCTTAGTGGATATATTTTGCATGCAATTCTGTAAACATAATAACACAGAGGCAACAGAGAGAGTGGGATAAAGGATGAGGGAAAGGAAATGGAAAAACATCACTTTTTTTTTTTAACTGAAATTATTTTATAACATA
Source organism: Macaca nemestrina (assembly GCF_043159975.1). NCBI lineage: Eukaryota > Metazoa > Chordata > Mammalia > Primates > Cercopithecidae > Macaca > Macaca nemestrina. The sequence continues at coordinate 67,179,270 of NC_092140.1, forward strand.
TAGTCAAGAATTAGGTCCTAAATTCAAGGTCCCAAATTATGCCAACACTTTAAAATAGCCAGTCTTACAAGGATTGAAAACTCCGTGTTTGTATATGTTAGAGGTTTTTTCTTCCACCCTGAACATAGGTTCTGAAAATAAAGAAGCTTAGATTGAATTTTCCTTGCAAATGGTTTATCCTGGAAATCCTTTTCTCCTAAGCACAACTCCGGGTATCAAACGGCTGCTGAAGCTCATCAGTCTCATCTTCAGTAAATTATCCCAAGAGAACACAATATCGAGTCGCGGAGGTTTTAAAGATATTAACATTCTAATATGATGCTTTTTTTTTTTTAATGGAAAGAAACTGATGTAATTTGACCTTACAATATGAAATGTGATCTTCCATTCAGACCAAACAGAGGCTCTGTATCTCGTGGACCACATTTCCTGTAAATGCCCTATGTGTGTTCTAAAGGACGTATTTTTTCATGGTCCCTAAGTGAAACTTAAATTGTGTGTGCTCAAAAATGTTGTTTTGCTTTCAAGAATTTCATGACGCTTTAAAAATAATTTTCAAGGATGAACCATAATGTGAACATAATTTACCATCCAGGTAGCAGTTATTTTCACTAAAGAATAAATGTTTTCATTTTGTTTAGATACAGGCATATTATTCTTATAAATAGAGAATATTATAGTTGTGTGTTTATGATACAAAAAAAGTAAAAGTAGAAAATTCGACATTTGTATAAAGGCAAATGCAGAATTAAGCCCACGTAGAGCTGTGTGGTATCCTCTGGTAGGTGAGAGTCACTGTCTCGGCCTGGACACTGACATTGTCCGGGCTTAACTAAACATACCATTTCTAACTAGAAAATCAGATGAAACCAGGGAAAGCAAAATGTATTGTTTTTCTTAATTTAAGGCATAAGTGACAAGGACAGCATCTGCAGAGTTGAGGACAATGCTGCCGAAGGCCCCTTGTTAGGCTTTCAAGCTAGCTCCCCTGGCAGGCTTACTGAGCTCAGAAATATCCAAATGAATCTGGAAAAGAAAAAGTCTTTCTAATGTTGGGTCATTAGAAGTGGAAGATGAAGATGTGTAACATTCCTTTCTGCATGCTGAAGTTTCTGGATAATGTCTAGTCTGTGTTCAGCGAGGCAGAAAATAAATGATATAAAGAAATCTTAGTGAACATTATGTTTCTGAGTTCATTTACCTCATGATTTGGGCAAGGGAATGCATGTATATGTGAGTATATGTATGTGTGTATGTATGTATAGTGTATGCAGTGTTATGTGGGTGGTTTATATGTAGTATGTATGCATGTGTGTGTGTGGCATTGTGTGGCATGTTTGAGTATGCATATACATATGCGCGTGTGGTATATGTATAGGGACTGTGAGTGCATGTGGTATGTGTATGTGTGGTGTGGTGTATGTGTGAGTGGTGGGTATATGTGCGTATGTATCTGGTATATGAATGTATGTAGTGCATATTTGATGTCTATGTGTGTACGTTGTAATTCACATGTGTATATTTGGGGTATGCGTGGTATATGTGTGTTTATGTGTAGTGTATGTGTGTGAGTTTTGTGCGTGTGTGTGGATGGTTACTTGTAAATATATTTTTATTGAAAGAAAAGTGGCTCCAGCTTTCATCCCTTCCAATCCACGCTCCTCTTTGCTCCAGGCTTATCTTTCTAAAACACAAAGCCGAGCTTAGCTTATCCCTGTTAAAAAACAAAAACCCCAAAACATGGCTCTTCAAAGCCTGAGAAGACAATTGGCAGCGCTTGTCAGCCTGACCCCAAGATACCTTTGTCAGGTGTTGATTGTCTGGCCCTGCCCCACCCATCGCTCCTGAATTTCATATGCAGTCTCTGCAGGGGTGGTGCTTGCAGGGGTCAGGAGAATTTAGGAACACAGGCTTGAGAGCTAGATCACTTGGGTTCGCTCTACCATTTACTAGCTGCTGCTCGCATTTAGGCTGGTTACTTGATCTCTCTGAGCCTCGTTTCCCTGATTTATACAGTGGGAATGATAATAGGACTTCTCCTCCTTAGAGATATAAGACTTAGCTATTATTTTCCCTGTCTCAGGGACTCATGCGGTAGCCTCCATGTATCCTTTTCTTCTTCTGGAATGCCTGTCTCCCTCTTAAACATGTTCAAATCCTGCCTGGTCCAGCTAAAATGTCATCATTGAAGTAAACTATAATACTTAAACTAGGGAAGCATTACAGGTTAGTAGTTTAGTGTTTAGGTTAGGAATCAGAGACTCCTAGTGTCAAATCCGGGCTCCGCCCTGTATCAGCATCTTTTTAAAGTGTAGCTTTCTTGTCGGTGAACTGGAGGTATTGTCAGTGTTAAATGAGCTAACATGTGGGAGGCATGTAATGAAGCAGTTCCCTCCAATTTGTGTTCCCTTGCATTTTGTTGTCTTCTGAACATGTACATCCAATTATGTGCTTTGTGTTATCCTGATGTTGGTGCCTGTCTAGATTGCATCAAGTATTTTTCTTTCCCTCCATTGCCTAGCACAGTGCTATGTTCATAACGCATCTTCAAAAAACACTATGAAATAAACAAATAATAAGAATGAAACAGGAATCAGAAAATGAATTGTGAGCTTCTAGGGTCAGCCTAAAAGCCATTACTATAAGAATATACAACAATATTGATAAGCATTCAAAGAGCTGCCTTTAAAAGTTTCATAGCTCAAAGATACCCTTAAATCTTTAGAAGGCAAAAAAGACTTTTAAGAACTTACTTTAATTTGTTTTCATCCTCCATTTCTTTTGTTGTCGTGTGGTGAAGAAGGCTGATTCTCAGGGTCATTGCAAATTGATTTTGTGCTGTGCACTTAAAAGAACTGAAGTAGGTTCTTAGAGTTTTGTTCACTACTATTGCTCCTAAGAATTCTCATTCTGATCATTGATTTAATTTTTTTCTTTTGGTAATAGCTTTTGAACTACAATAAAAAATTATTTCAGCAAACATATTAGCCCTGTGGAAAAGTGGCATAAGATATTTTTGGTGTTGTAAAATATATGTACAGAAATACCATAACTCATATGATTCTCAAAAATCAAATGCAACAAAAAGGATGTATTTTTGGTAGTTAGGTTTTTAAATGCCATTAAAAGTCTTCAGATAATTTGTTTTGGAGATGTTCATGACCTGTATTGGTAGTAAAAATTCGGAAGGTAGGCGATAATGTGTGTAAAATCTCATATTTATTATTTTGTTATTTGCTTATTTGTATATCTTAAAGAGGATATTCTTAAAGCTGACATTTCTTTCTTAATTTTTCTCACTGTACTTTAGATGGACTTTCAGGTTGCCTGTTCTAACAATTTAGAGCAGAATCCAACAATCACCTTTGTAAATATCAGAACTGGTACCTAAACTCCAGAGGGACCCAATCTTCAGCAGCCTGAGTTGGTAACTGGGAGATTGATTTTATGAATTGGTATTCAAAGTGTTTCTTGCCTTGATAAAATGTAGCCTCTTCCTCTACCTGAATAGGGTTCTATAATCCACCATTTTTTTTTCAGATTCTTCAGCTGTTTTTTCAGATAGTATTCTGCTGAGATGCTATGTCCAACCATTCTACAAAATAGTAATAAATAGAATACTTGCCCTTTGCTGTGGTTTCAGTCAGCACCTTGGAGAGCAGAGGTTAAACCATAAAGAAGGAAGTGATGAAAAATAAAAGGGGAAGTTTCACAAGGTGATAAAAAATATCATTCCAATTATAAGTGGGAGATGTATACAAATGTTCCATTGATGAAATGGCTTTCCTCACAATGTGAAAATTAAAGAATCCCTGGACCCACACCCCTTTAAAAACCCCAAACAAGACTCCTGCCACTGCAGGAAGTCAATTATCTCCATGGCAACCAAAACAAATGGTGAATATTGCCTTAGCAGACAAGATGGATAAAAGGTGCATCTAAAATTAATTTATGTCTTGAGATCAGACACTTGAGATGAGAGAACTGGTCCATAAAGTACCCAAGAGAAGCTATTAAAAGAGAAACAAAATAAGTCCCTTGTTGAGTTCCCAAGGGAGCTGTGATTGAAGCATATAAATCCTGTTTGTGTCTGCCTTTAAGGGGGAAAGTTGTCAATATGTCCCCATTTACATGGCTGCTTTGATGATTGCCCTCTGTAAATCTCAGGCCTGCCAAAGAATGTTTAAGAAATGTCTTAAAGGGTGATCTCTTAATCCAAACTTTCGTATCGTTGGGGACGTTATTATTATTATATAACAATTCTGAGATGCAGAGATGCCCCCAAAGTTCAGAAGATTTTGAGTCTATAAAAATCTTGCATTAAAAAATAGGAAGAACGAAAAAATAACACACAATCACACAGAAGTTTCAGAGCAACCATGGAGCTATAAATTTTTCATTAAGTTTAGAAATTAAAAACACTAATTAAACCACTGTTTGGAAAATAACTCCAAATATTAAAAGGAACTTTTCAGAAGGAAAAAATGCCTCTGCTTTTCTCTGCCTGGAGATGTGGCTTTTGAAGTCAGGGGGATTCCAGTGGGGAGCCTGCTTTGTGAAGGAGTCCATTTCTTACCTTTAAATGGGAAGATGGTGGCACGTGAAGGCTGAGCAGGATGGAGACCCCAGCTGTTCCTTTTTAGGGAAGAGCTGTTCTCTCTAGACTGAATTGCATTTACTGCTTTACCTGACTCAGGCTTCCTCTTTGTAGCAGATTTTACCCCATTCCTCCCGATCCCTCTTTTTCCAAGATCACAGTTATTCTCTTTCATGTGCAACCTTCAATCAAGCCATACTCCAGCTGTTTCTTTCTTCCTGGAATCTCTCACCAGTATCCCTTCCTCTCTATCAACCTTATTGTACAACTGGTTGATTATAATTTACTTGGCTATCTTCCACCCACCTCACTCCCATCTTTCCTGTACACTGATTGAATTCACTTCCGCGGATCATTTTAATTTTTCAGTCTTTCACTCAAAAACCTAATGATTTCCTGTAGCCTGTAGAATAAAACCCAAATTCCTCTATGTGGCACTTATGGCTCTCCACTGGCTGACCTTATCTGCACTCTAACATACTATTCCTCTAATTGTTCTCACAAATTCATCATTCTAATCATCATCACTTATCACAAATGTCCTACACTTTCCTGTGGCTCTACGTGTGTGATTCTTGTTGCTTTTCTGGACAGCTTCTCCCATAGGCTTATACTTTTTCCTCCCCAACACAAGGAGGACCTCGTAATACCTTACATATCTCTTAAAATCCAACTCAATTTTACCTCCATGGATACTTACTAATCACCCGGCCTACAAAAATGTCCACATCCTAATCCCTGCATCCTATGATGTACTCCATTACAAGGTAACAGGGAATGTGCAGGTGTAACCTGCAAACCTTAAGAGAAAGGGTTACGAACTTTAAGAGAAAGAGGCTGTCCTGGATTATCTGGGTGTTCCCAATTATTCACATGAGCCCCTAAAGGCAGAGAAACTTCTCTGTCTGCAGTCAGACAGGTGTGGCAGAAAAGGAGGCAGGAGAGTTGCAGCAGAAAAGGTTACAGATTCTAAGTGTGAGAAGAATTCGAGGCACAGTTACTGGGTTGGAGATATAAATATATATATGATATATATAATATGTATTATATCTTATAGTATTATATATATAATATATATTATATCTTATAGTGTTATATATATAAGTGGGAGGTGTAGGCCTCCAGGAGCGAAGGGTGGACTCCAGCTGACAGCCAACAAGAGAATGAATCCTCAGGCCTTTGATTGTAAGGAACTTAATTTTTCCAGCAAACTGGATGAACTTGCCATAGATTATTCCCAGGCTTCTGAGATTAATAACTCAGCCTTGATTTAGTCTTTGTAAAACCTGAAATGGAGAAACAAGTCAAGCCACTTCAAACTTCTGACCTACAGTACTGTGAGATAATACATTTGTATTGTTTTAATTCACTAAGTTTGTGGCAAAGTGTTATGACAGCAAAAGAAAGCTTGTATGATAGCCTTACTGTATGTTTTATAAAGTATGGTGATCAAGAGATTGGGATTTATAGTTTGATTGGACCTGAATCTGCTTCAGCATCACAGACTGTATGACCTTTGGCAAGTTACTTAACCTTTTATGTAGTACAGTTTCATCATCTCTAATAATGACATTTATATTCATTCATGGTCATTCATAGAATTATAATAAATGCTTAGATGTTGCGTATAAGGCATTAGCTGGCATATGCTGGCATTCAATAATGCTTTGCTTTATGGTATTTATGATGTAAGCAGTGGATTAAAGATGTTCATGAACTCTTCACAGCTCTTTCCTTGAGGAGATGATGCCTTTTTTTTCCCAATACTTGCATCTAGGGTGGACTTTGACTTTCATTGACCGTAGTAGATTGGGAGAGAAGAGGAAAATGGTGGATAAGAGGCAGGACTAACTTGCAGCTCCCACTAGGAGGGAGAGAGCAGTGTGTGGAGACCCATATAGTGAACTTTTTCTCCAAGAACTACCACAGGAACATACCAGGAAAGCTGAGAGAATCTACAGACCTTTGAAGGAGGTAGATTGCCACTGCAGGCTCCATGGGACAGCTGAAGAACTGTGAATGTGCTTGCTTTCTCAGCTGGGAGGCTTGTAGCCTGGGACAAGTATTCAGCCCTGCTGAAGGGCTGCCTGGAAATAAACTCAGTGCCGCTGGGGGCACACAGTGGGAGTGAGACTGGTCTTTCTGGCTGTGGGTAAGGCCTATGGTTGCTGGCTTTACCCCCTTCCTTGGCAACCTGTGTGATGCAGCAGAGACGGCCATAGTCCCCCTGGGAATATAACTCCATTGGTCTGAGAACCACACCCCTGTCTCCCACAGTGGCCACAACAAACCCTGCGCAAGGAGAGTCTGAGCTCAGACATGTATAATCCTGCCCCCACCTGATGGTCTTTCTCTACCTACCCTGGTAACCAAAGACAAAGAACGTAATCTCTTGGGAGCTCTGTGACCCTGCCCAATGCCTGAGAAACCTGAATACTTATCCAAAGGCAACCCTAGGGCAAGCATGTATCCTCCCTATACAATCACAGCTGATGTGTTCTCGAAAGCACCTCCTCTTGGCTGGAGGCCAGTTAACACAAAACCATCACACTTAATGAAAATACAACCAAGAACCATCACAGAGTCCATTTCATTCCCCTGCTGCCTCCACCAGAGTAGGTGCTGATATCTACAGCTGAGAGAACTGAAGACGGATCATATTACAGGACTCTTTGTAGTCAGTCCCCAGTACCAGCTCAGAGCCCAGTAGCTCTGCTGGGTTGCTACATCCAGAAGAAAAATATCAATCACTACAGTTCAGCTCTCAGGAAGCCTCATCCATAGGGGAAAAGGGAGAGCACCACATCAAAGCAGCACTCCCATGGGACAAAAAAATCTGTAAAGCAGCCCTTGAGTACCAGATTGTCCCTCTGACATTGTCCATCTAAATGAGAATAATCCAGAAAAACAATTCTAATATGACAAAACAAGCTTTCTTAACACCCACAAAAGATCACACTAGCTCACTAGCAATGGATTCAAGCTAAGATGAAATCTCTAAATTGCCAGAAAAAGAATTTGTAATGTTGATTATTAAGTCAAACAAAAAGGAACCAAGAAAGGTGAAGTCCAACTTAAACAAAAATGATACAGGACATGAAAGTAAAAAATCTCTATAGATAGCATTAAAAAAATCACCACTTCTGGAAATCAAGGACACATTTACAGAAATAAAAACTGCACTGGAAAGTCATAGCAATAAAATTGAACAAGTAGAAGAAAGGACTTCAGTGCTCAAAAGCAAGGCTTTCAAATTAATCCAACAAAGCCAAAGAAAAAAGAATTTTAAAAAATGAACAAAGCCTCTAAGAAGCTTGGGATTATGTTAAATGACCAAATCTAAGAATACTTGGTGTTACCAAGGAAGAAGGGAAATCCAAAATTTGGAAAACATATTTGAAGGAATAATCAAGGAAAACTTCCCTGGCCTTGCTAGAGATCTAGACATTCAAATACAAGAAGCTCAAAGAACACCTGGGAACTTCACTGCAAAAAGACAATCGTCTAGGTGTATAGTCATCAGATTATCTAAGTCAAGATAAAGGAAAGAATCTTGAGAACTGTGAGGCAAAAGCATCAGGTAACCTATAAAGGAAAATCTATCAGAATAACAGCAGATTTATCAGCAGAAACCCTACAAGCTAGAAGGGATTGGGGTCCTATCTTTAGCCTCCTTAAACAAAACAATTATCAACCAAGAATTCTGTATCCAGCAAAACTAAGCTTCATAAATAGAGGAAAGATAACAATCCTCAAACAAACAAATGCTGAGAGAATTTGCCACTACCAAGCCAGCACCACTAGAACTGCTAAAAGAAGCTCTAAATCTTGAAACAAAGCCTTGAAACATGCAAAATAGAATCTCTTTAAAGCATACATCTCACAGGACCTATAAAACAGTAACACAATGAAGAAAAAACAAAAACAAAACCAAGTATTCAGGCAACAAATAGCATGATGAATAAAATAGTACCTAACATCTCAATACTAATATTGAATGTTAATGGCCTAAATGCTCCACTTAAAAGATACAGAATGTCAGAATGGATAAAAATTCACCAACCAAGTATCTGCTGTCTTCAAAAGAGTCACCTAATACACAAGGACTTGTATAAACTTAAGGTAAAGGGGTGGAAAATGATATTCCATGCAAATGGACACCAAATGCAAGCAGGAGTAGCTATTCTTATATCAGATAAAACACACTTTAAAGTAACAGTAGTTAAAAAAGACAGAGGGACATTATATAATGATAAAAGGAGTAGTCCAACAGGGAAATATCACAATCCCAAAAATATATGCACCTAATGCTGGAGCTCCCCAATGTATGAAACAATTGCTACTAGATTTAAGAGATGAGATAGACAGCAACATAATAATAGTGGGGGACTTTGATACTCCACTGGTAGCACAAGACAGGTCATCAAGATAGAAAGTCAACAAAGAAACAATGGACTTTCACTATATTCTACAACAAATGGACTTAACAGATATTTATAAAACATTCTGCCCCAAAACTGCAGAGCATACATTCTATTCATCAGCACATGGAACATTCTCCAGGATAGGCCATATGATAGGCTGCAAAGCAAGTCTCAACAAATTTAAGAAAATCAAAATTATAGCATGTAGTCTCAGACCACAATGGAATAAAGTTAGAAATCAACTGCAAAAGGAACCCTCAAAGCCATGAAAATTAAATAACCTGCTCCTGAACAATTTTTGGGTTAACAATGAAATAAAACATTCTTTGAACTGAACAATAATAGTGACACAACTTAACAAAACTTTTGCTGGATACAGCAAAAGTGGTGGTAAGAGGAAAGTTCATAGCATTAAATGCTTACATCAAAAAGCCTGAAAGAGCACAAATAGACAATTTGTGCTTTTGAATTAACCTAATCCAACAAAGTCAAAGAAAAAAGAATCACCTAAGGTCATGCCTCAAGGAATTAGATAAACAAGAATAAACTAAACCCAAATCCAGAAGAAGAAAAGAACATATAACCAAGATCAGAGCAGAACCAAATAAAATTGAAACAAAAAACACAAAAGATAAAAGAATTTAAAAGCTGGTACATTTAAATGATAAAATTGATAGACCATTAGCGAAGTTAAACACGAAAAGAAGAGAGAAGATCCAAATAAGCTCAATTAGAAATGACACAGGAGATATTACAGCTGATACCATAAAAATACCAAAGATCATTCAAGGATACTATGAACACCTTTACGCACATAAACAAGAAAATCTAGAGGGGATGGATAACTTCCTGAAAAAATAAAACCCTCCTAGATTAAAACAGGAAGAAATAAGAACTCTGAACAGAGCAATAACAAGTAGCAAGATTTAAATGGCAATTCAAAAGTTACCACCAACAACAAAAAATGTCCAGGACCAGATGAATTCACAGCTGATTCTACAAGATATTCAAAGAGGAATTGGTACCAATCCTATTGACACTCTTCCAAAAGATAGAGAAAGAGGTAATCCTCCCTAAATCATTCTATGAAGCCAGTATCACCCTAATACCAAAACAGGGAAGGATATACCCAAAAAAGAAAACTACAGACCAATATCCCTGATTAACACAGGTGCAAAAATCCTCAACAAAATATTAGCTAACAGAATCCCACAGCATATCAAAAAGATAATCCACCATGATCAAGTCAGTTTCAAACCAAGGATGCAGGGATGGTTTAACATATGTAAGTCAATAAATGTAATACATGACATAAACAGATGTGAAAATGAAAGTCACATGTTCATCTCAATAGACACAGAAAAAGCATTTGACGAAATTCAGGATCCTTTATGATTAAAACCCTCAGCAAAATTGGCATAGAAGGGATATATCTTAAGGTAATAAAAGCCATCTATTACAAACCCACAGCCAACATTATATTTAACAGGGAAAACTTGAAAGCATTCCACCTGAGAACTGGAGCAGGATAACGATGCCCACTTTCATCACTTCTATTCAACATAGTACTCTGGGAGTCCTAGTCAGAGCAATCAGACAAGAGAAAGAAGTAAAAGGCATCCAAAGTGGTAATGAGGAAGTCAAAGTGTTGCTATTTGCTGATGACATGATTGTATACCTAGAAAACCCTAAAGCTTCATCCAAAAAGCTCCTGGAACTGGTAATTCAGCAAAGTTACACAGTACAAAATTAATGTACACAAATCAGTAGCTCTGCTATACACCAATAGCGACCAAGCCAATAATCAAATCAAGAACTCAACCCCTTTCACAATACCAAAAACAACAACAACAAAACAAACAAACAAAAAACCCCAAACAACAACAACAAAAAACTTAGGATTATACCTAACCAAGGATGTGAAAGGCCTCTACAAGGAAAACTACAAAACACTGCTGAAATAAATCATAGATGACCCAACAAATACAAACACATCCCATGCTCATGGATGGGTAGAATCAATATTGTGAAAATGATCATACTGCCAACAGCAATCTATAAATTCAATGCAATTTGCATCAAAATCCCACCATCATTCTTCACAAAACTAGAAGAAACTCCCTACAATTTATATGGAACCAAAAAGAGCCCGCATAACCAAATCAAGACTAAACAAAAAGAACAAATTCATAGGCAACACATTACCTGACTTCAAACTAAACTATAAGGCCATAGTCACCAAAACAGCATGGTACTGGTATAAAAATAGGCATATAGAGCAATGAAACAGAATGGAGAACTCAGAGGTAAAGCCAATGCTTACAGTCAACTGATCTTTGACAAAGTGAACAAAAACATAAAGTGCAAAAAGGACACCCTGTTTAACAAATGGTGCTGAGATAACTGGCAAGCCACACATAGAAGAATGAAACTGTATCTTCATCTCTCACCCTATATAAAATTCAACTCAAGGTGAATCAAAGTTTTACAGACTTGAAACTATAAAGACTCTAGAAGATAACATTGGAAGGAACCTTCTAGACACTGGCTTAGGCAAAGATTTTATGACCAAGAATCCAAAAGCAAACACAACAAAAACAAAGATGAATAGGTGGGATTTAGTTAACCTAAAAAGCTGCACAGCAAAAGAAATAGTCAGCAGAATAAGCAGACAACCCACAGAGTGGGAGAAAATGTTCACAATCTATACATCCAACAAAGGACTACTCTCCAGAATCTCTAAGGGACTCAAACAAATCAGCAAGAACAAAACAATCCCATAGAAAAGTGGGCTAAGGGTATGAATAGACAATTCTCAGAAGAAGATATACAAAAGGCCAATAAACATATGAAAAAAGCTCAACATTACTAATTGTCAGGGAAATACAAATCAAAACTGTAATGCAATACCACCTCATTCTTGCAAGAATGGGCGTAATCAAAAAATCCAAAAATAGTAGATGTTAGTGTGGATGTGGTGAAAAGGGAACACTTTTACATTATTGGTGGGAATGTAAACTAGTACAACCATTATGGAAAACAGTGTGGAGATTCCTTAAAGAACTAAGAGATCTACCATTTGATCCAGCAATCCCACTCTTAGGTATCTACCCAGAGCAAAAGACATCATTAAATAAAAAGATACTTGCACATGCATATTTATAGAAGCACAATTTGCAATTGCAAAAATATGGAACCAGTCCAAATGCCCATCAATCATGGAGTGGATAAAGAAAACATAATATTGGCCAGGCTTGTATCCCAGCACTTTGGGAGATGCTTGTATCCCAGCACTTTGGGAGACCGAGGCTGGCAGATCACCTGAGGTCAGGAGTTCAAGAACAGCTTGGCCAACATGGCAAAACCCCGTCTCTACTAAAAATACAAAAATTAATTGGGTGTGGTGGCGGCTGCCTGTAATCCTAGCTACTCAGGAGGTTGAGGCAGGAGAACTGCTTGAACCCAGGAGGTGGAGGCTGCAGCGAGATGAGATCGTGCCACTGCCCTCCAGCCTGGGTGACAGAGTGAAATAACATTTCGAAAAAAGAAAATATAGTATATCTCTTCCTCTTTCTCTCTCTCTCACATAAAACTACTCAGCCATAAAAAGGAACAAAATAATGGCATGCACAGACATCCTGGATGGAATTGGAAACCCTTATTCTTTTATTTTTTATTTTTCATAGGTTATTGGAGTACGGGTGTTGCTTGATTACATGAATAAGTTCTTTAGTGGTGATTTGTGAGATTTTGGTGTACCCATCACCCAAGCAGTATACACTGCACCCTATTTGTAGTCTTTTATTCCTAGCCTCCCTCCCACCCTTCCTCTCAAGTCCCCAAAGTCCATTGTATCATTCCTATCCCTTTGAGTCCTCATAGCTTAGCTCCCACATATCAGTGAGAACATACGATGTTTGGTTTTTCATTCCTGAGTTACTTCACTTAGAATAATAGTCTCTAATCTCATCGAGGTTGCTGTGAATGCCGGAAATTCATTCCTTTTTATGGCTGAGTAGTATTCCATTGTGTGTGTGTGTGTGTGTTTGTATATATCACAATTTATCCACTAGTTGATTGATGGGCATTTGGATTGGTTCCATGATTTTGCAATTGCGAATTGCGCTGCTATAAACATGCGTGTGCAAGTATCTTTTTAGTATAATGACTTCTTTTCCTCTGGGTAGATACCCTGTAGGATTGCTTTGTCAAATGGTAGATCTACTTTTAATTCTTTAAGGAATCTCCACACTGTTTTCCATAGTGGCTGTACTAGTTTACACTCCCACCAGCAGTATAGAAGTGTTCCCTGATCACCGCATCCATTCCAACATCTACTGTTTTTTGATTTTTTTATTATGGCCATTCATGCAGGAGTAAGGTGGTATTGCATTGTGGTTTTGATTTGCATTTCCCTGGTCATTACTGATGTTGAGCATTTTTTTCATACGCTTGTTGGCCATTCGTATATCTTTTGCGAATTGTCTATTCATGTCCTTAGCCCATTTTTTGATGGGATTTTTTTTTTTTTTCTTGCCGAGTTGTTTGAGGTTGTCGTAGATTCTGGATATTAGTCCTTTTTCAGATGTACAGATTGTGAAGATTTTCTCCCACTCTGTGGATTGTTTGCTTACTCTTCTGATTGTTCCTTTTGCATGCAAAAGCTCTTTAGTTTAATTAAGTCCCAGTTATTTATCTTTGTTTTTATTGCATTTGCTTTTGGGTTCTTGGTCATGAAATCCTTACTTAAGCCAATGTCTAGAAGGGTTTTCCAAATGTTATCTTCCAGAATTTTTACACTTTCAGGTCTGAGATTTAAGTCTTATTCCATCTTGAGTTGATTTTTGCATACTGTGAGAGATGAGGATCCAGTTTCATTCTCCTACATGTGGCTAGCCAGTTATCCCAGCATCACTTGTTGAAAAGGGTGTCCTTTTTCTACTGTATGTTTTTGTTTGCTTTGTTGAAGATCAGCTGGCTGTAAGTATTTGGTTTATTTCTGGGTTCTCTATTCTGTTCCACTGTTCTATGTGCCTATATTTATACCAGTACCATGCTGTTTTGGTGATTATGGCCTTATAGTATAGTTTGAAATCAGGTAGTGTGAAGCCTCCAGATTTATTCTTTTTACTTAGCCTTGCTTTGGTTATGCAGGTTCTTTTTTGGTTCTATATGTATTTTAGGGTTGTTTTTTCTAGTTCTGTGAAGAATGATGGTGATATTTTGATGGGAATTGCATTGAATTTGTAGAATGCTTTAGGCAGTTTGGTAGAGACCATTATTCTAAGTGAAGTTACTCAGGAATGGAAAACATTGTATGTTAACA